>NC_041391.1:239681579-239713835 GCF_002162155.2 Triticum dicoccoides
GGGGTAAACTAGGGTAAATCGTGTCTCTGATCGCATTAGTCTTGTTGGAGCTCATTAGCGGGACCCTTCTATTGCCCTCACCCCCTCGTTTTTATTACATATACCCTCGTTACAGGATTGACACAAGTCGTGCATTGACAACATTGTTTTATTATACAAGTTCAATCTTCATTGAGAACACTTGGCACTCTCTTCTTTTTCCTCCACATTACCACAAGCAATACTACATTAGTGGGCGCAGGCACAAGTGCTTTTATCGGGTTTGTGTATTGGCGGTTTGGCGATGCAGTGAAGCATGACCACAAAGAGTTCATTTCTGAATGTAAACCCCTTTCCTCTCCCAACAAAAATTTGAAGTGACTATTAAACATGACACGATTCAACAAAGCATATGTGTAGATAAACGCAACAATGTTTTGCAAGGGTGAGTAAAAACACCATGTTGATGAGGTTGCATTAGAGCATATCCAGTAGAGTTTGTAAATTTGGTGATCTAAAAGCAGTTTTTACTATAGGAAGAAGAACACTATAGGAATCATTTTACTCTATCCACCAGATGACCTATAATTTGGTTACCTAATGCGTACCTTCCCTCAATCTCTCTTTGTACTTTGCTTCTCCACGGCAAAGAATTTTCATGTTTCACCATATTAAATGGCTCAAATATCTTTGAACATGCATTACAGAAATCGAATATAGTAGTTCTGAACGGCACGAATATGAAATAAAGTCCACGATAACCCAACATAGTTAGTTCAAACTCGATGCTAAACTAACATAGATAGTTCAAACTCTCCAGATGCTAAACTAGTCATCCTGCTTGTCCAAGAGCTCATCAGAGGGGGAATCCCAATCAAATTCCTTTTTCGTGCCTCGGCCTCTGAGGTAGGAATGGCCTGGCAAGCGTTGCCTACTCCTCCTTGGCCAAGGCATTGGCACGTGTCGTGGCAGCGCCGTCCTCAGGGCCCCAATGGCGGCAGGAGGGCTAGACGTGGCGCCTCAAAGGCGGTGATGGCATTGCAATTGGCTCTCCAGCACGGAGCGGTTAGGTTTACTAATACGGACTTTGATCGCCAAAGATGAGTATGAGAGATAATTTTTAGGCCATGTCCTAAAGAAAACAGGGGTAGCAAACGGGACATGTAATGTAAGCCGTTGGGGCATTTTCTTTTTTGGGCACTTTGACACTTTGTAGACGAGGCCCCCGGGGACGGCGCGCAGGGCGGAAGTGTCAGGCGGCGGCTAGGGTTGGATCGGTTAGGCTCTCCAGCACGGAGTGGTTGGGTTTACTGATACAGACTTTGATCGCCAAAGATGAGTATGAAGAGGGAGAGAGAATTGGTGGAGTATGATGGATGTATTACTGAGCCCCGAGGGCTGAGTATATATTGAGTACAAGACTTGAAGGACAGAAGCCTCTCCTGGAGATAAGGCAGGAGACGGATTACAAATCCTAGACTACCAAATACATGTATCCCAAATATATCTCTAACACTTCGTAGGGATTGGACATGAGTTTACCAACTCTATTGGAGATGCTCTTACATCATTATCTCACGTATCAACTTTAACATGCTTATTGTACATCTTTTGTTTTCAAGGAGTAGGATACTATATTTCAAAACACAGAATACATACATTCAAGTACTTTCTTCAAATCATGCATGGAGATTTTCAAGGGCTGTTAACACGCTTAGTGAAGACACCATTGATTTTGGCTCCTGGAACTTAGCACAACTCGTCGTCTGTCTCAAGGACCAGGCCCACTTGTTTCCGACGGTCCAGCACGCTCTACCATGATATCATAGAGTTGTCGGCCGTTCTGTGTTGCGACAATGAATTAAACCCAGTATGTAAGGATGAAGCTGCTGAGCTTACGGTTAACCAGTGGACTTACGAAAATCACTGGGAAGAAATGAATTTGGCCTTCGGGTTTTGTTTGGGTCTCTTTGAAGTACACTAGGATAGGAAATTGCGGCCACCATAGTTCCCAGTTCACAAATGTTGAGTACCTATGCAACGCGTGCAATCATTAGAAAATACCGTAAAGCTTTTACCACAACAAGATAGATTAACTGGACAAGACAGTGCAGTCCTTGGTACAGAGCATATGAAGTATGCTTACTTCCAACGGTTCTTGCCACCAACAAATACGTTTTCGCCTGACTCCTGCAGCTGATTGCCCACTTTCACTTCCTATATAATACAAACTTATGAAGTTTGAGATGAGAAACATGTATAGTATAGTATCATCTGCAACAACTGAGTATTGCCAGAATGAAATCCTTATGTTATGGAAAGGAGAAGCATCGTTCAAGAAGAAATATTAATGCTTCAGCTAGTACTAAGACCCAACGCGATATCCAACAAGTGACTAGTAGAATGGCATCTTGTACATAACAGATTTACTTAGCTTTGCAGTGAGCATTTTCCAGACTTACAACCAACAATTTTATACATGTTTTGTGCATATTCCTGTCACATAGACAAAGTGCTTAAGTATAATTGAGCAGCCAGTTTTGGAAGACATTCACATAAGTAGTTTGAAATAGTCCTACTTATTTAGTTTACACTGGAAAGTAGAGTGCACTAACCAGGGAATCATCATCAAAGACGAACCTAACTCTAGTAGTCTGCAAAAAAAGAAGTGAATACATCAGTTTCAGCATGAACATAGAAATAAATCATACCTAAGAAATGACCAGGATAAGTTAGTTTCTCTGATTTATCAGTATAACTGCCCCTCGCTTTTAGAGCAGCATGAATAGCAAATTCTGACAGTGGTTTCTTTCAGTGGAATATGTTGGCAATGTTGAGTAGGGACGAAAAATCAGTGTCAATCTGATGATGGTGGAGCTCAATATGTTCTCAGTGAATAACCCGATTTGAGCTGAAATGAGGTTACTTATAGATTTGAGTGTTTTCCGCGGACAGCGATAGTATACTAGTTTTTTTTCGAGAACTGTGATAGTATGGATGATCCATGACTTTTCACTGTTTAGTTACATATGCACTGTAGACCAAAAAACTCATAGAATATAGTACAATCGTACATGTTTTTCAGCTATAACTCAAACAGATAGTCTAAAAGCAGAGCAAGTCAGGGTAGACTGGCCTGAAACAAGAGAAGCAGCCCCAGTAGGCCTACAGGTGCAGCCGCAAGAAGATTGTCTGCATATGCAAACACACCAGATATCCCTGTATTTCGACAAAATAGCGGTTAATGGATGGACATATTACCGTGCTAACAGACACCATATATCTTTTTTCAGTTTGGCATAGAAGTACATTTCCAGAAAACAGAGATGTTCTATACACTTACTACCTCCGGAGCTCACCAAGTATAGCGATCGGTAATCGGTAGTCTGGGTCCGGGACGACCGTTTCTCTGGTGGTCTTCTTCGCGGTCTTTCTCCCAAACTACGAAGAAGGGGAGGACAACATAGGTTACCAGATTAATGCAAATAGAAGATTGAAAGTAGAGTACACTACGGAGAAATGTAAACTACATCCTCTGCTCCTAAATATAAGATGTTTTGGCAGTTCAAAATTGAACTGCCAAAATGTCTTATATATGTGAACAGAGGTAGTACTTCACAAAGATGTTTGTGAGCTAACCAGAGATACTATTGGTGTGCTTCGTTGTTGCTTCCGGCCACGTCTCCTCATACCAGCAAAATGTCCCTTGCACGGAAGATCTGCAGTGCTCCATGATGGACCGGCTGAAACCACTCCTCCTCTAGCTGAAGATGTAAAAGAAAAAAAAAGGTCATGCCACTGGATGTGCCTCACATTGGACTGCCTTCATTCATTCAGGAAACAAATATTGCAAGACATGAATTCATGGTATTTGTGCAACGAAATTAACAAACATTTCTACTAGATTCCAATTTACTGTGAGTTCAGATGAGCAGCGTGTGCCCAAGCAAACAGGGCCTACCCAAACCCTATCCAGCCTAACCAAACAGAAGCCACCGCTTTGAGCTTGGAATCACTACGCGGGCAGAGTTGGTACGACGGACGGCAAGAACTTCAGTGAGAGGGGAGTCATCGGAGGTAGGTGGGTACCTCTGGGCGGAGCGGCGAGGAAGAGGGGAGAAGATAACGAGAGAGTGGTCGCCATGGCTGCTGCTCCGCCGCTCGCTCTTCTTTTCCTCTCGTCGTCTTGGGGGGACGCCCCTGATTTGTGAGAGGTATGCAAGCATAGGGCCCAGGGCCCGAGAGGCCCAGGCCAATTTAGTGGGCCACAGAACTATCATCAGACACTGCTGTTGGGCTTTACCCAAAACGATGCCGCGGCGCACGTCGCGCGTTTGCTGATCATCTTGCGGAGCAAGCCTAGAATTTTTCCGTTCCCATTCGGTTGCTGTCTCTGCTAACCGATTTTAAAATCTTTCTTAAACACTACTATAACCAAATATTATGTTTTCCACCCCGCAGCTTCCATGTATTTACGCAACTACCAGTACTATAACCAAACCCCAAGGAAAAATTCTCGTGGTCAAATGGTCCCTGTTATGGTGGCTCAACCTTTGTTTGGTGGCAAAAGGTGCATTCAAAAGAATACTCTTCTTCTGCATCATTGACCAATAAAATATGAAATGTGGATGCAGGTCTTAGGAAACTAGTCACACATAAATGATGGTACATCATTGCTCGGAAAGTGTCAAGGACGTTTTTTTATGGAAGTCAAGGACGCTTCTGATCATGAGAGGTTAGCGATGATATAGACAAATACATTTTGTTCAAAGCTGCTTACCGTGTATAAATAAATTATATTACTTCTTTTGTTTCAAAATAAGTGTCATTGATTTATTAGTATAACCTAATAAATCCACTCAAAAATAAATATAAAAATTATACTAAATCAACAACATTTATTTCAAGACGGAGATAGTATACTAGCTAAAATTCAGCTTCCACTTGTTTCCAACTCGTCTTCCTCTCCTCCTTTCAGAAAATAAAACTCGTCTTCCTCTCGTTGAATGGTACTGCAATTTTTTTTGTCAACTCACTAGAAGAAAGAAAAAGAGAAAAAAAAACTCACCGGTTAATACACATCCCCGGTTCCGATACGTGCGGAGGAGTGCAAAATAGACATTCCCGGGGGGGTCGCAGCGGAAGGACAGGAAAAAGAGCCGGCGATTTATTAGGGGAAGGCAACTCCAAATTGCTGGCTCCCGTCCCTCTCCGAGCATTCGCCGCTTCCTCCCCGACCCTCTCGATCCGCCCACCTTCCCCTTCCCCACGCGTAAGCCTCCCCGTACTCCGAAACTTCCCTGTCGAATTCGCCGCGTCCCTCTGCGCGTTTGATCTGCCTGTTGCTTCTGATCCATCCGCCGCGCCGCAGCTACTTGCAATCCCTCGATTTTTTTCGAATTTACGCACGGCCATTAGGAACCCGCGAGGTGCTCCGTGCTTTTCCTGTGTTTTTTTCTGATGGATGATGGAATTTTGGATCGGCTCCGTTTCCGCGCGATTTCCCGTTGTTGTTTTCGATTCTGGAGGAATTTAGGGGCCAATGCTATGATGTGTTTTCTGGGCGTGCTCGTGGTCGCTCTGATTTTCTTTTTTTGGTTCGTTTGCTGGATTTTTGGTTGGTTCGGTGAAGTCCTAGGGTCTGATGGAATCTTGTTCGTGTTCTGTGCAGCTGTGGTAGTCGCGTGCTCCGGCCATGGCGTTCTTCCGGGGCCTCGCCGCGGTCTCGAGGCTGCGATCCCGTATGGTGAGTCAATCCGTCAGAACCCCCGGGTTGCATTGGGTGGGGATGCGCCCTCTAAGCGTTTGTTAATGCTGAATTTTTTTTGTTGGCAGGGGCAGGATGCCACCACGCTTGGTGGTGTGAGATGGCTGCAGATGCAGAGCGCTTCCGATCTCGTAAGACAACAATCTCCCTGTTCTGTTCTGTGCTTGAGTTTGTATAGGATACCATGAATTGGAAACTGCTGGTGCTGTTTGATGGTTAGATTTTTGAGAGGGGGATTTTTATTTGTTCTGAACATGACGCTGACCGTGTTTCTGAAAATGCAGGATCTTAGGTCCCAGCTGCAGGAAATGATTCCGGAGCAACAGGTTTGTGGCTCACTCGTGCATTCTCTTGTAAAGTTAGTATTCGTGGCATCTGATTCCTTATCTTCTCTTTTCACCAACCCCTGTTATTTGCTCAACCAGTGTTAACCCTGTCAGTTCATGTGATTCTGTGTCACAGCATGCTTAGTTTCTGCTTCCAAATAGTGTAGAACACCTTTTATTCGCAAATGCCATGGTGGAACATGCTAACAAATAATAATTGTTTGCAAACTATCATTTAATACCTTAACGCCTTTAGGAACAAAAAAATTTACCTTGTTTCAAATATATTATGCCTGCGTTGCACTAGATTGTGTTACCTTCCTGATATGAAAATAAATTAGAAGATTAGCCAATTATGCTCTTAGTGTTATTAGTTTCACAAAGTTCAGTTTTGCACTTGAGTTTAAAGAAACAGAATCAGAATATTCAGAGCATGTGTTGCAGAGGTGCTACTTTGATTCGTCCGTCTTCACCGCTCTAACCACTTGTTTTCATGAAAGAATAATTCTGTTGGTTCGAAGTTCTTTCATGTCGATTGCATTTTGGTACAGGACCGCTTGAAGAAACTAAAGTCAGAGCATGGAAAGGTCCAGCTTGGAAACATAACTGTGGACATGGTATACATTTAGTAACATTTTTCTTTAAAAACTCTGTTTCTATGCCCGGCCTAATTCTGAACAATGCTTGTCTTTCTCCAGGTCCTTGGTGGGATGAGAGGGATGACTGGAATGCTTTGGGAAACATCTTTACTTGACCCGGAGGAGGTATCCTTTTATTGCTCTCCTTTGTAGTGCTATGGGTTCTATAATAAGACAAATTAAATATTAGCTTGTATATCTAGGAATTTTCTGTGGGTTAGAAAATATATTATTTAATTATCTTGAGATCTCCAGTCAAGTTTCTGTGCCGAAGCTGAGCTTAATCTATCACTGTATGCTGAAATATGTATCACTTTCCAGAATTGACTATAGCACAGTGGTTTAAAATATATGTTCACGTTTAAATTTGATTAATTCGTTATACATCAACTTGCTTGACGACAAGAGCATAATCCCTTATGATTTATATTTGAGCATGCCTCCCTCATTGCAGAGTTTTGATAGAATTAGTTCTTAGTTTGGTTTGAGATATTTAAATTTATGCATCACTGTATATCTCTGTTGATGCCTGTAATTTATGTGCTTTCTATTCAGGGTATTCGATTTAGAGGTCTCTCTATTCCAGAGTGCCAGAAAGTACTGCCGGCTGCAGTTAAAGATGGAGAACCTTTACCTGAGGGCCTCCTTTGGCTTCTTTTGACCGGAAAGGTTTGACTTGTTATGAAACATGTACCCCTTTTTAGTTTAGTGGTCTATGAAAATAGCTCCTTCGAAAATAGGAGGTATAATTTGTTCATTGATGTAGTAGAGGACATAACGTCTTGGTTGACTTCCCTGTTATACATGGGACTTCGTCTATTTTGAGTGTGCCATGTTCTCCCTCTATTTTGTAAACTTTTAAGTGTTTAGCGTGCGCTGATTGGTCATTGCTTGTTTCAGGTGCCAACCAAGGAGCAAGTTGATGCTCTATCAAAGGAGTTGCTTAGCCGTTCGACTGTTCCAGGTCCCTTATCCCCCCTGCTCAGTATCAGTGTTGTAGAGTTCATATGTAGTCATAGATGACCAGAAAGATTAGGAAGTCATGTTGCTATCAAATAGTCAAGTTTTATTATGTGAGTACACATAAACATCGTCCTGAATTTCTGGTATAGTATAGTTTAATGGGAAAAGCTGAGGGGGAACTTCCACTTTCTTTGTGAATCTGAATATAAGCTGTTGCTGACTCTTTTGATGTTTGGTACTCCCTCCGTCCGAAAAAGCCTGTCCCAAGCTTGTCCCTCAAATGGATGTATCTAGCATTAACTTGGTGCTAGATACATCCATTCAAAAGACAAGCTTTTTCGGACGGAGGGAGTAGTAGTTTGCAAGTATAAGCTGTTATTAACTCCACTGAAATTTAGCAGTCAAAAGTTAGTATACAAGATATTCATTTGTTCCAGATCCATTGATGTTCTGCATTGACAACTTGTGTTTTCCTTGGATAGAATAACTTGGATTTTTGTTACTCAATCTTGAAATGTTGGTTTTGAGTTTCTTGAATATATTCAATTTCACAATTTTTGTGGCAGGGACACTGACACACTGTTCTGTAAAGTTGCATTGCTTATAAATATTTGCTCTGTTTCTCTATTGTGATATACTCTCACGCGGCTTATTGACTTGCATGCAGGTTATGTCTACAAGGCGATAGATGCTCTCCCTGTTACTGCTCATCCAATGACACAGTTTACCACAGGAGTGATGGCACTCCAAGTAAGCCCTTTGTATTTTATGTTATTGTTAATTATCACCGTTCTGAAATGAAGAACACATTGCATTGGGTGTACTGAGTTGGGAAGTGCCATTAGAAAGAAATAAGAATCAAAACTACAGAAGGTGTGCAGAATTCTTTTAGACCTCCCAAGTGAGTTAATTTGGTCTGTTCTATTTTAACACTATTTCAGGTTGAGAGTGAATTTCAAAAGGCTTACGACAAGGGAATGCCCAAAACAAAGTATTCTTGAGCTCTAATGCCTTGAAATTTATTCATCTGCTCAATGGTGATCTTGCATGTCATTTATGGTGTTCTTTTTTTTGCATAGGTTCTGGGAGCCTACATACGAAGATTGCTTAAATTTGATTGCTCGGCTTCCACAAGTGGCTTCATATGTTTACCGGAGGTAGCTTTTCTTCTATCAGATGCACTGTCTTGTACTCCCTCTGTAAACAAATATAAGAGTGTTTAGATCACTACGTTTAGGGAGCGTTCGGTTCCTCTCCGCTCTCTTAACTCTGCTCCCGGAGCGGACCTCACTTTAACGGAGCTGCGAAGACCGAGCTCCACCAACTCCGCGGAGTGGAGGAGCAGAGAGATTACGAACGGGGCCTTAGTAACGTAGTGATCTAAACGCTCTTATATTTGTTTACAGAGGGAGTACTACACTAACTGGAGCATGTTATTGCTCAATTAAGTTTTTTCCTAATTAGTACACTTGGTATTATTTTTTCTACTGCAATTGAAATAATCCTATTGCTCTGGTCCTCTGAAGGATTTTCAAGGATGGGAAAGCTATTGCAGCTGATAATACACTGGACTACGCAGCGAATTTTTCACACATGCTTGGTTTTGATGACCCAAAAATGCTGGAGTTGATGCGCCTATACATAACAATTCACACGTAATTTCGTCGATCCTTGTTTATGTTTCTATATTTATCTCTGAAGGATGTACGTTGATTTTCCCTCATACTACTACCTGTTTTCTTGCAGTGATCATGAAGGCGGGAATGTCAGTGCTCATACAGGGCATCTGGTAATATTTTCTTCCTTTCATCGATCTTGAATTTTTTCCTGTTAGTGTTCCCACCATTGTAAGCATGACTGCTGGCTGCAGTACAGAAATTTGATTTGGCTGCATCATTGTGCGTATCGTATGTACACTACAGTTTGGCATGCACTGTTGCATCATACATCACTGCTGCTTGAATGTGATTGTGATTTATCATCCATGACGCATGTCTGATAAAGTAGTTATCATGGTTCCTAGGCAAACACTTGTGACTAGAGAGGGTCGCTTCACCAATTGTAGGATAAACATAGTAGTGTTGTACTAGCAACTAGGAGTATAATTGGAAGCAATGGTTTCAATTCAGTTCTTCGCAAAGTTGTGGTATTGACGGATCTGCTGATGGTACCCTTACTCCTTCTAAATGCATAGTCATGGTTAAAAGTACATGTTTATTTCTTTCTTCTGGATTATGTGTTGTTCGTCTAGAAAAAAATATGTGTATTTTGAGGCAATGAAAATCTATGATCTGTGTGTGTTGGAGAGGCATTGGAAAACACAATACATTGTCGTAATAGGTTAGCTTAAAGGAGATCATTTAAAGAGAAGGGTGGAATTGATCTCCCTCTTTTTGAAGTATAGTTCTAAATGTAAAAGTATAAGGTTGCCTCCAAACTTGTAGTAGATCAAGTTGTAGCCTACTTGAAGTGGAGCAGCTTTGTAATCTGCTAATTTAGAGACTGTTTTTGCTGTTCCATATAGAGCCTTTCAATTCTCTGTGTTGCTGTTTATGTTCCTACTAGCTTAGTGTGCTTTGGTTGTTTTACTTGTTTCTATTTATATCCTCTACGCCCACTGAGCTGTTGTTTATCCAGAACTAACGGTATTTATTCGATCACAGGTTGGAAGTGCTCTGTCAGATCCCTACCTTTCTTTTGCAGCGGCACTGAACGGTTTGGCTGGGCCACTGCACGGCCTGGCTAATCAGGTACGCTTGATTTTATGTGTAGTGGATGTTCTCTGCTATATCATGCTTAACTTGTGCTTGCTAAATGGATCTACTGGAACAAATTGTCCGTAATAAATTCATATTAACAAATTGCAAAACTCCTTGTAGCGGTGCTATTTACCCACTTGCTTTTGCATATGATGTTAAGAAGAAGAAAACACAAGTTCCTGTTATTTTAAAATGGTGTATTTACTGTTTGGATGTGCATGAACTGACAATAGTCACCATATACTGCAGGAAGTGTTGCTATGGATCAAATCTGTAATGGAAGAAACCGGGAGTAACATTACAACCGACCAACTTAAGGAATATGTATGGAAGACACTGAAGAGTGGAAAGGTAGCTTATCTCAGAACGAGTTACATCTATTCAATGAGCAAACACTATTGCTTATGAGTTTATGGGAAGTTTGCATTGCTAAACTATTCTAGTTGAATGCTGAACAATAGATCTAGGATAGTTGCCTTCTATTGGATCCTCCTTTCTCCTGGGCTGGTTATGAAAATGATTTTTCTCTGTTGATCTTTCTTCGTTTATTTTACTTTTCTTCATTTGAACTTAAAAATAAAGGTCTAAATTACTTCCGGTTGCGTTCACAGGTTGTTCCTGGCTATGGTCATGGAGTTCTTCGTAATACAGATCCACGATACTCGTGCCAAAGGGAGTTTGCGTTGAAATATTTACCAGAGGACCCACTTTTCCAACTGGTTAGTTAAAATCCTTGATCTAACTGCATGGTTTCTCTTCAGTTTCAACAGTCTCAGTGGGATATATTATTGTTCCCTTTCAGGTCTCCAAGTTGTATGAAGTTGTGCCTCCGATCCTCACTGAGTTAGGCAAGGTAACGAGTTTCCAGATTAATCACAATTACTCCTTTAATTTCAGCTTTCTAGGTATGGACACAATCTTTCTTCTATGCATTTTCAGGTGAAAAACCCATGGCCCAATGTCGATGCTCACAGTGGAGTGTTGCTCAACCACTTCGGATTAACTGAAGCACGGTATATTAATTTCTCTTGCTTAAATTATCAATTCACTAGCCATATGTTTAACGTACAGTACAATAGAAAATCTAGTTCAGCATTAGTAACGGGTATGCCTTGTCTGATCTTTAGGTATTACACTGTCTTGTTCGGTGTCTCAAGGAGCATAGGAATTGGATCTCAGGTTTGCCCTCCCCTTCAATTTCCAGATGCTTCTTTGTTTGGTTTTCCATCTGCTAATCTTGATCAAATTATTTGTTACACAGCTCATCTGGGACCGTGCCCTTGGCCTACCGCTTGAAAGACCGAAGAGTGTAACCATGGAGTGGCTGGAGAACCACTGCAAGAAGGCTGCGGCTTGAAGCTACACCAGTTCTTCGTCTTACAACTCGAGTGGCCTTTGATGTTAATAATTCGACGACATAAATTAGGCACGTTTAGCCTCATTTTCCCATCTTTTTCCTGTCCAATAACTGGAGCAAGAGGGGCTCCCAGACGGTAGAATTTTGTACCCAAGTCGGACAATCTGTCAAACTTGGCATGAAAGATTAGGACACGATGCTTGGGCTTTGTGTCGCTCGGCAACGTTTTTGTACTTTATGTTGCTCGAGTTTTGAACCACACCAGTTACGGAATACGGCAGAATAATCTGACATTTCTACCGAGGTGTTTGTATTTGCGAGTTATACTATGCAATTACGTTTTGTGTGCTGTGTGTATATCACATGAGGGTTCCTTTGATCCACAGGGTTTAGGAAGCGTAGGAATAGAAAACGTACAGGAATAGGATGTATTGTCCACTGAAATCCTACGTTGTGTAGCAAAAGAGAGGAGAGGATTTTTTCCATGAAGTTCAACGTCATGCTTCTCCTGTGGAAATGAACTAAGAAGTTCCTATAGGATTGGTTTCTGAGGAATGCAATCCTGCGAAAGTGCAAATCAAACAACAATTTAAGGGAAAATTCTAGAGGGTGTCGATCCTGTAAAATTCCTATGCAAATCCTGTAAATCAAATAAGGCCTCCCAAAATGATGCTAAATGTGCATCTCAATTTGCTACGAGCACTTATTCAAAATTCAATTGAAAAGAAAACAGTATTCAGAAAAGCTTTTATCTCTTATTTTAAGTTGGAATGTTAAATGTTCTCCATATCCCCATGTTATCTTTACACTGATATTTTAGAGTACTTTATACACACATTAATGGCAGTGCGTTGCCACGAAACAATGAAATTAGACATATATGCATTGATCAGACATGGCTCCACGTGAGACTCCGGATGGCCCTAAAGACCCGATGATTTTCGGACGAGTCTGAATGTAGTGAACATGCATGCTGAACACCGCAATAATGAATGTCTCGCGATAAACATCTGAATGTAGTGAACATGCATGCCGAACACCGCAATAATGAATGTCTCGCGATAAACATCTATCTTGTCCTTCTCCATTTTTGTCTAGAAGGATCACCATCACCCGTCTCATTTTGCGTTGGTTCGTTGCGCCTCAAAATTGTCAATATTAATAAGGATGGGTGTTGGCTACTCCCAACTATGGCGGGTTTGGCTGCCCCTGCTCTCATGGCAACATATGCTCCTATGGCTTGTGTCGGTGCCATCGGCGAGTAGGTCATGGTCGTCTCGGCCCTTCGGCGCAATTTGTTGGAGCATGCGACTAACCTGTGCCCGACATGTAATGGAAGCCAGATGAACCTTGCTACATGTCAATCTTTGTTCGGTGGATGTGGATGACCACAACCACTGTGACTTTGGCGACGACACATGCTTCTCTTCCACTCCCACTATGTGTACCATCATTATGGCCCTACCTTTTCATATTGCCATATGCGCAAACATATTTCAGAAAATTCTATGATACATACAAGTTCACAATTTGCTCTAGTTTCTACAAAATTAAAGGAATATATGAATATATAAGAGTCATAAGATAAAAAATCATTTCCTATCATTAGGGCATTGCAGATCAATACAGAAAACTACTCTAAAAATTAACTGCTAGCAGCCCAAGGCCTTTCCGACCGAACATGCGAGTGTAAAACATTTTCTGAACAAAATAGTACATAAGGTAAGAATATCAAATCAGAACCTCAACATCTAAATTTACATATTATGTTTTCTTCGAGGCTTCAATGTGCTCTGTTTGATTCCTTATAAAGACGACAAACTTTGTGTATGTTATTAAATTAATAATGCATGACCACCCTATCAGTGCAAGGTTTGTCAAAAGAAACAGTATTTCCATAACCTTACCTTTCCCAACTAACTATGACCAAACAAGCCAAAATGAAGGCATTTTTATGGGCAAGAACAATGAAGCCTTGATTGTACACCTGCACTTTACAATCTTTAAGGATCTAAATAGATAGATAATTATATGTCATGCAAATAATATGAATGTAACTTAGAACACTGTCAAGTTGATGCGGAATATAAATTAGGACTATGCATGGCATGCAATGCCTATAAGTAACAAGCTGGCCAGCATCATTTCACAATTCATTCACATGTTCATATGCCTAAGCGGTGAATAACAGTTTTGTGGCTCTACTGATGTGCATCAAAAGAGTCAGTTTTCACAAACAACAAGAAAATAAAAAGTACTCTTGATATGGCAAGGTTCAAATAACATAAGACAATCTTTCACAATGCAAACACAGACCTAATATGATACATAAAATTTCAGCTACATAGAAGGTTGGTTCCAAACTGAACCAAGAAAAAAATTAAAAGAAAAACTCAATATTATTTAAACATCATTCCTCATTTACCGTCTTTCACTCCAAAGGGTTCTAAAAATCCTACAAAATTTGGTTTGCATATATCATCAAGGCCACGAAATATCCCTCCCTGAGACACCACAGAAGCAAAAAGAATTGCTCAGTCAGCAACCTTATTGTCCACATATTTCGAAGAACATCATGGCTTGCCTCACGACGCTTAGTTAATGCGATCTCCATGTGGTGAATGCAAAAACTGTTTTTTATTTGAGGAGTACCTTCCTGAAATTAATTTGGGTACTATCATGTTTGTCATTAAAGGCAAGTAAAGAAGAGATAAATACACAAGTTTCTCAAAGAGCCTTTGACATTTCCCCCGGAGGCGTTTTTAATGACTTTACAGCAAATGACAAATACCGCTTGGATTTGTTTGGGTTTAATAATCCTGCATTATGTGATAAAAAAACTTAATCTTACTGTTTCTCAAAGAGCCTTTGTCACTCAGGAACTTCAGAATATACACCCAAAGGATGAAACAAACTTTATCTACTGTTTCTTCGTACATGTGAATATATAATTCACGGCTATAGAAATTCATAAGGGATTAAAATACACTATGACCCTAATCAGACAAATGATAAACACTGGGGCAATATTTCTTTTTCCTTACCTTGATACCTTAGCAGCCAAATTACTATTCCTCTGCATCCAAGTTGCAACCACAACCTACAGAAATGAATCACGTTACTCCTACAGTCCTCCTCGTATCCCATGTAACTATAACTAAAGTTTCTTTCTAATGCCGGTGAAGTTTAAGTTCTCAAGCTTATAGTGACAAAGCAAAAACATGAGCATCCTTCAACTGGTTACCTTTGTAGTTAAGTAGAGATGATTTCGAAAACAAAATGTGGGATGTTGTATCTGGGCCTCACCCGAACACAACCATTTTTTTCTCTTCCAAAAACTGTATATATTCAACAACCTGCAATAGAAAATGGTGTCAAGGAAGAGACTCCTTAATCAAATGGGTTGCTGCTTATATAAGAAATACGAAAACACTAACGCCCACACGTGTGGGCGTTAGCCAACTCAACCACACGCATCCATCGCCGTTCAACAGTTTCCGCACGAATCTTGGCACGTTTGGCTGATTTTGTGTGCCACGTAGGACAAGTCGCGTGTGTGGTGTGTGAGAGAGTTCGCCCACACGCCGGTTGCCTTCCCGCGGTCAACGGTTGCCACTCGGGGGTGTGCGGCGGAACTGCTTTGCGCCCTCACGCCACGCCCGACTGCGGTTGCCGTCAACCACGTCGCGCACTTCGCCCCCCTCCCCTCACGGTTCCGTTTACCCTCCACTTCATTACTCGCACAACCCACCCTGCAGTTCAATCGATTGGAAGAGAAGGCGAGAGGAGAAGGCGGCGGCGGAGGCGACGGCGGAGGCGGAAGAGTCGACGACATTCGCGGCCGTTGGTGGGACTCTCCGGACCGGAGCGTCTTTGCTGGAGTACCTGCAGATTGAAGGTAATGCTCCTTCCCACACTTAAATTCCTTGCCTGCATTTCTCCCCTCTCCTCCGTGGTCGATGTTCCGCTCGATATTCATCGAGATTCAGGCGGATTCGCGATGCGCCGGCATTCCCGCCGGCGGCGGAGTCTTGTGCTTGCCGTTTTTGGTGGTATTGAGCAGTTTCGTCGCCGCCGCGGTGGCGGTCATGCCGGTGTGGTTCAGCCTATCTGCAGCCACATCCTGGTTCTGCCTTGGGACTGAGCTGGCATTTTTCTATCTGTTAGTTATGTATTGTCTCGAAATGCTATTTGCGATCTGTGCAAGAAGTTTTTTGTTGATGAATTTCAGGTTATGATAGTTGCCAATGAACCCTAGATCTAGGTTGCTGTTTTTCAAAGTGCAGTATGAAGGCAGACATGGTAGTTTCAGTAACTATCTGCACTGTATGGCAACTAATTTCCTGATCATCTGTGACAGTTGCCACAAATATGTTTTCCGTGTGGCAACTAATTTTGTGCACATGCTATGGCTGTTGCCATGCTGTAGGCATGATAAAGTGTAGTAAATAGGTAGTCATGGCAGTTTCAGCAACTACGTGCACTGGATGGCAACTAATTTCCTGATCAACTGTGTCGGTTGCCACAAATATGCTTTCCATGTGGCAAGTATTTCTGTGAACACACTATGGCTGTTGCCATGATGTAGGCAAGATAATGTGGCAAATTCACTGTACTATAGACCCAATTTTGTGTTTTGCCATGCTGACTTGTGATATTTGAACATATTTGGCCGTATTAAATGGCAACTCATTTTTAATATGAGGTTAGTGTGGGAATTGCCATTACAGGTTATTCAGTAGATGTTTTCAACTCTTTTTGAATTGTTTTGCATTTTAACATGGCAATTTCAACCTAGCACATTTTGCCTTTGAACACATGGCAACTCATTTTTGTATGAGGACAGGGTGTGAGATGCCACATTATATGTTTGTGCAGTGGAAGATTTGTGCCTTTCTTCGTACTATCTTGTGCTAACATGGCAACTTCAAAATTTTGTTTTAAGTGCATTATGATCTGTACATTTTTCAAATGAAGCCAATGTGTTTAGTTGCCACATTTATGGTTTGACAATAATAGGGTGTGTGTGTGTTCATATGATATTGCCTTCACTATTTGCCACTTTCAATTGAGCCCATGTGGCAAGTACATTCTGTTAGGTGGCAACTGCTTACTTCATACTTTCATTTTCACCCTGACATTTTGGTTTGTTCTTACCTCAGCAGAATGGCTCGCGGCGATCATCAAGACGACGATGATGATTTCATGGATGTAGCGCAGCAGAATCGGGCAACCGGACAGACAAAAGACGGCGATGAGGTAACTGTCCACCCCCTCCTCCCCCATATGTTTTGAATGTCACATTGAGTTTGCAATCGTCTATTAGGAACTAAATTTTCATGATAGTGAAAACATGGCAACAAATGATCATTTGTCTGTTCTGCAGAAGAAGAAACGTAATCGCAATAGGGCTTCACAGGAACGCCTGACTTCATTGACCGAGAGATGTACCGACGATCAGAAGGGAGATGCTGCTGAGATGGGTATGCGGGCTCTGATGGATGTTCGGTGCAAGAATCTAGTGAACCCTGTATGCGATTGGCTTGGTGAGATTTACGACCCGGCCTCCAGGGAATTTGTGATTCCGGGATGTGGAAGACTACCATTGGACGAGGAATCTGTGTTTTGCACTTTGGGTGTGCCCCGTGGAGAAATCAAAGTCCCGTATGAGGTCAATAATAAGATTGATGAAACGTTGTTTGCCCGTTTGTTTCCTGGGGTGGCATCCATGCCGAACACGACTTTCCTGTCAAATTCACTGGAGGCCATGACAACCCATGGCGAGCTTTTTAAGATGAAGCTACTCATGTACCTGATCTCAGCTGTTTTTGCACCGACCACTTCTCTTCGCCCAAGCAACAAATGCATCCCCATCCTGGTGAATGATCTATCTCTACTCCTTTGTTTCCTTCAATCTTTTGGCTTTGATGTCATGTGTAAGCTAGTCACTGCCAGTTATTTTGATGTTTTTTCATTTGATTTCCGATGCGGCAACTTCTTGTCCTGAAATTTGTGCCGTGCAGGCGAAACTGGAAGATGTGAAGAACATGAATTGGTGTAAGTTCATTGCGGACTTCCGGCATGATGCATTCTCAAACAAGATGTACCAGAAGGGTTGTCGACTCCATTTAATGGTATTTTTTTACTAGTCCTTTGCAAACACTCTTAACACCTTGATTATGCATGGCAACCATGATGGTGACATTGTGGCAACTAACATCATAACAAGATGGCAACAGCCAACACACCATGATGGCAACTAACACAGATAGATGGCAACTTTTTCTTTCTTTTCATGCCCTTCAACTTGATGATTGAAGGAACATACATTAGCTTGTTTTTGCAAAATACCATGATGGCAACTGATATTTTTTTCCTTTTTAAATTGTTGTACATCAGCTCATGTACGTCGATTGTCTTGATCTGTCCATCGTGGACTTCACTGGGACAGGAGGCCCGCCGCCTACACACAAGTTTGTTGTTTCTGCGTGGACTTACGATGCTGTCAAGGCTGTGCTTGCTGCAGACAGGGTAACTGATACGAAATATGGGAAACTGCAGGTTAGTTCTGGTTTCTTTCTTTACATGGCATTCTTTCAATTTTGTTGCTGCATAACATATGAAAAAAAATCCTCATATGGCAACTGTCTGTGGCTAACAAGAGACGACTACCTTGTTAGCCATGGCTGTCTGCGCATGGTATCCATGTCTCACGCCACATGGCAACTCTGTCATCCATGCTGAAACTTCTATTCTCTTCCTATTTTTTTTGCAATACATCAACTGTTAGTTAGTGTTCATTATTTTCTCTCTTACATCCTAGTTGTTTTTTGATCATTTCCAGCCGATGGCCAAGCATGCTATAGACTACAGCGTGTTTGGTGGGCCTCAAAACTTTGGAAAGTGGATGGACGTGCATTCAGCCCTGTCTTGTCCTACTGAGGTAATCAAGGATATATATCTATGGTTGCTTTGGTTTATTTGATCTTGTGCACGTGACTCTAATATGGTTGGTTACTGCTGCTTCTTGTTTTGTGCACAGGCGATGGCACCTGTTGAGCATCTAATTGGGCAGTTTGCATCCGGAATGACCAGCTTGCTCGGGAAGTTGGTTGAGGGTTGGATGTCCCTTAATGGCTCTGACAGAGACACGGTTAGGCAGTTCACTACATTTTTTGCAGAACGGACACATCGGCCAACTGGTTGTCGTGGCCGATACGACTACAACAGTTCCCAGGAGCTTCCTGACACACAAGATGAACTAGATGGAGATGCTGCTCTCAACAAGGACGATGATGATGACGTGGAGAATGTGCAGCACGACACCGACGATGATGAACATGTTGAAGTTCATGCAGGTGGTAAGAAGGGCAAGGCTGCACCAGATGTCCCCTCACCGGAGAAAGTCAAAGAACATACAGCTGCGAGAGGCAAGGGGGTGTCGCCCTCAAAGAGGGGGAGGGCTCCAGAGGATGTTGGGCAGGGCTCTCCTGGCAAGAGGTCTAGGACCGATCCCGTAGCTGCTAGGAGGAGGTTTGACTTCTATTTTAGTGTTTTGTTTTGTCTATCTTTTTGAACAGACTAACCTTTTTTGCATTTGTTTTGCTAAGCGTGGCAATGATTTTCGTGTCTGACACTTGGCACCTTTTTTTCCACTTTCTTATACGTGCAGTGAGGCGACAGCTGGTGGACGAGCAGTTACGAAGAAACAAGCACTAACGCCAACCCGTGTTTCTGCTCGATTGAACAAAGGTGCCCCCATTGCTGGTGACACCCCTTCCACCAGGTCATCTCCTCGTACGACGACATCCAACACCTGGTTCTGTGAGGCAGCATAGGGTAGTTCACGCACCTCCCGCGGATGAGTACGAGCCCGAAGTCAAGGACACAAAGGATTAGAATCAGCTATACGATATTGTCAAGCGCTTTGGAAATGCGAGGGCCAGCAGCAAGCACATGAAGGAGCTAAAAGCATAATGACCACACCACATAACCTCCCATTTTGCTTTGCTCTTTTAATTTTACCATTCCTCTTTTTGCTATTTCTAGATATGATCCGTTTATGTTTTTTTACTTAGTAGACATGATTCTTTCATGTTATATCATTTTCATACAGCTCATGTTTGGACAGAACCAAGATCATACAATGCGAAGCGACGTACGTCGACCTAGGTGATCTTGCCGAGTCTGTGAGGCCACTCGGTAAAATGTCGACGAATGTAGTTGCATGTGGGATTGACTTCATCAACAAGCATATGGATATATCTTCCGGCAAAACAATCATGCAGTACAATGTGACTTGCAAAATATGGGATGGTGACTTCCACCACAAAATCCGAGGAAGCATTTTGCTGCGCATGGTGATTTCAAGCTCACAATGAAGAAACATGTGAGTACTCCTTCCTTTTTTCACATTTTTCCTCCCATGGTATGTTTTTGCAAGTAGCTATGCTTCACATGTGGGCTACACCCTGTTTATGTGACAGATGTTTCATGTGGCAACAGCTGCCATGTAAACTGACTTTTGATTTGCATCCCCGTACAAACTATGTGGCAACTTCAAACTAAAATACAGGGCAACTTTGTTCATACATGAATGGCAACTTCTTTTAATTACCCACTATAACTAAACATTCTATGTGGGTCTACTTTTTGGCCCTTGCTGCTTTATGTCACTCATGTGCCTCTTACTGCAACCGGTGATATCCTTACACGTCGTTTTCCCAATTACACCGTTTTTGTTCTTCATGTGAACTCTGCTTCTTCTTTCCTTCATTTTACCTGCAGGTCCTATTCCCCATGTTCCAGGAGCTTGCACCACACGACCTACATGACAAGTGTGGTCACCACTACGCGATCTGCCTTGACCTGAAGAACCAACGTTTTGAGGTGCTTGATTCAATGCGTTCGGCAGCTGATGCAGACCTTACTACCCATGCTGAATACTTCATCAACAACCTCAAAGAGACATGGAACCGTCACTACAAACACTCAAAGGTCCAGATTAGACATTTTCCAATTGAGTATGTGGCGACTTCAAAGCAAGGAAACCAGTATTTTCCCATCTCTTTCTTCGTGTGTCCTCTACACCAATGCTAACCCTCTTGTCACCTTTGAATTGAAGTTTATTATTATTTCGAAGCAAGGAAACAAGTATTTTCCCATCTCTTTCTTCATGTGTCCTCTACACCAATGCTAACCCTCTTGTCACCTCTGAATTGAAGTTTATTATTGTTATCTCTATTCTTGTGAGTTCACCTGATTCTTTTCTTGTACAGGCAGGACTGTGGCTTTCACACATTGGAATACCTTGCAAAGTGGGAAGGTAGACTGGTTCCTGACGTCACAGCTGCAATGGTCGTTGAGCTCCGCAAAATTTACACATGGAACTGGTTGACGAATGAAGATTTCAACACGCGGTCCAACGCACGTGAGTTCATAGAGGAAGCTGTCAAGAAAGTCACCAAGAAGTACAAGTGATCACGTGGTGCTCCATATCGAACGCCTACCTTACATTCTGTTGCCGAGGAATGTAAGGTATTACCTTTGTTCTTTTCAAAACTATGTCCGTGTACTATGATATGACTACATCTCCGCGTAGCCTAGTATGTAGTGGTGGTGTGTGAGCGACATTTGAATATTTGTGTAATATATGTGTGGATGTGAACCTATTTAGGTGTGACAGCAGATATGTTTATGTTTTTCATTATTATTTTTCTTTCATCGTTGGTAGCACCAGTTTGGTGGTTCGAATGCGTCTACGATGTTTGAAAACATGGTAAATGTAGTTCATCAGACTTGGTTAGTGAAAGTTATCGTCCTTTTTCATTTGTCTGTTTGGTTCTTTTTTTCATTGCTAACTGTACCGGCTAGCATGGTAGTTTGATCACGTAGCCGTAACCTTTTTGCGGTTGCTGCACGTGACCCTTTCAACTTGTTTCCCATAGTTTGCACACAATACAATATGTGTGACTAAAATGCGTTCACTGAACACAAAAATCTACGCGATGCAGAGTCATTACAAATAACATGGCATATTCAGTAGAACTAACATGACAGACTCAGTATAAATAACATGGCAGATTCAATATACATAACATGGCAGATTCAGTATACATAACATGGCAGATTCAGTAGAAAATAACATGACAGATTTAGTAGAAAATAACATGGCAGATTCAGTATAAATAACATGGCAGATTCGTTATAAATAACATGGCAAATTAAGTACCATACACATGGCAACTGTAGTTATCCATTCATGGCATCCTTCAAATTCTGATGCCCCTCAAGAGTTATTCTCCCATTTTTAAAAAATTTAGAACATCTAGATTACAAAGAAAATGTCACCAAGGACCATGTCACAGTGCTCCAATGCTGCTTATGGATTGCCCGCCCCTTTCTTTGTTTTCTTGTGTTTTGTTTGAATCTCCAATCCCGATTTGTATCCTATCTCTTTTGGATGCCCCTTTGTGATGGAACGGGGCGGGTTCCTGACCTGGGTTTGTGTGCTTGCTGTTCCAGATCCTACCTCTGAGTTTTCAGATGACGGCCCCATGGACGAAGGCACACTTGATGTGAGGGGGAACCTGTGTAAGGCTTCCTCAACTTCTCTCTTCTTGATCTCATCAAGCTCTCTTTTCAGGGCCTTCCTGTGTTTTTCTGCGACCCTTGCTATCTTATCACTCTTGCACGCTTCATCAATTAGTTCAACACAGTTCTTTGTCAACACAACATGCCTCACGGCTTCCATGGTTGACTCCGGTCTCTCGTCATGCACAGCCAAAACTGCGTTTGATGTTTGCGGCGCCAATGCGTCGTCAGCGTCCCAAGTCCATCGCCGCCTTATGAAATGGCGGGGCTTTCGTGTCACCACGTTCATGTACATTCCTTTTAGTACGTGACAGCACACAATGCCATCCCATTCGAATTTGCAGCATTGGCAGTAGTATTCGCCTTTGCTTATCGAGGCCTTCACGAAGTAGTTCCTTCCCTTGTCCGGGTCTTCAGGTTCTGAATCCGACATGCCCAAGATAGAACACACCTTGAACGTATGTTCATCCACCTGGAAAGCCGTGTACATGCTGGCACGCTTTATTTCTTCCTGAAATCTGCAAGTTTTGTGTGGTTTTGTTAAACTCCTGTGTGATGTTTTTTGTAGCACCTTATGTTGTTGTGGCCAATGGAAGTATATTTCGTTTGAACATGGCAACCACAGTTAAACATGACAACTACAGTTGAGTAAACATGGCAACTGCAATTGAGTGAACATGGCAACTGCAGTTGAGTGAACATGGCAACTGCAGTTCATTAAACATGGAAACTTGCATAACATCTTTAATTGGCATTTGCATTTCCATACCATCATGCCCAATGAAAGTACAGTGCATTAAACATGGCAACTGCAGTTCATCAAACATGGCAACTGCAGTTCATTAAACATGGCAACTGCAGTTCATTAAACATGGCAAACTGTATTTCATTAAACATGACAACTACATATCATGGTTACTCTGTACTCAATGGCTACTTTTCAAAAATTCATCATTTTCAAATAAGCTTTTCAACTGCATTGCATTCTACATGGCACCTACTACCTTCATGCTTGTGCAAATAAGATTATAACACAACTGACTTACTTGATAAAGATCTTGTTGGTGTATATCTTGCTCATCTGCTCTCCATCGGTAAATACGCTAGCAATTTTGGCTGCTTTAGCGTGGTGTTCGCTTCTTGCTGTAGCTCAGATCCCAGTATTTTTTGTTGCAAAGTGGTGTATTGCTTGGCAAAATGTAGCAATGAGTTGCCAGGGCTCACGTACCGCTTCAAAATAGCATTGAACCCCTCGATGCGCTGCGTAGTTTGCAGAAACGGGAAGAAGCACTACATGAAGTAGGCCGACACCCAGTACATTCGCTTCTCCCACAGGCTAGCAAGCGTCTCATTGTCTTGGACTTGATATGTTTCAATCATGGCCATCCACCTCCTTTCAAACTCCTCCACCGTCAAGCTGTGGTCCACGCACAGCTCGAATGCCTTATGTAGCTCTGGACGGTCAGCAAAGAACGGTCCTAGCGTCTCCTCAGCCTTCTTTATAATGTGCCACCTGCAGTGCCTGTGCACTGCCAATGGAAAGACCTCCTCTATGCCTGCACGCATGTTAAAATCCTAGTATATTATTATGTTCATCAGAGCAAGTCCATCCATGCACTCCAAGAAGGTCTTGAATAACCAAGTGTACCCATCCGTGTCTTCGTTCCAAACGAGCCCGCATCCGAACTGCAATGACTGATTGTGGTTATTTATTCCTATGAATGGAGCGCATGGCATCTTGTACATATTAGTGAGATATGTCGCGTCGAATGAAATGCAATCTTGGAAATGTTTGTAGACTCTTCTTGCAGCACCATCCACCTAATACATGTTCCTAAAACGGTCCTCATCGTCCAATCTTATCCTGTAGAAGAAATCTGGATCTTGCTTTGCTTTCTCATCGAAGTAGGCCATCGTGGCTTCTATGTCAGCCAACTTGCTCTCTCCACGGTACTTTGCCTTTAGGTTTGTGACGTCAGCTGGTATGTAGGGCATGCTACTCAGAGTCCCATTTTTGCTGTGGATGAGGGATAGTATCTGGACCATTCTTGATGGACCGACGTTACAATCATGTAGCAACTTTATGAATTTCTTCTCGAGGGGGGGTGAATCCTCTGTGAGCGGTCAGAAATTGTACCAGGTCGAACTTCTTTATGAGTTCGTGGTTGTGCTCGTCAAAATATTCAGTAACCACCCACCGTGCTCCATCTACGTTCAGCTTACACTGGACAGGGCATTCCGTCTTGAGAATGATACCTCTCTTTCGTTCCGGAACGACATGCGCAACACCTTTACCCTTCTTGTTCTTTCGTGCCTTGTAGCACCTCATCTCACCTCTGCTGTACTCGTTAGTTTTTTTAATTTTCCTATGGTATTCGGTGTTGACCGCAAACCCATGGAACTTTGCATATGTCTGGTAGAATTCCTTTGCTTCTACAAATGAATCAAATCTCTGCCCAACGTACGGTGGCTGGGGTACCATGATTTCTGATTGCCCACCATCTTCATACCCTTGTGATTCATCATCAGTTTCATCATTCACTTCAGTATCGGCGGCTGTTTCATCTACTTGAGTGTTGCTTGTGCTGGTGTTCAAAGGTGTGCTTGTCGGCATTGTTGGAATGATTGCCATTTCCGACACTGACTCGACATTGTTTGTGGCATGATTGTTGGCCGGCTGGTGGAACGCGTCTTGCATGCACTCAAAGCTCCCCGCAGTAGATGTCCCCGCGCCGCTGTTGATTGTAGTTGAAGGTCCTGTAATAAAATAATAGGTACGAGCGTAAGATTTTGCTTGAATGGCATGTTTATCATAACGGAGTACAACAACTGCATGTGATTTGGCATGACATCATTCACACAGCAAGCAGTACTGCTTTCTGGTTCAAATTTTTCTTACCTTGTTGTGCCGCATGTGCCGATCTTGTGTGGTCTGCCATTCCAATTTGATGTGCTTTATCTGCAATAGTGCTGTCCTGCAACTGTGAAGCTTGCCATGAGAGGTTTGCACTTGTAGTCCCACTGTAACAACCTATGATCATGGTGGCAGTTGGTCATTTCATGGCAACTATAGTTTGTTCCACATGGCACATGTAGTGGTCCAACCATGCCACACAGATTTGTTCACACTTGTCATCCACGGTTGTTTAGACATTGCAATCACATTTGATCATACATGGAAACTGCAGTTGTCCAGGCATGGCAACTGCAGTTGTCCAGGCATGGCAACTGCAGTTGTCCAGGCATGGCAATTGCATCTGTCAGCTATGTTACTTCTGCTAATTCACCGCCCGCAACTTCACTTTTATGGACTCACCTGTGTATGACGTCGATGGCAGGTACATGGTTGCCGCCTGATGCCACGTGCTGCATGAAGGTCCTACATTTTTTCTGATATAACTCGTGAGTCTTTTGCCATCCTTTGCAAGTTTAATTTTCATGTCTACACTAGTATGTTTCTTTTTCGTATGCGTTACCTTGATTTGCCACATTAGCTACTTGAAGTTAGTTGCCCGTACATTTGTCAGTGTTAGCGCCCTGTGACTGAACTTGCCATGGTGCCCCCCCTGAATGTGTGGTCATAAGAACCTGCGAAAAATGACATTGTAGGACATAAGTAGAATGTCATCTTCATCATCGCGAACATGGCAAATGTTCTTTTCTTGTTCTCATGCATCATACCGATGCCTGGTACTGCTCTAGTAGTGGCAGCAACAGCCCTGCAGAAATGAGTTGACTATACTCTGCTGCATCCCAAGGGGGCGTTTCTGGCCTTTGATAAACCCAAGGATCAGTGCCGTCTTCGTGATTTATTCTTCCGTGTTTTGTTTCTGCCAATGTGTTCTCAGTCACTGCATGAACAAGAACGCATCAACAATCCGCAAAAACTGCATTTTTTGCTGTTTGCACGTAGAAGATAACACGACAATCTTATCACATTTCCTGCGTATGCAACCAACACATCATGGCAAGTAGGACATGCACATCCACTATCTTTTCTGAAATCTGGGTGCCAACTATCATTTTGAACGATGGCAACAACCACTAAAATAGGATGGCAAGCAACAGGTTAACATGGTGGCAGTTGACGGCAACAATAGGTGGCAACTGATGTTAGAAACAAGTGGCAACTATTTTTCCTACCCCCATATGCCAAATTTCTCCTTTCTCTCCCTTTTTTAGGGATTCCCACGCATCCTTCATTACCAACTACTTGCACCAAGCCAACCGAGAACCTTAGCTCGACTCTAGCATAGTACATGGTAGATCTGGCGTATGTTGGTTGGCAAAGGCGAATACACACAAATCCGTGTGGTGTTTTGCCCCGATAGCGTGGATCCAATCACCATCTTCGTTGGCAAATTTGCAATTTCTAATTTCTGGCCAGAAGAAGGACGAGAAATAGTAGGAGATCAGAGATTTACCTGCTTTTAGCTGGTCGTCTTGGGAGGGCGGGGTTGGAGTGGGGGTGGGGGTGGTTAGCGGTGGGAAGGCGCTATGGATCTGCTCTGGTTGCCATGGCAACCAGAGAAGGACGGCGATGGAGGTAGGGGATTGAGAGGTGGGAGACGATGGCGGCAGTTTGGACTGGGGATCGAAAGGAGGCTGGGATGGCTGGGTCGTGCGAGCAGCACGGTCGTTTGGCCCGGACGTGTGGGCGGTTTTGCCACACACCGGACGTGCGGGCTGTGGCTGCGCGCGCCCGGATGCGGTCGTGCGGGCAGGTTCTTCTCCATGCCACACGAGGCGTGCGGCACTACCACCCAATATACCACACATGTGGCAGTTATCGGCGTCCAAGAAATAAGCTTCAAGGTATGTGGATTCCATTTTTTTAAAGCTGGAACACAATTATTTATTTGCAACTCCAGTTAGAACCCAACTGGATGTAATAAAATGTCTAAAGATAAAAACACGTTAAAATTGACCAAAGAACCAGATTTGAGCACAAATTGAGTGTTGCATGTTCGAAAGGGTAGTCATTAAGACTCTAAGGTAGAACCCTCATGAATCAAGGCCGACACAGTAGTCAATTTTAGTAGAAGCGTATAGAAATCCTAATTCTACTTAGCCAGGTGGTATATAAGCGTATATAAATGCATGTAGCTCCTTGCTTGTAATCACTTTGAGTTGAAGAAATATAAACATAGCTTGTAACTATCGTGACTTTAAGAAATTTGAATAACAGTCAGCTTACCTGCCAATGGCTATAAAATCAGCTTTCATATACGTGTTTCTTGCTAATCCATCAATTGATCTAGTGATTCGAGCTAGCTTTGACTACCTACGCTACTATAAGATCATTCCTTCTCAAGGCAAGTAAAGTTTCCTATGTGCACGTATTGCTGTCTGCCAAAGGCACTACTAGGTGAATTATTGGTTTCAGAATTTTATACCCTGACATGACCCTATTTGTTAAGAGGGACAACTGAAACATTGTTTTCAGTATCTGCTAGTGGTTCATATATCTTGACCAAGGATCATCTAAGTATCTGACATGACCCTGTTTGTTCTGCATGCACAGCAGGATGAAAACATGAAGGAGAGGGTCGAGATCGACGCACCTGTAACATCACATACTGAAGTCAGGGTTATGGCCCTCCCTGCCGCACGTGCCCTCACTGCAGCCACCGCCGCCTGCCTGCAATGATGATGATGATGACATGAATCTGGCATCCTCGCGTGGAAGACGATGGTGACTGCGGGATGAACTGGTAAAGGAGGAGGAGCTAGACACCCCTGCCCATGGCCATCTCCTTCCTGCACATGTTAAGATGGTAGTACTGGATCATGACTTAAACTAGAAATCTAGCCGGGCTGCTGTAAGCACGTCTTGCGGGTCAGCGACCTTGGTCCCAGCTGATGGCTCCGGCAAGTGTAGGAGGGCCATGAGCCTCGGTGGTTGCCAACTTCCCTGTCTGCCGCGGAAGTCACACGGCGGGGAAAGGGGATGGCGGGTAGAGATGGCGTAGGGTCGACATCGGGAAAGCGAGAGGTCATGAGTGAGAGGACAGAAGGATCCTCCCGTCCTCATCGCATTGGCCGAGTCAAGCGATGAAGGAAGAGGTCGGCGGCTACAATTTTCTGGGGAGAGACATGGGATCGACTGAGGGGGGTGGGGTTTGGGAGGTGATGGGGCGTGGGACGTGGGAGACGTGCGCGTGTGGGCTGTTTTCCCCCCTTTTCTTCTGAGTTTCAGTTTTCACATCAACGTGAGTGCCGAGAAACATGGATCGCACGAGGTGGGCCCGTGGGGAGTAGCGAGAGAGGATGGATTGTAGCTGGGGAAGGATGTTCAATTCTCCTTTAACAGTAGAGATTTTGTATGTGGCATGTGTCACGCCCAATATGCGACCCTATCCAAAAGGAACTCGAAGGTCCCACCAAGGATAGACCCGCATATTGGAACGCTTTTGCAAGGTGGATATCATTACATCAACATTACATAATAGATGGGGATACATACATAAGGCATACAAGGCCACACGAATACAACATCACAATACATCAGAGCACCATCCGACTACGGACGAAACACAAACAGGAACTCAAACGACATCCACCCTGCTAGCCCAGGCTGCCGACCTGGAACCTATCCCTTGATCGAAGAAGAAGCAGAAGAAGACTTCCAAGACAAGCAAACATCGCTCTCACGTCACGATCATCGCATAACCTGTACCTGCAACTGTTGTTGTAGTAATCTGTGAGCCACGAGGACTCAGCAATCCCATTACCATGGGTATCAAGACTAGCAAAGCTTAATGGGAAAGGAAGGGGTAAAGTGGTGAGGTTGCAGCAGCGACTAAGCATGATATGGTGGCTAACATACGCAAAAGAGAGCGAGAAGAGAAACAAAGGAACGGTCGTGAAGCTAGCAATGATCAAGAGGTGATCCTGAACACCTACTTACGTCAATCATAACACAGAAACCGTGTTCACTTCCCGGACTCCACCGAGAAGAGACCATCACGGCTACACACGCGGTTGATGCGTTTTAATTCGGATCTGGTGTCAAGTTATCTACAACCGGACATTAACAAATTCCCATCTGCCACATAACCGCGGGCACGGCTCTCGAAAGTTTAAACCCTGCAGGGGTGTCCCAACTTAGCCCATGACAAGCTCTCTCGATCAACGAAGGAATAGACCTTCTCCCAGGAAGACCCGATCAGTCTCGGAATCCCGGTTTACAAGACATTTCGACAATGGTAAAACAAGACCAGCAAAGCCGCCCGATGCGCCGACAATCCCGATAGGAGCTGCACATATCTCGTTCTCAGGGCAACACCGGATAAGTCAAGCTACGAGTAAAACCAGCCCTCGAGTTGCCCCGTGGTGGCCCCGCAGGTTGCTCGTTTCGTACCAACACTTAGACAAGCACTGGCCCGGGGGGGGGGGCTATAATAAAGATGACCCTTGGGTTAATTACTCCCAAGGGAAAAGGTAGGTGGTGGTGAGGCAAATGGTAAAACCAAGGTTGGGCCTTGCTGGACAAGTTTTATTCAAAGCGAACTGTCAGGGGGGTCCCATAAATCACCCGACCGCGTTAGGAACGCAAAATCCGGGAACATAACACCGGTATGACGGAAACTAGGGCGGCAAGAGTGGAACAAAACACCAGGCATAAGGCCGAGCCTTCCACCCTTTACCAAGTATATAGATGCATTAATCATATAAGAGATATTGTGATATCCCAACCAAAAATCCTGTCCACCATGGAGCAATCTTCAACTTCACCTGCAACTAGCACGCTATAAGAGGGGCTGAGCGGAAGCGGTAACATAGCCAAACAACGGTTTGCTAGGAAGGGTGTCAAAGGTTAGAGGTTCATGGCAATTTGGGGAGGCTTGAAGAGCAAATGATAGGTAACGCAACATAGCGATAGAACGAAGCAACTAGCATAGCAATGATAGTAGTGAGATCCAGGGTAGCGGTCATCTTGCCTGAAATCCCGCAAGGAAGAAGAACGAGTCCATGAAGAAGATGAAGCCACGAAGACGAACCAAACGTAGACGAACGCATCCTCACGATCGCAACGAAACGGGAACTATCGAGAAGAAGCACACAACATGGTAAACACACCACACATAGACAAGACATGATGCACAACAAGCATGATGCAAGACAAAGTCTACATGAAGCTACTCATGGCAAGAGATGATACAAACAAGAACAACACATCAAAGTAAGTTTAAATAAGGCCGGAAACGACATATAATAATTCCGGTAAGTCCTCATATGCAAATTTCGAAATTGGTCCAGAACTGAATAAACCTTATGTTCAAGTTGTTAAACAGCAAGTTAAGGTGCACCACGATGATCTACACGAGATTCTAGTCAAGTTACATATAAAGTTCATTTAATTCGGAGCTACGGCCTAGAAGATATGAGCAAAACAAGTTAAACAGGGCATTGATGCAAAATGCACCCAAACATCAAGCAAACACACCAAAACAAGGATGCAACATGATAATATGAAGCTACATGCAAAATCAAGCAAGTTTCATATAGAGCACACTCAAAACGGAGCAACGGTTCAACACATGCACTCTATACAAGTCATAACAACAATCTGTCCATAACAGCAACTAGGCATCTTGCAAGCATCAAAACAATATGCTACAGCACCCCAACATAATAACAAAAGGCATGGTCATGAAGTACAGGTAAAGCATAACAAAACATGAACACTGAGCTATCTCCAGAAATCACTAGAACATGCTCAAACACACATGGGAAGATGGCAAATAATAACAGTTTCAGACTTATCAGGAAATAACATCAGGTTGCAATGTTTAGAGCTATCAAACAACATGTTACAGGAACTTAACATGGCAAACAAAGGCATGGTGAATCTACTAATTGCATAGATCAAAAGACCCTTACTGACCATGAGCCAAAAAGGCATAGAAAATATGATGGCACCCATGTAAACATGGCAAGTTATATTACAGATTCATACATGGCAGGAACAACAATAAGTAGGCATGTTGGTGAGCTTGAACCACTCACCACAGAGCAATACATGGCATGGCGAGGCAACCAACAGTAAGAAGGCATGTTTGTGAAGTTAAGCATGGCAAGAGCAAGGTCATAGGATGCATGTAACACTAGCAAAACACATGGGAACAAGTGAACTTAATGTTAACAGGCTGACGGCAACATCATCAAGCAACTTTGGAGCAAGATAACAACATGATACAGCATGCTATAATTGCAAACAAGGGAATGAATGGATAGATCAAGACATGTAGATCAAAACATATTTATAGAACATCTCCATATCATGCATAGAATGATCAGTAGCAACATGTTAACATAGCAACAAAATATAACAGAATCTGTCAGGAAAACAGCAACAACAACTACCCTACTTAACAAGCTTGATACACTCATCACACAACTCAGAAAAATACATGGTTGGCACCACTGGAAAGATGGCATGGCATAGATCAAAACACATGAAGACATCAACCTCATAGGATGCACACATCAATCATGGCAAAAATGATAAATGAGCAAGTTATAACAGTTTCAGCAGATTAACATCAACATGCAATCTTCCAACAGCATTTCGGGCATCAAGATAAGCTCAAATGAAAATGATGCAATGGAATGAAATTAAGTACTCGTCGAGACGAACAATTTGACATGTTACACGCATGAAACGGAGCTACGAATGCAGAGATACAATGCGATGAACATGGCATGATTATGTCAAATATTTCGGGACTTAGGCATTTTTCAGGAAAAAAAACATGCGGGCGCAATATAACTAAGATGCGCGCGGGGCGGGGCTTAGCGGGTCGCTCACCATTGGGCTCGGCCCAATTCGCGGGGAGACTAGAGGCAGGTCGGCTTGGGCCTGGGAGGC
>NC_041391.1:239714022-239784628 GCF_002162155.2 Triticum dicoccoides
CGAGAGGTGCTGGGAGCGGCGGCGGAGCTGGCGGGCGACGGCTGGGATCTGGTCGCCGGAGTTGCAGGCGGGCGGCGCGACGGCGGGGATCTCCGGCGAAGGAGGCGGGGAGCACAGGCGGCGGCGGATCCGGGAGGCGGAGGCGAGGGGCGCGGCCGGGCGGCAGGCGGTGGCGGAACGCCGGCGAGGCGCGGGCGGCGGCGCGCTGCGGCGGCGGGCGAGCGCCGGCCGGTCGCGGGCGCGGGTGACCCCGGGCGGCGGCGGCGGCGGATCCGGGCCCCGCGGGCCCCGGATGGAGCGGCTGAGTGAAGACAATGATTTGGTAGACCAGTTCCAACTGCTGTCTCAGTTGTACATCTGGTTGGAGCGGCTGAGTATTTAAACTCGAGGACACCTAGTCCCGACACACAGTCCTCACCGTATTCTCATTGAGCTAAGGTCACACAGACCTCGCCCAATCACTCGTGGTTAGTCTTCAGGTGACTTCTGAACCTTCACAAACTCGGTCACTCGGTGATCCACAATTCCTCTTGGATGCTCTAGACCTTGACGCCTAACCGTCTGGAAGAAGCACAATCTTCAAAGGAAACAAGTGTCGGATCCACGCAGGATCAATCTCTTCAGTGATGCTCAATCACTTTGGGTTTGTAGGTGTTGGGCTTGGGTTTTCCTCACTTGATGATTTTCGCTCAAAGTCCTCGGAGGATGGGATGGTCTCAATTGACAAGTGTCAGTTTCTCTCGGAGCAGCCAGCCAGCTAGTGGTTGAAGGGGGCGGCTATTTATAGCCTAGGGAATAGCCCGACATGATAAGACATAAATGCCCTTGTCCGATATGATCGTTAGGTGGGTAGATATTTTGAAACCGCTGGCGCATAGCACAGCAATGGTCGGAATTTTGACTATCAAAATCCTCAGGGCTATCATGTTCCTCACTGTGTAGGCAATTCAAACTGGTGAATTACTAACTCCTCAGTCAGAACAAATTCCTCAGAGACCAGAAGAACTTCGTCTCTGTCACTGAAGAATATGACTGAACTGTATGAGATTTCCAATGGCTTCACTCGAAGGGATTGGTAGGTGTAGGATTTTGAGTTGAGCATCACATGGAAATTTTTGCTTAGTATTTCCTCGACCCCCTTTAATAGTACGATCTTTCCTATGACTCAAGAAAGAGAAAATGAAACTACGAAAACAAAAGTCTTCACGCTTCATGTTCCTCGAATGATCGCCAAGTCTTCAAGGTCACACCAATTTCTTCATTTTCAAAGTCTTCAGAAAGTCTTCAGTTGAAGAACTTCATTTTTAGGGGTCGACTTTCTATGTAAATATCAAACTCCTCATAGACTTATAGACCTGTGTATACTCACAAACGCATCAGTCCCTTAACCTATAAGTCTTCAATACACCAAAATAACTAAGGGGCACTAGATGCACTTACAATCTCCCCCTTTTTGGTGATTGATGACAATATAGGTTAAGTTTTTAACGGGGATAAACATATGAAGTGTGAATACTGATGTTGAGGAATTTGATTTCAAGATATAGAAGAACTCCCCCTAAAGATGTGCATAATGAGGAATTTGCTTTTGAAGCAATGCACTCTTGTAGAGTATAATCATGGAGATCTCCCCCTATATCTTGTAATTCATACACGCATTTGATATAAACTATGAAGAATTTGAAATGCATGATGAAATATGGTGACTGATGTAATTCAGCATGCGTGCATTAACATTAATGAGGTATAAGCATGCAGAAGAACACAACAAAAGTATCAGGTCACCATAGAGTTTAAGATTACAACTCGATCAGCAAAGTCATCAGAAGAACGAGAGTTGTAACTTAGCAAAAAAAAACCCGCCCATATAAGATAGACCCGCTTGAAGACTAACTCAAATTTCTCCCCCTTTGTCATCGAATGACCAAAGGGTTGAAACTGAGGACTAACGCCCCTGAAGAATATCATGAAGATGGAGGAGCGCCAACGTTGTTAGGGTCTTGAGTCGTTGTAGGGCCTGCTGCAGTGTCGTGCAAGTCTTCATGCTCGTCCGTGGCACGTGATGAAGAATATGAGCTGGCCACCAAGGAAGGAACCTTGACCGTCTTGAATCGCTTCGGTGGAGGAGCAGACCAGTCAAAGTCTTCCTTGAAGCCCATTTGCTTCAGATCTTCTTCACCATATAGATGTGACAGAATAGCCCAGGTGCGATCAAACACTTCATGGAGGCAGTAGTGGTTTTTCTTCACTACATTATGTGTAGAAGTCATGTTGTGAAGAATAGAGCCAAACTGATGCTTAACCCACTTGTGGTTTCGATCCACCTTCTGGTGAAGACTTATCAGCAGTTCACGATCAGTGAGCACACGAGGAGCAGTAGCTTGAGGACTTGTCTTGGTAGCATTGGCAGCAGTATCATGAGTGGCAGAGTCATCATTGGTGGAGTAAGATGCAGCTTTGCGGAACTGACCATCCAATGGACGAATGCCTTCATCAATCACAGCTGGTGACTTGCCCTTTTCATCAGATGAGGAAATTGTCCGCTTGAGGACTTCAATAGGGGGCAAGTAGCTGAGGTGATTCTGAAAATCATCCTTTTAGTTGAGTGAAGACCTTGTTCTGAGGAATCTCATGATCCACAACGCGTAAGGCTTCAGCTCAAGTGGAGAAAGTGCAACATTCGCCAGAGTCCTCATGAAGAAATAATGATAATTTATGGGGATGCCATGCATGATGTTGAAAAGCATATTCTTCATCATTCCGATAATTTCTTCATCGGATGAGTCATGGCTTTTGATGGGACTCATGGTCTTCGTCAGAATGCGGTAGATTGTTCTTGGCACATAAATCAATTCCTTCACGAGGAATTTGGTCCTTGGAGCTTGACCTGGCTTCAGCGGCTTCATGAGCACTTGCATATAGTGATTAGTGAGTTCAGGCTCATCATACAGACAACGAGCACCGTCAGGTGGAGGACTGATTGGTAGGGCATGAAGCAATTCAGAGGCTGGTGCCTTGTAATGAGTGTTTTTAGTCATCCAGTCCAACACCCACGAGTTGACGTCAGCAACATTGCCTGTGATATGCAAAGTTGCGTAGAACTGAAGAATAAGCTCTTCGTTCCAATCAACTATGTCAGAGCAGAAATTGAGCAAGCTAGCGTCATGAATCATGCTGAGGACTTGAGAGAAGCAAGGCATGGATTCCATGTCCACATGACGAATATGGTCATGATCGAAGACTTTGTCCTTGTTGAAGAGCACCGAGGAATAGAAGTTGGCCTAACTGGCAGTCCATAAGCGCTTCCTTCTAGACGAGCATTGTCATAGGGGTTGAATTCCGTGAAGAATACGTGCTCGCCGAAGAAATCATCAGCCTTGAATTTTTGCTTCTTGGAGAAGGGATCCTTTGGCTTGGGCTGAGGAGTGTCAGTCAATTGCAGCACCACTTCAGGAATCGCAATCTCAGGTTCCTCAGGCTGAGGAATTTCAGGCTCGTCAGTAGCTTCAGCCTGGGTCATCAATTCTTCATTGACAATTTCTTCAGCACTAGTGCCTGGAATTTCTTCATGAACACTTGGGGTTGCATGAGGTTCTTCAGATCCCATTTGCACTTCAGTGACAGCTGGGGACTGGGGAATAGCTTGAAGCGGAGTGAACATTGGAGAGTTTGGATGTTGACTGTCCCAAAATTCATCATTGAGCACAAGAGTGGTACACCCAATGTCCACATCCTCATCGTCAATTTCTTCAACACCTGCCTCTTCAGCAGTAAACTGAGGCATAGGTGAGGAAATGACTGGGGTTGAAGGGATCTTATCCACTTCAATTTCTTCGTCCAACTGCTCTGATGAAGCAGCAAAAGGAGTTTCTTCATCAAATTCATCAGGAATCACACAATCTTCACCAAATGGAACAAGGTCCTTTGATAGCATTGATGAAACTGGAAGGGCATCAATTGGATTGTCAATTGAACTGATCAGAGTCTTCATCTTCTTCGGAGCTGAAGAATTTGAAGAGGTTGATGCCTTCCTTTTCTTCACAGCTGTAGGTTCTGCAGCCTTGGTCTTCGTCGCATCTGATGCAGATGGAAGGATCGGAGTTGGTGTAGGCGCAGGCGGTGCAGAGGACTGTGGTTCATTTTCCTCAAGCACAACTGATGCAGTTGTCCTGCCTTGTTCACTTTCCTCAGGTGCATCACTAGTGAATGCCCTGGCAATATCTTCAGCGGCTGGAATGGAGTCATCAACCCTGGCACTCTCATTTTCTTCAGCAGCCTGAATGTCATCAGCGGTGCTGGCATGTTCTTCAGTAGGCTGAGCAGATGCTTCAGCCTGAGTAACTTCAACGTGCACAGATGGAGCAGCACTTGAAGTGAATTTCTTCGTCAGATTGACGAAACGCACCTTTGCGCCCTTCCAATCAGCATGGTAGCGACCAAATTCATCACTCAGCTGTTTGATTTCAACTTGCAAGGCAAGGAGCTGATCAGGAGTGAGAGTGAGGACATTGTCCTTGAGGTAGCGCTGTTTCTTGTACTGCGCTTTCTTCAAACTTCTGCCTTGTTCAAATTTCCATTTTTCCTCCTCAATGAAGGCAGTGAGAACATGACTTTGACCAGGAGTGAGGTTCATCTCCGGCAAAGGCGTGTTAGGATCCTTGTGCCACAAGTCAATGTAGTCGAGGATCAACTTTGGATCCAGCATCAGCGGCACATTGCTGCCTTTGGCTCTAGCGGCCCTGGCTTGCTTGTTTCTGATGATTTCGGCAAGTTCTTCATCATCAGCCTCATCATCATCAGAGGGTACATGGAAGGCGACCTGCTTCTTGTGAGGACTTGGTCGAGTTCCTCGTCCAGCAGTGGCCTTTTTCTTCAGCAGAGAGGGACCAGCTGAGGAAGTACGAGCAGCTGAGGAGCTTGAAGATGCTCCTGAGGCAATAGAGAAGCCTTGAGTCCTTTGGCACGTGGAGACATGCACAGGTGCCGAGGATTTTGTCGGAGCAGCTGAAGACTTTGGCGGAGGAGCTGATGTTGGAAATATGCCCTAGAGGCAATAATAAAAGTATTATTATTATATTTCCTTGTTCATCATAATTGTCTTTTATTCATGCTATAACTATATTATCCGGAAATCGTAATACACGTGTGAATACATAGACCACAATATGTCCCTAGTGAGCCTCTAGTTGACTAGCTCGTTGTGATCAACAGATAGTCATGGTTTCCTGGCTATGGACATTGGATGTCGTTGATAACGGGATCACATCATTAGGAGAATGATGTGATGGACAAGACCCAATCCTAAGCATAGCACAAAGATCGTGTAGTTCGTTTGCTAGAGCTTTGCCAATGTCAAGTATCTCTTCCTTTGACCATGAGATCGTGTAACTCCTGGATACCGTAGGAGTGCTTTGGGTGTATCAAACGTCACAACGTAACTGGGTGACTATAAAGGTGCACTACAGGTATCTCCGAAAGTATCTATTGTTTTATGCGGATCGAGACTGGAATTTGTCACTCCGTGTAAACGGAGAGGTATCTCTGGGCCCACTCGGTAGGACATCATCATATGCGCAATGTGATCAAGGAGTTGATCACGGGATGATGTGTTACGGAACGAGTAAAGTGACTTGCCGGTAACGAGATTGAACAAGGTATCGGTATACCGACGATCGAATCTCGGGCAAGTAAAATACCGCTAGACAAAGGGAATTGTATACGAGATCGATTGAGTCCTTGACATCGTGGTTCATCCGATGAGATCATCGTGGAACATGTGGGAGCCAACATGGGTATCCAGATCCCGCTGTTGGTTATTGACCGGAGAACGTCTCGGTCATGTCTGCATGTCTCCCGAACCCGTAGGGTCTACACACTTAAGGTTCGATGACGCTAGGGTTATAAAGGAAGCTTGTATGTGGTTACCGAATGTTGTTCGGAGTCCCGGATGAGATCCCGGACGTCACGAGGAGTTCCGGAATGGTCCGGAGGTAAAGATTTATATATAGGAAGTCCTGTTTCGGCTATCGGGACAAGTTTCGGGGTCATCGGTATTGTACCGGGACCACCGGAAGGGTCCCGGGGGCCCACCGGGTGGGGCCACCTGCCCTGGGGGGCCACATGGGCTGTAGGGGGTGCGCCTTGGCCTACATGGGCCAAGGGCACCAGCCCCTAGAGGCCCATGCGCCAAGATAAAGGAAAAAGGGGAGAGTCCTAAAGGGGGAAGGCACCTCCGAGGTGCCTTGGGGAGGATGGACTCCTCCCCCCTCCTTAGCCGCACCCCTTGCTTGGAGTAGGGGGCAAGGCTGCGCCTCCCCCCTCTCCCCTGCCCCTATATATAGTGGGGAAAAGGAGGAGCAATCATACCTAAGGCCTTTGGTTGCCTCCCTCTCCCTCCCGTGACACATCTCCTCTCCCGTAGGTGCTCGGTGAAGCCCTGCAGGATTGCCACGCTCCTCCACCACCACCACGCCGTTGTGCTGCTGTTGGATGGAGTCTTCCTCAACCTCTCCCTCTCTCCTTGCTGGATCAAGGCGTGGGAGACGTCACCGGGCTGTACGTGTGTTGAACGCGGAGGTGCCGTCCGTTCGGCACTTGATCATCGGTGATCTGAATCACGACGAGTACGACTCCATCAACCCCGTTCACTTGAACACTTCCGCTTAGCGATCTACAAGGGTATGTAGATGCAAACTCTCCTCTCTTTCTACTCGTTGCTGGTCTCTCCATAGATAGATCTTGGTGTTTCGTAGGGAAAATATTTGAATTTCTGCTACGTTCCCCAACAGTGGCATCATGAGCTAGGTCTATTGCGTAGATTCTTTGCACGAGTAGAACACAAAGTAGTTGTGGGCGTTGATGTTGTTCAATATGCTTACCGTTACTAGTCCAATCTTGTTTCGACGGTATTGTGGGATGAAGCGGCCCGGACCGACCTTACACGTACTCTTACGTGAGACAGGTTCCACCGATTGACATGCACTTGGTGCATAAGGTGGCTAGCGGGTGCCAGTCTCTCCCACTTTAGTCGGAACGGATTCGATGAAAAGGGTCCTTATGAAGGGTAAATAGCAATTGGCATATCACGTTGTGGTCTTGCGTAGGTAAGAAACGTTCTTGCTAGAAACCCATAGCAGCCACGTAAAACATGCAACAACAATTAGAGGACGTCTAACTTGTTTTTGCAGGGTATGCTTTGTGATGTGATATGGCCAGAAGAATGTGATGAATGATATGTGATGTATGAGATTGATCATGTTCTTGTAATAGGATTCACGACTTGCATGTCGATGAGTATGACAACCGGCAGGAGCCATAGGAGTTGTCTTTATTTTTTGTATGACCTGCGTGTCATTAAAGAACGCCATGTAACTTACTTTACTTTATTGCTAAACGTTAGTCATAGAAGTAGAAGTAGTCGTTGGCGTGACAACTTCATGAAGACACGATGATGGAGATCATGATGATGGAGATCATGGTGTCATGCCGGTGACGATGATGATCATGGAGCCCCGAAGATGAAGATCAAAAGGAGCAAAATGATATTGGCCATATCATGTCACTATTTGATTGCATGTGATGTTTATCATGTTTATGCATCTTGTTTACTTAGGACGATGGTAGTAAATAAGATGATCCCTTACAAAATTTCAAGAAGTGTTCTCCCCTAACTGTGCACCGTTGCTACAGTTCATCGCTTCTAAGCACCACGTGATGATCGGGTGTGATGGATTCTTACGTTCACATACAACGGGTGTAAGACAGTTTTACACAGCGAAAACACTTAGGGTTAACTTGACGAGCCTAGCATGTACAGACATGGCCTCGGAACACGGAGACCGAAAGGTCGAGCATGAGTTGTATAGTAGATATGATCAACATAAAGATGTTCACCGATGATGACTAGTCCGTCTCACATGATGATCGGACACGGCCTAGTTGACTCGGATCATGTGATCACTTAGATGACCAGAGGGATGTCTATCTAAGTGGGAGTTCATAAGATGAACTTAATTATCTTGAACATAGTCAAAAGACCTTTTTGCAAATTATGTCGTAGCTCGCGCTTTAGTTCTACTGTTTTAGATATGTTCCTAGAGAAAATATAGTTGAAAGTTGACAGTAGCGATTATGCGGACACTAGAACGCTTATGTCCTTAATGCACTGCTTAGTGTGCTGAACCCCAAACATCGTTTGTGGATGTTTCGAACATCGAACATACACGTTTTGATAACTACGTGATAGTTCAGTTAAATGGTTTAAGTAGAGGCACCAAAGACATTTTCGAAACGTCGCGGAACATATGAGATGTTTCGAGGGCTGAAATTGGGATTTCAGGCTCGTGCCCACGTCAAGAGGTATGAGACCTCCGGCGATTTTCTTAGCCTGCAAACTAAGGGAGAAAAGCTCAATCGTTGAGCTTGTGCTCAGATTGTCTGAGTGCAACAATCACTTGAATCGAGTGGGAGTTGATCTTCCAAATGAGATAGTGATGTTTCTCCAAAGACATTGCCACCAAGCTGCTAGAGCTTCGTGATGAACTATAATATATCAGGGATAGATATGGTGATCCTTGAGGTATTCGCGTTGTTTGACATCGCGAAAGTAGAAATCAAGAAGGAGCATCAATTGTTGATGGTTGATGAAACCACTAGTTTCAAGAAGGGTAAGGGAAAGAAGGGATACTTCATGAAACGGCAAATCAGTTGCTGCACCAATGAAGAAACCCGAGGTTGAACCCAAACCCGAGACTAAGTGCTTCTGGGGAACAACCACTGGAGCAAGATTACCCTAGATACTTGGTGGATGAGAAGGCTGGCAAGGTCGATAGAAGTATATTGGATATATATTGTGTTAATGTGTACTTTACTAGTACTCCTAGTAGCACTAGGGTATTAGATACCGGTTCGGTTGCTAAGTGTTAGTAGCTCGAAATAAAAGCTACGGAATAAAATTGAGACTAGCTAAAGGTGAGCTGACGATACGTGTTGGAAGTGTTTCCAAGTTTGATATGATCTAACATCGCACGCTCCATCAAGATTAGTATTAAACCTGAATAAGTGCTCTTGCACCTAAAGGAATGGTTTATTGGATCTCGATCGTAGTGATACACATTTTCATGCCAAAAGATATAAGATAGTAATGATAGTACCACTTACTTGTGGCATTGCCATGTAAGTCATAATGGTATAAAACGCATGAAGAAGCTCCATGTTGATGGATCTTTGGACTCACTCGTTTTTGAAAAGTTTGAGACATGCGAACCATGTCTATTGGTGTATATGCATGAAGAAACTCCATGCAAATGGATCGTTCGGACTCACTTGATTTTGAATCACTTGAGATATGCAAATCATACCACATGGGCAAGATGACTGAAAAGCCTCATTTTCAGTAAGATGGAACAAGATAGCAACTTTTTGGAAGTAACACATTTTGATGTGTGCAGTCCAATGAGTGCTGAGGCATGCAGTGAATATCGTTATGTTCTTACTTCACAGATGATTCGAGTAGATGTTGAGAATATTTACTTGATGAAACACAAGTCTGAATTATTGAATGGTTCAAGTAATTTCAGAGTGAAGTTTAAGATCTTCGTGACAAGATGATAGAATGTCTATGATATGATCATAGAGATGAATATCTGAGTTACGAGTTTTGGCACACAATTAAGACATTGTGGGAATTGTTTCGCAATTAATAACCGCCTGGAACACCATAGTGTGATGGTGTGTCCGAACATCATAGTTGCACCCTATTAGATATGGTGCGTACCATGATGTCTCTTATCGAATTACCACTATCGTTCATGGGTTAGGCATTAGAGACAACCACATTCACTTTAAATAGGGCACGACGTAATTCCGTTGAGATGACACCGTATGAATTATGGTTTAGAGAAACCTAAGTTGTCGTTTCTTAAAGGTTTGGGGCTGCGACGCTTATGTGAAAAAAGTTTCAGGATTAAGCTCGAACCCAAAGCGGATAAAATGCATCTTCATAGGACACCCAAAACAGTTGGGTATACCTCCTAATTCAGATCCGAAAGCAATATGGATTGTTTCTAGAATCGGGTCCTTTCTCGAGGAAAGGTTTCTCTCGAAAGAGTTGAGTGGGAGGATGGTGGAGACTTGATGAGGTTATTGAACCGTCTCTTCAACTAGTGTCTGGCAGGGCACAGGAAGTTGTTCCTGTGGCACCTACACCAATTGAAGTGGAAGCTTATGATATTGATCATGAAACTTCGGATCAAGTCACTACCAAACCTCGTAGGACGACAAGGACACGTACTACTTCGGAGTGGTAAGGTGATCCTGTCTTGAAGGTCATGTTGCTAGACAACAATGAACCTACGAGCTATGGAGAAGCAATGGTGAGCCCGGATTCCGATAAATGGCTTGAGGCCATAAAATCCGAGAGAAGATCCATGTATGAGTACAGATGGATTTCAAAAGGAAGACGGACAATGATGGTAAATGTTACCATTAAGAAAGCTCGACTTGTCGTTAAGATGTTTTCCGACAAGTTCAAGGAGTTGACTACGATGAGATTTTCTCACTCGTAGCGATGCTAAGAGTCTGTTGGAATTATATTAGCGATTACTGCATTATTTATGAAATCTTGCAGATAGGATGTCAAAACATTGTTTCCTCGACGATTTTCTTGAGGAAAGGTTGTATGTGATAAAACCGGAAGGTTTTGTCAATCCCGAAAGATGCTAATAAGTATGCAAAGCTCCAGCAATCCTTCTAAGGACTGGAGTGAGCATCTCGGAGTTGGAATGTATGCTTTGATGATGATCAAAGATTTTGGGTTTGTACAAAGTTGATGAGAAACTTGTATTTCCAAAGAAGTGAGTGGGAGCACTATAGAATTTCTGATGAGTATATGTTGTTGACATATTGATGATCAGAAATGATGTAGAATTTCTAGAAAGCATATAGGGTTATTTGAAAGGTGTTTTTCAATGGAAAGCCTGGATTAAGCTACTTGAACATTGAGCATCAAGATCTATAAGGATAGATCAAAATGCTTAATAATACTTTCAAATGAGCACATACCTTGACATGATCTTGAAGGTGTTCAAGATGGACCAGTCAAAGAAGGAGTTCTTGCCTGAGTTGTAAGGTACGAAGTTAAGACTTAAAGCTCGACCACGGCAGAATAGAGAGAAAGGACGAAGGTCGTCCCCTATGCTTAAGACGTAGGCTCTTCAGTATGCTATGCCGTGTACCGCACCTGAAGTGTGCCTTGCCATGAGTCAGTCAAGGGGTACAAGAGTGATCCAAGAATGGCTCACAGGACAGCGGTCAAAGTTATCCTTAGTAACTAATGGACTAAGGAATTTTCTCGATTATGGAGGTGGTAAAAGAGTTCGTCGTAAAGGTTACGACGATGCAAGCTTGACACCTATCCGGATAGCTCTGAGTAGAGAGACCGGATACATATAATGGAGCAATAATTTAGAATAGCTCCAAGTAGAACAGTTGTTTGGAATAGCTCCAAATAGAGCGTGGTAGCTGCATCTAGGAGATGACATAGAGATTTGTAAAGCACACACGGATCTGAAAGGTTCAGACCCGTTGACTAAAACCTCTCTCACAAGCAACATGATCAAACATAAAAACTCATTGAGTGTCAATCACATAGTGATGTGAACTAGACTACTGACTCTAGTAAACTCTTGGGTATTAGTCACATGGCGATGTGACCTGTGAGTGTTAATCACATGGCGATGTGAACTAGATTATTGACTCTAGTGCAAGTGGGAGACTGTTGGAAATATGCCCTAGAGGCAATAATAAAAGTATTATTATTATATTTCCTTGTTCATGATAATTGTCTTTTATTCATGCTATAACTGTATTATCCGGAAATTGTAATACACGTGTGAATACATAGACCACAATATGTCCCTAGTGAGCCTCTAGTTGACTAGCTCGTTGTGATCAACAGATAGTCATGGTTTCCTGGCTATGGACATTGGATGTCGTTGATAACGGGATCACATCATTAGGAGAATGATGTGATGGACAAGACCCAATCCTAAGCATAGCACAAAGATCGTGTAGTTCGTTTGCTAGAGCTTTGCCAATGTCAAGTATCTCTTCCTTTGACCATGAGATCGTGTAACTCCTGGATACCGTAGGAGTGCTTTGGGTGTATCAAACGTCACAACGTAACTGGGTGACTATAAAGGTGCACTACAGGTATCTCCGAAAGTATCTATTGTTTTATGCGGATCGAGACTGGAATTTGTCACTCCGTGTAAACGGAGAGGTATCTCTGGGCCCACTCGGTAGGACATCATCATATGCGCAATGTGATCAAGGAGTTGATCACGGGATGATGTGTTACGGAACGAGTAAAGTGACTTGCCGGTAACGAGATTGAACAAGGTATCGGTATACCGACGATCGAATCTCGGGCAAGTAAAATACCGCTAGACAAAGGGAATTGTATACGAGATCGATTGAGTCCTTGACATCGTGGTTCATCCGATGAGATCATCGTGGAACATGTGGGAGCCAACATGGGTATCCAGATCCCGCTGTTGGTTATTGACCGGAGAACGTCTCGGTCATGTCTGCATGTCTCCCGAACCCGTAGGGTCTACACACTTAAGGTTCGATGACGCTAGGGTTATAAAGGAAGCTTGTATGTGGTTACCGAATGTTGTTCGGAGTCCCGGATGAGATCCCGGACGTCACGAGGAGTTCCGGAATGGTCCGGAGGTAAAGATTTATATATAGGAAGTCCTGTTTCGGCTATCGGGACAAGTTTCGGGGTCATCGGTATTGTACCGGGACCACCGGAAGGGTCCCGGGGGCCCACCGGGTGGGGCCACCTGCCCTGGGGGGCCACATGGGCTGTAGGGGGTGCGCCTTGGCCTACATGGGCCAAGGGCACCAGCCCCTAGAGGCCCATGCGCCAAGATAAAGGAAAAAGGGGAGAGTCCTAAAGGGGGAAGGCACCTCCGAGGTGCCTTGGGGAGGATGGACTCCTCCCCCCTCCTTAGCCGCACCCCTTGCTTGGAGTAGGGGGCAAGGCTGCGCCTCCCCCCTCTCCCCTGCCCCTATATATAGTGGGGAAAAGGAGGAGCAATCATACCTAAGGCCTTTGGTTGCCTCCCTCTCCCTCCCTTGACACATCTCCTCTCTCGTAGGTGCTCGGTGAAGCCCTGCAGGATTGCCACGCTCCTCCACCACCACCACGCCGTTGTGCTGCTGTTGGATGGAGTCTTCCTCAACCTCTCCCTCTCTCCTTGCTGGATCAAGGCGTGGGAGACGTCACCGGGCTGTACGTGTGTTGAACGCGGAGGTGCCGTCCGTTCGGCACTTGATCATCGGTGATCTGAATCACGACGAGTACGACTCCATCAACCCCGTTCACTTGAACGCTTCCGCTTAGCGATCTACAAGGGTATGTAGATGCAAACTCTCCTCTCTTTCTACTCGTTGCTGGTCTCTCCATAGATAGATCTTGGTGTTTCGTAGGGAAATTTTTTGAATTTCTGCTACGTTCCCCAACAGCTGAGGACTTTGAAGGAGCAGTCTGAGGAATTTGCCGTGAGGGCCTTGAGGAATCTGGCCTTGATGGCATAGCAGAGGAGCTTGGCCGTGAGGGCATTGAAGGTGAAGCACTGGACTTATGTGCAGGCTTCTTGTGCATTGCCTTCTTTGGCTGACTAGCAGAGGCTTCAGCAGAGGGAGCAGCAGCAACAGAGTTTGCGTTGAATTTCTTCACTGCTTCCTTTCCTTGCTTAGCCAGTTTGGCTTGGCGCTTAGCCCATTCATCAGGATAATCCTCAATGCGCTTGAGGCTGGTGGGATATGCCAACTGGCCTGGTGCCAACGGAGGTCTTGGGCATGGAGGGCTGAGTGCGAATTTCTTCATGTACTTGGGAGTGACATATCTGTACTCCCTCCATTCTCGTGCCCATCTCCTCTCTATCCTTTGTATGCGCACCTTGCGCTGATTCTTGTCCTCTTTGCCGAATTTGGCTTCATCAGGAGTGCAGTAGTCCTTGTATATGTCCTCAGGGATTTCAAACGCAGTATTTACCTCAGGCCTCTTTCCTCCCTTCTGTGGCCTTTTGTCACCCATTTTCTTCAGCTGAGGAATATGAACAACTGAAGTTTCTGAAGAGGTATGCAACTTTTCTTCGAGGAACGCTGCAAATGAGTTAAGTTGATGAGAACCTAGTGATTCAGCAGCGGACATTTGTACCTGTGAATAGAGTATAGTTGTGAGGAATTTGGAGAGGTCATATGCATTCTCAAAAGGTTTTTCAAAAAGAATAGGTTTTGAGGAATTTGACCAGATGAGTCTTGAGGAATTTCACTAAGCGTTCTTTGTCTTAGGTTCCAGAGTTGTATAGATTGAGAATCCACACAACTGAGAAATCTTGAAGAAAATCATTGCTTAGAGAAACGAATCAAGAGCAGATGATGTGTGAGGTGTTCATGTGTGTGAAGATTTGAAGAATAAACACCTTTGAAGATTTTCAGGAAGGCTTGAGAATCAAAGCGAGTAGTAAAAGTAACTTTTAATTACTCGAAGTGAAGAACATGGCGAACTGGGAAGAACAGTGGTGAAGTTCATTAGGTCAGATCTTCCACGCCCTAACTCAGCAAAGGAAGACGGCTACGGCAGCGGCAGAGTGAAAAAATCCGCAACCGGTGCGAGTACGACGGCGACGAGGTTGAGGCAGTGAAGCTCTTCCTCACCGACGACGATGAAGTAGCAGCGGCGCTAGGGTTTTGGGAAGCTCGAGCGGGAGAGAGCACGAGCGAGGTGAAAATGAAGTGAGGAAGAGACAGGGGTATTTATAGAGGGAGTGAAAAACTGTTCAACTGAGGAAATTGGACGAACATGCCCCTGGCCCCTTCCCATTCGCTTGACATGAGTCACCCACGTACTGAGAGGTGGCGATCGTGTAGGATCGTGGGTGAATAGATAAGTATTGTCGTGAGAAGCGGAACGGTTTGAGCGGCAAAGCCGAAAATTCAGATAAGATAAGTTAAAAGTTTCGTTCATAATTTCTTCAGCTGTCAAGGACACACTAAAGAATTTGAACGAGTTTCAAATAGAACGCATATGAGGAATTTGTGAATAGACTGGGTTGAGTTTAGCATAGAGGGGGAAGGGTCCGATCACATTCACTTAGCAGAAGAAATCAACTTGAAGAAATAACAATAAGTGAATGCTATAGAGGACATTAAACTCATATATATATATAATGTATTATATATATATATATATATATATATATATATATATATATATATATATATATATATATCAAATGAAGAACAACACCGGAAAGAGTGAAGACAATGCGAAATTGAAGAGTTTGAAAAGCTGAGGAATTTCAAAAACGAAGAAAAACTCATATTGAAGATTTTCAACTTTGGTTGGTGGCGTAACCCACCGTATACGAAAGCTGATTTCAAACACCGCGTACAATTGTCGTAGGGCTCTGAGAATCAATTTCTTCATTAATTTCTTCACACTTAGAGGGTTAGTCTTCATTGATTGAAGAAAAACGTTACTTCGTGTGTGGCACATCTAAGTCATCAAGTCAGCATAAGTGTTAGGATGTGTGTCCATTTCAGAGAACATTCGAAGATTCTAGGATATTTAGCTCACACCGCAACTTGCTAAATCTCTTCTCATCCAAGGGCTTAGTGAAGATATCGGCCAGCTGATCTTCAGTGCTAACGTGGTCGATGGAGATGTCGCCCTTTAACACATGATCACGAAGAAAATGATGACGAATCTGGATGTGCTTGGTCTTCGAGTGCTGAACTGGGTTATGAGCAATCTTGATGGCACTCTCATTGTCACAGTAGAGAGGCACATTCTTCACGTTGATGCCATAGTCCTTGAGTGTTTGCTTCATCCATAGTAGTTGAGCACAGCACGATCCAGCCGCAATGTACTCAGCTTCTGCAGTGGAGAGAGATACGCAGTTCTGTTTCTTCGAGGACCAACAGACCAAGGATCGTCCGAGGAAATGACATGTACTAGATGTTGACTTGCAGTCCACGCGATCGCCAGCATAGTCAGAGTCTGAATATCCAATGAGATGAAAAGTGGAGCCCTTGGGATACCATAATCCAAGTGTTGGTGTGTGAGCTAAGTATCGAAGAATATGCTTCACAGCCTTATGGTGTGATTCCTTCGGTGTAGCTTGAAATTGGGCACACATGCAAACACTAAGCATAACATCCGGCCTAGATGCACATAGGTACAATAAAGAACCAATCATGGAGCGGTATACCTTTTGATCGAAGTATTTACCATTTTCATCAGTGCATAGATGGCCATTTGTGGGCATTGGAATTTTGATCCTATTGCAATCTTGCATGCCAAATTTCCTCAATACGTCCTTGAGGTATTTGTCCTGAGATATGAATATTCCATTGCGCTGTTGACGAATTTGAAGACCTAAAAAGAATTTCAACTCTCCCATCATAGACATTTGATATTCTTCACTCATCATATAGGCAAATTCATCACTATATCGTTGGCCAGTACAGCCGAAAATGATATCATCAACATATATTTGGCACACAAACAATTCACCATCATAAGACTTAGTGAAAAGAGTTGGGTCGAGTGAACCGGGTTTGAAGCCTTTCTTCATGAAGAATTCCTTCAAGGTATCATACCACGCCCGAGGGGCTTGCTTGAGGCCATACAGGGCCTTGTTGAGCTTGAAGACTTTGTCGGGATTCTTTGGATCTTCAAAACCTGGGGGTTGAGCAACATATACTTCTTCCTCAAGCTTACCATTAAGGAATGCACTTTTCACATCCATTTGTTGTAAGATAATATCGTGATGGTTAGCATAAGCAATTAATATGCGAATAGCCTAAAGTCTAGCAACAGGTGCAAAAGTTTCATCGAAGTCAATTCCTTCAACCTGTGTGTAGCCTTGAGCTACAAGTCATGCCTTATTCCTCACCACAAGGCCATTTTCATCTTGCTTGTTGCGGTAGATCCACTTTATGCCAATAATGTTGTGCTTGCGAGGATCTGGACGTTTGACCAGTTCCCAGACATTGTTGAGCGCGAACTGATGTAATTCTTCTTGCATAGCTTGAATCCACTCAGGCTCTAGAAATGCTTCATCTACCTTAGTGGGCTTTGTGATAGAGACAAACGCAAAGTGCCCACAAAAGTTAGATAAATGTGAAGCTTTTGAGCGTGTGAGAGGACCTGGTGCTTCAATGTCATCGATGATCTTCTCGATCTGCACTTCGTTTGCAATACGAGGATGAGCGAGTTATCTTCGAGGAATTTGATCTGCATTTTCTTCAGGAGCATTTTCCTCAGCACCATTTTCTTCAGGTGCGCCAGCTCGACATTCATCACGTTCTGGAATGAATTCTTCAGCAGATTCTTAGTAGGAATGACATCCTCAGTGGCCTTGAACTTGATAGAATCCTCAGGTGCTAGTTCATCTATCACAGAAGGTAGGTGCTCTCTTTGCGAGCCATTAGTTTCATCTAACCGCACATCCACAGTTTCAGCAACCTTGTGAAGACCGTTGTTGAAGACTTTGTAGGTGTGCGAGTCCTTTCCGTAACCAAGCATGAAACCCTCATGTGCTTTCGGTGCAAATTTAGAATTGTGATGAGGATATCTAATCCAACATTTAGCACCGAAGACTTTGAAGTAACTTACATTAGGTTTCTTGTCAGTGAGGAGTTCATAGGCAGTCTTCTTGAAGAATTTGTGAAGATATACTCTGTTGATGATGTGGAAGGCAGTATCAATTGCCTCACTCTAGAAACGGCGAGGCATCTTGTATTCATCAAGCATAGTGTGAGCCATCTCAACAAGAGTTCTGTTCTTGCGCTCCACGACGCCGTTCTGTTGAAGAGTATAAGGAGCAGATAACTCATGAGTAATACCAAGTTCATCAAGATAGTCATCAAGACCGGAATTCTTGAACTCAGTTCCATTGTCACTCATGATGTGCTTGATCTTCACACCAAAGTTGGGTGAAGCCCTCGAGGAAAATTGTGTGAAGACTTCCTGCACCTCATGTTTGTAAGTGACAATGTGTACCCATGTGTAACGAGAATAATCATCAAAAATAACAAAGCAATATAGATATGCATCATTTGTAACAGCAGAATAATGATTAGGACCGAAGAGATCCATGTGAAGCAATTCAAATGGTCGAGTGGTAGTCATGATAGTCTTCGCTGGATGCTTGGCCTTTGTCATCTTCCCAGCTTCATAGGCTCCGCATAAGTGATCCTTGAGGAATTTGACATTCTCAATGCCAATGGCATGCTTCTTCTTCGCGAGCGTGTGCAGATTCCTCATGACAGCATGACCAAGTCGTCGATGCCATAGCCAGCCTTCTGAAGCTTTTGCAAGTAAGCACACGGCAGGCTGTGGTCCTGTAGAGAAATCAACAATGTACAAGTCCCCTCTCCTAAAGCCTTCGAAGACTTTGGAATTGTCAGCTTCCAAGATCACAACACAATGATACTTGCCAAAGACAACAACCATATCAAGATCACAGAGCATTGAGACAGACATGAGGTTGTATCCTAAGGACTCGACAAGCATGACTTTGTCCATGTGTATGTCCTTAGAGATCGCAACCTTACCTAGACCCAATACCTGACTTTTGCCTTTGTCAGCGAAGATGATATGCTTCAGATGTGATGGTGATAAGGGAGCATCCACCAATAGATTCTTGTCACCAGTCATGTGATTTGTACATCCACTATCGAGAACCCACTCATTGGCTTTGGGTTGATCATCCTGCAGATGAATTAGTGCAGCTTACAAACTCATATACTTCATCAGTGAAGAATATGACATCAATATCATTAGGTCAATTTCATCAAGTAATTAGAACAGATAATCAGTATGAGGACGTGTGAAATTAAAGTTCATTTCATCATGATTAGCCTACGTCCTATCAGGCACTGTTCAGGTCTCCAGCAAATTCTTCAGTCGTTTTGAGCACGACTGGAGACCTGACCCTGCATAAGATATTAGTTCTTTTTCTTCACCACCCACATCTGGAGGGGTGGCAAAGAATTCATCACTCTTCGAGCACCATATGAGAAAGGTGGCATGGACGCTAGTCCACTTTGTTTCACATAAGAGGGGTTAGGGTAAGCATATGAATAAGCAGAGAAATTCTTCAAGGACTTATGAACATAATGATTTGAAGAATAATGCACATAGTCATAGCCCTTAGCTCTACCCTGCGAGACAGAAGGGTTAGCACGATGATGATCATATGAGGACTTTGATCCTTTTGAGGAATTTGATCCATGTGAGGACTTGGATCCATATGAAGAATTTGATCTGGAGTTCCTATTCTTCACAGGTGGTGTCATGAGGACATTCACCTGAAGACTTTCAAGGCAACTTTTGGGAACCCAAATTTTCTTCATAGGGGAATCGTACCTGCAGTTAGTCCCAACATATGTAGCAAATACTTCACCATTCTGATTTTTGAATAGTTTACAGTTAGAGTCAAATGACTCATCAGAAGAATGAGGAGATTCACATGTAAAGCCAGATAAGTTGGATGGATCAATTGGAGGTCCCTTTGCAGCAACCCATGAGGTTTTGGGGTACTGCTTAGGCTTCCAATACGTTCCATCAGCATTCAGTTTCCTCTCAAAGGCAATACCCTCTTTCCTAGGGTTTCTGTTGAGGATCTGCTTTTTGAGCACATCACAAAGAGTCTGATGCCCTTTGAGGCTTTTGTACATGCCTGTCATGTACAATTCCTTCAGCCCTGCATCACCAGTGATACTTGCATTGTCCTCAGATGAGGAATTAGTGATAGCAGAGACATATGAAGAATTTGTAGCATTAGAAGCATTTGAACATTCAGGTGAAGAATTAGCAATTTCACGTTCAATGCACTTCAGACATGGAGGAACAAATTCTTCCTGGGTAGCGCTGATTTGTTGAGCAAGTAATGAATCGCGTTCCTTCTGAAGATCTTCATAATCCACTCTTAGCTTTTCAAGATCTTGCTTTCTTTGAATAGATTCAGAAGAAAGCTTCTCGTGATCGGACAAGAGAGTATTATGATGATCTTGAAGGGCGTCAAACTTGGACTGAAGTCTCTGAAGACTCTCAGCCAATGCTTTTGACTAATCCATTTCTTCACCCAACATATCATCGCTCTTATTAAGCATGTATTGAACTTTTTCCAAAGCTCTTTGTTGTTTAGTGGCAAGGGAAGCTAGTTTGACATAGCTGGGGCCAAATTCATCACCTAATTCATCATCACTAGATTTGGAAAGGTAGCATTCAGTTACCTTGGCACCCTCTGCCATGAGGCCCGGTGAAGAGGATGATGATTCAAGTGCGAAAGTCATCTCTTTGAGAGAATCCTTGTAATCCTCAAACCAAGGATCATGACGAGTACGATGACCTTCATAGACCTCAGAAAGCCGGTCCCAGATTAGCTTCACGTGATTGAGGTGCATGACGTTCCTGAACTGATTTCGGGACAGACAGGAGAAGATGACATCCTTCGCCGTGAGGTTCAGTAGAGTGTACTTGCGAATGTCATCAGCCTCCGCCATCTTGCATAGATCGGTAAGACCAATCTCAGTGACGGTCCACAGTTCGCTGTCCATAGCCATGAGTCACTTCTTCATCATGGCCTTCCACCGAGGATACTCATGACCATCAAAGATGGGGCAGGATATGTTCCTCAATCCTGCAGTCGACATAACTAAAACTCCAGGCGGTTAAACCAAAATCACACAGAACAAGGGAGTACCTTGCTCTGATACCAATTGAAAGTGCGTTATATCGACTAGAGGGGGGGGGGGTGAATAGGAGATTTTTATGAATTCTTCACTGAGGAATTTTCCGGTGTGGAAATTCCTAAATGAAGAACTACTAGCAGCAGAATAAGTACTCAGAAGTAAACATAACAGAACACAAGCATAGTCATCATGATGAAATGAAGACAAGCACAGAGTACAGAAAGCGTAAACACATGATAACACATGAAAGAAGATGGACATACTGAAGAAATTGAGCTGAGGAAATTGAGAAAGTCTTCAGTCAAAGTCTTCAAACAGATATGAACAGGCACACAACAACAGACATGAGGAAATGAAAGAGTTGAGGAAATAGAACCAGTAAGCTTGGTGAAGGCAATGATTTGGTAGACCAGTCCCAACTGCTGTCTCAGTTGTACATCTGGTTGGAGCGGCTGAGTATTTAAACTCGAGGACACCCAGTCCCGGACACATAGTCCTCACCGTATTCTCCTTGAGCTAAGGTCACACAGACCTCGCCCAATCACTCGTGGTAAGTCTTCAGGTGACTTCCAAACCTTCACAAACTCGGTCACTCGGCGATCCACAATTCCTCTTGGACGCTCTAGACCTTGACGCCTAATCGTCTGGAAGAAGCACAGTCTTCAAAGGAAACAAGCATCGGATCCACGCAGGATCAATCTCTTCAGTGATGCTCAATCACTTTGGGTTTGTAGGTGTTGGGTTTGGGTTTTCCTCACTTGATGATTTTCGCTCAAAGTCCTCGGAGGATGGGATGCTCTCAATTGACAAGTGTCAGTTTCTCTCGGAGCAGCCAACCAGCTAGTGGTTGAAGGGGGCGGTGATACGTCCATTTTTCATCATGCTTTTATATCAATATTTATTGCATTATGGGCTGTTATTTCACGTTATGTCACAATACTTATGGTTATTCTCTCTTATTTTACAAGGTTTACATGAAGAGGGAGAACGCCGGCAGCTGGAATTCTGGGCTGGAAAAGGAGCAAATATTGAAGGACTATTCTGCGCAACTCCAAAAGTCCTGAAACCCCACGGAATACCTTAAAATAAATAAAGAAAAACCGTCGCCAAAGATGAAGGCCAAGGGGCCCACACCCTGCTCACGAGGGTGTGGGGCGCGCCCCCTACCTCGTGGCCCCCCTGGTGGCTCTCCGACGTCCATCTTCTCCCATATGAAGTCTTTTGATGAGAAAAAAATAGAAGAGAACCTTTCGGGACGAGACTCCGCCGCCACGAGACGGAACCTTGGCGGAACCAATCTAGGGCTCCGGCAGAGCTGTTCTGCCAGGGACACTTCCCTCCGGGAGGGGAAAATCATCACCATCGTCATCACCAACGCTCCTATCATCGGGAGAGGGCAATCTTCATCAACATCTTCACCAGCACCATCTCATCTCCAAACCCTAGTTCATCTCTTGTATCCAATTCTTGTCTCCAAGTCCGGGATTGGTGCTAGTAGGTTGCTAGTAGTGTTGATTACTCTTTGTAGTTGATGCTAGTTGGTTTATTTGGTGGAAGATCATATGTTCAGATCCTTTATGCATATTATTACCCATCTGATTATGAACATGAATATGCTTTGTGAGTAATTACGTTCATTTCTGAGGACAAGGGAGAAGTCTTGCTATTAGTAGTCATGTGAATTTGGTATTCGTTCGATATTTTGATAAGATGTATGTTGTCTAACCTCTAGTGGTGTTATGTGAACGTCGACTACATAACACTTCACCATTATTTGGGCCTAGAGGAAGGCATTGGGAAGTAATAAGTAGATGATGGGTTGCTACAGTGACAAAAGCTTAAACCCTAGTTTATGCGTTGCTTCGTAAGGGGCTGATTTGGATCCATATGTTTCATGCTATGGTTAGGTTTACCTTAATACTTTTGTTGTAGTTGCGGATGCTTGCAATAAAGGTTAATCATAAGTGGGATGCTTGTCCAAGTAAGGGCAGTACCCAAGCACTGGTACACCCACATATCAAATTATCAAAGTACCGAACGCGAATCATATGAGCGTGATGAAAACTAGCTTGACGATATTCCCATGTGTCCTTGGGAGCGCTTTTCCTATTATAAGAGTTTGTCCAGGCTTTTCCTTTGCTACAAAAAGGATTGGGACACCTTGCTGCACTTTATTTACTTTTGTTACTTGTTGCTCGTTACAATTTATCCTATCACAAAACTATCTGTTACCACTTATTTCAGTACTTGCAGAGAATACCTTGCTGAAAACCGTTTTATCATTTCCTTCTGCTCCTCGTTGGGTTCGACACTCTTACTTATCGAAAGGACTACGATAGATCCCCTATACTTGTGGGTCATCAAGACTCTTTTCTAGCGCTGTTGCCGGGGAGTGAAGCGCCTTTGGTAGGTGGAATTTGGTAAGGAAAGATTTATTTAGTGTGCTGAAATTTTCTGTCACTTGTTACTATGGAAAGTAATTGTTTGAGGGGCTTGTTCGGGGTATCTTCACCCCATCCAGTTGAGCCAGGAGTTGCTCCTCAACCTACTCAACCTACTGAACCTACCGAACCTATTGAAAATGAAACTCCTTTTGAGATTCCTTCGGGTATGATGGAAAAACTGCTAGCTAACACTTTTGCAGGAGATGGAACAAAGCATCCTGACGAACATCTACGCTTTGTGGATGATATTTGTGGACTATTTAAGCTTGCAGGTATACCCGATGATGTTGTTAAGAGGAAGGCTTTCCCTTTATCTTTGGAGGGAGACGCATTGACACGGTACATGCTATGTGATGATACGAGATCATGGAACTATAAAAGATTGAAATTGGAATTTCATCAAAAGTATTACCCTATGCATCTTGTTCATCGTGATCGCAATTATATATATAATTTTTGGCCTCGCGAAGGAGAAAGCATCGCTCAAGCTTGGGGGAGGCTTAAATCAATGTTATATTCATGCCCCAATCATGAGCTCTCAAAATTGACAATTCTCCAGAATTTTTATGGCCGGCTTTCTGATAACAATCGCACCATGCTCGATACTTCTTGTGCTTGCTCTTTTATGATGAAGCCTATTGAATTTAGATGGAATTTATTGGATAGAATTAAATGCAACTCTGAAGATTGGGACCTCGACGAAGGTAAGGAGTTAGGTATGACACCTAAGTTTGATTGTGTTAAGTCTTTTATGGATACCGATATTTTCTGTAAGTTTAGCACTAAATATGGACTTGACTCTGAGATAGTAGCTTCTTTCTGTGAATCTTTTGCTACTTATGTTGATCTCCCCAAGGAGAAATGGTTTAAATATCCTCCTCCCATAGAAGTAAAAGTAGCTGCACCTATTAAAGTTGAAGAAAAGATTGTCACTTATAATGATCCTATTGTTCCTACTTCTTATGTTGAGAAACCACGTTTCCCTATTAGAATGAAGGATCATGCTAAAACTTCAAGTGTTGTTCGTAAAAGCAATACTAGGACTTATACACCTCGTGAGAAAGTCAAAGTAGAACCCAATATTGCTATTGTTAAAGATCTCTTGTCTGATAATATTGATGGGCATGTTATTCAATTCTCTGGTGAAACTGCTAGAATTGCTAAACCCTGTGATAGAGATAAACATAGACCTGTGGTAGGCGTGCCCGTTATTTCTGTTAAAATAGGAGATCATTGTTATCATGGCTTATGTGATATGGGTGCTAGTGCTAGTGTTATACCCATTGGCTTATACAAAGAAATTATGCATGAGATTGCACCTGCTGAGTTAGAAGAAATTGATGTTACAATTAAACTTGCCAATAGAGATACTATATCTCCAATGGGAATTGTTAGAGATGTTGAAGTCTTGTGTGGGAAAACCAAATATCCCGCTGATTTTCTTGTTCTTGGTTCTCCACAAGATAGCTTTTGTCCCATTATATTTGGTAGACCCTTCTTGCGTATTGTTAATGCTACGATAGATTGCGAAAAGAATGTTATTACTGTTGGCTTGGATGATATGGTTCATGAGTTTAATTTCTCTAAATTTAGTAAACAACATCGTGAGGAAGAATTGCCTAGTAAGGATGAGATTATTGGTCTTGCTTCTATTGCCGTACCTCCTAGTGATCCTTTAGAACACTATTTGCTAGACCATGAAAATGATATGTTCATGAATGAAAGAAGGGAAATAGATGAAGTATTCTTTAAACAGGAATCTATTTTGCAACACAATTTGCCTGTTGAAATCCTGGGGGATCCTCCTCCACCCAAGGGTGATCCTGTGTTTGAGCTTAAACCGTTGCTTGATAATCTTAAATATGCTTATCTTGATGAAAAGAAAATATATCCTGTTATTATTAGCGCTAACCTTTCAGACATGAAGAAGAAAGATTATTGAAAACTCTGAAGAAGCACCGTGCCGCTATTGGATATACTCTAGATGATCTTAAGGGCATTAGTCCCACTCTATGTCAACATAAAATAAATTTGGAAGCTGATGCCAAACCAGTTTGTGATCCTCAACGACGTTTGAATCCTAAAATGAAAGAAGTGGTAAGAAAGGAAATACTCAAGCTTCTGGAGGCAGGTATAATTTATCTCATTGCTGATAGTCAGTGGGTAAGTATTGTCCATTGTGTCCCTAAGAAGGGAGGTATTACTGTTGTCCCTAACGATAAAGATGAATTGATTCCGCAAAGAATTATCACAAGTTATAGGATGGTAATTGATTTCTGCAAATTAAATAAGGCTACTAAGAAAGATCATTACCCCTTACCTTTTATTGATCAAATGCTAGAAAGATCATGCAAACATACACACTATTTCTTCCTAGATAGTTATTCTGGTTTTTCTCAAATACATGTGTCGGCTAAAGATCAATCAAAGACTACTTTTACATGCCCTTTTGGTAATTTTGCTTATAGATGTATTCCTTTTGGTTTATGTAATGCACCTGCTACCTTTCAAAGATGCATGATGCTATACTCTCTGACTTCTGCGAGAAAATTTGTGAGGTTTTCATGGATGACTTTTCTGTCTATGGTTCCTCTTTTGATGATTGCTTGAGCAATCTTGCTCGAGTTTTGCAGAGATGTGAAGAAACTAATCTTGTCTTGAATTGGGAAAAGTTCCACTTTATGGTTAATGAAGGTATTGTCTTGGGGCACAAAGTTTCTGAAAGAGGTATTGAAGTTGATAAAGCCAAGGTTAATGCTATTGAAAAGATGCCATGTCCCAAGGACATTAAAGGTATAAGAAGTTTCCTTGGTCACGCCGGATTTTATAGGAGGTTCATTAAGGACTTCTCAAAAATCTCTCGGCCTCTGACTAATTTATTACAAAAAGATGTACCATTTGTCTTTGATGATGATTGTGTAGAAGCATTTGAAATACTTAAGAAAGCATTAGTCTCTGCACCTGTTGTTCAGCCACCTGATTGGAATTTACTCTTTGAAATTATGTGTGATGCTAGCGATTATGCTGTAGGTGCTGTTCTAGGGCAATGAGTTGATAAGAAATTGAATGTTATCCATTATGCTAGTAAGACTCTAGACAATGCTCAAAGAAATTATGCTACTACCGAAAAGGAACTTTTAGCAGTTGTTTTTGCTTGTGATAAATTCAGACCCTATATCGTTGATTCTAAAGTAACTATTCACACAGATCATGCTGCTATTAAATATTTTATGGAAAAGAAAGATGCAAAACCTAGACTTATTAGATGGGTTCTCTTGCTCCAAGAATTTGATTTGCATATTGTTGATAGAAAAGGAGCTGAGAACCCCGTTGCAGACAACTTGTCTAGGCTAGAGAATGTTCTTGATGACCCACTACCTATTGATGATAGCTTTCCTGATGAACAATTAAATGTCATAAGCACTTCTCGTAGCACTCCGTGGTATGCTGATTATGCTAATTATATTGTTGCTAAATTTATACCGCCTAGCTTCACATACCAGCAAAAGAAAAAGTTTTTCTATGCTTTGCGACATTACTTTTGGGATGACCCACATCTTTATAAAGAAGGGGTAGATGGTGTTATTAGACGTTGTGTACCTGAGCATGAACAGGAATAGATCCTATGCAAGTGTCACTCCGAAGCTTATGGAGGACACCACACTGGAGATAGAACTGCACATAAGGTATTGCAATCTGGTTTTTATTGGCCTACTCTCTTCAAGGATGCCCGTAAGTTTGTTTTGTCTTGCGATGAATGTCAAAGAATTGGTAATATTAGTAGACGTCAAGAAATGCCTATGAATTATTCACTTGTTATTGAACCATTTGATGTTTGGGGCTTTGATTATATGGGACCTTTTCCTGCCTCTAATGGATATACACATATTTTAGTTGCTGTTGATTACGTTACTAAGTGGGTAGAAGCTATTCCAACTAGTAGTGCTGATCATAACACTTCTATTAAAATGCTTAAGGAAGTTATTTTTCCGAGGTTTGGAGTCCCTAGATATTTAATGACTGATGGTGGTTCACATTTTATTCATGGTCCTTTTCGTAAGATGCTTGCTAAATACGACGTTAATCATAGAATTGCATCTCCATACCACCCGCAGTCTAGTGGTCAGGTAGAATTGAGCAATAGAGAGCTCAAATTAATTTTGCAAAAGACTGTCAATAGGTCTAGGAAGAATTGGTCCAAGAAACTTAATGATGCTTTATGGGCCTATAGAACTGCATACAAAAATCCTATGGGTATGTCTCCGTACAAAATGGTTTATGGAAAAGCATGTCATTTACCTCTCGAACTAGAACATAAGGCATATTGGGCTATTAAAGAGCTCAACTATGATTTCAAACTTGCCGGTGAGAAGAGGTTATTTGATATTAGCTCACTTGATGAATGGAGAACCCAAGCTTATGAAAATGCCAAGTTGTTTAAAGAAAATGTTAAAAGATGGCATGACAAAAGGATACAAAAACGTGAGTTTAATGTAGGTGATTATGTATTGCTATACAACTCTTGTTTAAGATTTTTTGCAGGAAAACTCCTCTCCAAATGGGAAGGTCCTTACGTTATCGAGGAGGTGTATCATTCCGGTGCCATAAAAATCAACAACTTCGCAGGCACAAACCCGAAGGTGGTAAACGGACAATGGATCAAACACTATATCTCAGGTAATCCTATAAATGTTGAAACTAATATTATTGAAACCGTAACCCCGGAGGAATACATAAGGGACACTTTCCAGAACGTTCCAGACTCCGAAAAGGAATAGGTATGTGGTACCGTAAGTAAACCGACTCCAAAACAATTTTTAAGGCAATATTTCTCCGTTTTGGAATATTTAGAAAAATAGAAAAATAAGTAGCAGTCCGGGGAGGACACGAGGCCTCCACGAGGGTGGAGGGCACGCCCTACCCCCCTGGGCGTGCCCCCTACCTCGTAAGCACCTCGTGTGCCCTCCGGACTCCATTTCCTTGCATGATACGTATTTTGGTCGGTAAAAATTCATTATATATACTCCCGAAGGTTCTGACTCTCGTATCACGCAAATCTCCCCTGTTCTTGTTTCGAGCTATTTTTCTGACAGGTCTAGAGCACCATGACTTCTCCCTCCTCCAACAACAAAGACAAGGATGCTTGGCTATTGAAGATAGAATTGAAGAGAGAGGAACCAGAAGAAATCAACAAGGATGAAGGGATCAAGAAGGCCATGGAGGTTCAAGCTCCGGTGGTGAAAGAAGAAGACATCCCTCAACCCTTACCTAACCTTTTCACTCCAACAGAGCTTGAAGCCTTCAAGATGATTGAGTTAGCCCGCATACAGAACAAGTATCTTACACAGGAGAATATTTTGTTGAAGGATCATATTACTGGGCTCAAGAATATTATCCACAAGTTGGAGGAACTTTTACGCTCGATGTGCGATTATCCACCATCATCATCACCATCTCCATCACCTCCGAGGACATAATCATCTGGGTATGGGCACTCCCCTTGGCAACTGCCAAGCTTGGGGGAGGTGCCCTGGTATCGTGTCACCATCACAACTCCTATCTTTACCGTTTTTCTTAGTTCAATCCTATTAGTAGTATCTTGATTTAGTAGAATAAAGTCATGGCATGATCTAGTTTTGAGTTTTGCTTTATGATCCTTCTTTGTAATCGAGTCCGTGAGCTATATAATAAAGATTAGTGTTGAGTCAAGGGCTTGAGTATTTTGCCATGATTTTGGGTGATTAGAAGAAAAAGAATAAAAAGAATCAAAGAGTTCATATTGATCTTATTGAAAGTAATGACTTCACATAGAAAGAATACAATGATTAAAAGTTGTTGGGAGTTGGCAATTATAGCTTTGGTCATCGTTGCAATTAATAGGAAGTAATATGGGAAGAGAGGTTTCACATATAGATATATTATCATTGACATCTTTTATGATTGGGAGCACTCATTAAAATATGACATGCTAAAGTGTTGAGGTTGGACAAGGAAGACAACATAATGAGTTATGTTTTCTTATATCTGAGATAAAGTATGTAGTCATGCATCCTCTACCGTGTTTAGCTTGCCTTTCCCCCTCATGCTAGCCAAATTCTCAATACTAAGTAGAAATACTACTTGTGTTTCCAAATACCCTTAAACCAGTTTTGCCATGAGAGTCCACCATATCTACCTATGGATTGAGTAAGATCCTTCAAGTAAGTTGTCATCGGTGCAAGCAATAAAAATTGCTCTCTAAATATGCATGATTTATTAGTGCGGAGAAAAAAAACTTTGCACAAACTTGTTGTGGACGCAATAAAAGCGACGGGCTGCATAATAAAGGTTCACATACAAGGGGTAATGTAAAGTGACGTTCTTTTGCATTAAGATTTTGTGCATCAACCCTAAACGCGCATGACAACCTCTGGTTCCCTCTGCGAAGGGCCTATCTTTTATTATTATCCTCTACCTTATGCAAGAGTCACGGTGATCTTCACCTTCTCCTTTTTTATTTTATCTTTTGGCAAGCTCAGCATGTTGGAAAGAATGTGATATATATATATCTAATTAGATGTGGGGGAGCATGAATTATTATTGTTGACATTACCCTTGAGGTAAAAGATTGTGGGGCAAAACTATAAGCCCTTATCTTTCTCTGTGTCCGATTAAAACTCCGTAACCACAAGTATCGCGTGAGTGTTAGCAATTCTGAAGGACTAAGTGATAATTGAGTATGTGGACTTGCTTTTAAGCTCTGACATAGACTATTTCCAATGTTGTGATAAATTGCAATTGCTTCAATGACTAAGGGTATAATTTGTTGGTGCTCAATAAGGTTTCTGATTCATACTTTGGCTTTGTGGAAAGACCATCACTTGAACTTGAGTAACCATATGACAAAATCTATATATGTTGCTGTTATGAAATAATCAGGATGCCTTCATGTCCGTATTTTATTTTTATCGACGCCTCTACCTCTAAACATGAGGACATATTTATTGTTATCGGCTTTTCGCTTGAGGACAAGCGAGGTCTAAGCTTGGGGGAGTTGATACGTCCATTTTGCATCATGCTTTTATATAAATATTTATTGCATTATGGGCTGTTATTTCACGTTATGTCACAATACTTATGGTTATTCTCTCTTATTTTACAAGGTTTACATGAAGAGGGAGAATGCCGGCAGCTGGAATTCTGGGCTGGAAAAGGAGCAAATATTGAAGGACTATTCTGCGCAACTCCAAAAGTCCTGAAACCCCACGGAATACCTTAAAATAAATAAAGAAAAATCATCGCCAAAGCTGAAGGCCAGGGGGCCCACACCCTGGTCATGAGGGTGGGGGGCGTGCCCCCTGGGCGCGCTCCCTACCTCGTGGGCCCCCTGGTGGCTCTCCGATGTCCATCTTCTCCCATATGAAGTTTTCGATGAGAAAAAAATAGAAGAGAACCTTTCGGGACGAGACTCCGCCGCCACGAGGCGGAACCTTGGCGGAACCAATCTAGGGCTCCGGCAGAGCTGTTCTGCCAGGGACACTTCCCTCCGGGAGGGGAAAATCATCACCATCGTCATCACCAACGCTCCTATCATCGGTAGAGGGCAATCTTCATCAACATCTTCACCAGCACCATCTCATCTCCAAACCCTAGTTCATCTCTTGTATCCAATTCTTGTCTCCATGTCCGGGATTGGTGCTAGTAGGTTGCTAGTAGTGTTGATTACTCTTTGTAGTTGATGGTAGTTGGTTTATTTGGTGGAAGATCATATGTTCAGATCCTTTATGCATATTATTACCCCTCTGATTATGAACATGAATATGCTTTGTGAGTAATTACGTTCGTTCCTGAGGACAAGGGAGAAGTCTTGCTATTAGTAGTCATGTGAATTTGGTATTCGTTCGATATTTTGATAAGATGTATGTTGTCTAACCTCTAGTGGTGTTATGTGAACGTCGACTACATAACACTTCACCATTATTTGGGCCTAGAGGAAGGCATTGGGAAGTAATAAGTAGATGATGGGTTGCTAGAGTGACAGAAGCTTAAACCCTAGTTTATGCGTTGCTTCGTAAGGGGCTGATTTGGATCCATATGTTTCATGCTATGGTTAGGTTTACCTTAATACTTTTGTTGTAGTTGCGGATGCTCGCAATAAATGTTAATCATAAGTGGGATGCTTGTCCAAGTAAGGGCAGTACCCAAGCACCGGTCCACCCACATATCAAATTATCAAAGTACCGAACGCGAATCATATGAGCGTGATGAAAACTAGCTTGACGATATTCCCATGTGTCCTCGGGAGCGCTTTTCCTATTATAAGAGTTTGTCCAGGCTTGTCCTTTGCTACAAAAAGGATTGGTCCACCTTGCTGCACTTTATTTACTTTTGTTACTTGTTGCTCGTTACAATTTATCCTATCACAAAACTATCTCTTACCACTTATTTCAGTACTTGCAGAGAATACCTTGCTGAAAACCGCTTATCATTTCCTTCTGCTCCTCGTTGGGTTCGACACTCCTACTTATCGAAAGGACTACGATAGATCCCCTATACTTGTGGGTCATCAGGCGGCTATTTATAGCCTAGGGAGAAGCCCGACATGATAAGACATAAATGCCCTTGTCTGATATGACCGTTAGGTGGGTAGATATTTTGAAACTGCTGGCGCATAGCACAACAACGGTCGGAATTTTGACTATCAAAATCCTCAGGGCTATCATGTTCCTCACTGTGTAGGAATTCACACTGGTGAATTCCTAACTCCTCAGTCAAAACAAATTCCTCAGAGACCAGAAGAACTTCGTCTCTACCACTGAAGAATATGACTGAACTGTATGAGATTTCCAATGGCTTCACTCGAAGGGATTGGTATGTGTAGGATTTTGAGTTGAGCATCACATGGAAAATTTTCCTTAGTATTTCCTCGACCCCCTTTAACAGTACGGTATTTCCTATGACTCAAGAAAGAGAAAATGAAACTACAAAAACAAAAGTCTTCACGCTTCATGTTCCTCGAATGATTGCCAAGTCTTCAAGGTCACACCAATTTCTTCATTTTCAAAGTTTTCAAAAAGTCTTCAGAAATCCAAAGTCTTCAGTTGAAGAACTTCATTTTTAGGGGTCGACTTTCTCTATAAATATCAAACTCCTCATAGACTTATAGACCTGTGTATACTCACAAACGCATCAGTCCCTTAACCTATAAGTGTTCAATACACCAAAATCACTAAGGGGCACTAGATGCACTTACACTATTATCCACATGGTACGGCAGGATAGGGATGGTACTTAATTTCCACATGTAGTATCATGTATATAACCCTAGACAATTCACTAAAAAAATCTACAAAACATAAAAGCTAAAAAAAACCTAGACGACTACCTCACCTCCACCTCCCACCTGGCAAATTGCATGATCTGCCATAACTCCCGCACATCCTTGGCCTAGGAGAAGCAATCCTTTTGCCACTGCTCGAGCTCTCCTAGCGCCATCGTGGTGGCCATCACAATCACAAATCCTTAAGACACAAGAACAACCGCATTTCAGGAGGAGAATGGAGGCATGGGAGGGTAGACGAGGACTTGCAAAGATGAGGCACCCTATAATATCTTCTGAAGCATTGCTCATATAACTTGAAAGCATGCATGGACCAATGTTGATGCAGAAATCCACAAAATAATTTGTTTTTGTTGACGTGCAAGAATAAACTTTTGACTTATATCAAAAAGTCGTTGTATACTTGACAAAGTGGCAACACGATGTTTTTTAAATAGATTTAGTTGCCGCGTGGAAGGGCAACCTACATCGTATGGGAGGGTCGTTGAGAGTGGTGCCCGACGCATGGGGCATTTGGAGTGCTACCGCTTCTGGTGTTCCACGACTCCCGACAAGTCCAAGCTTTACAAGGTCCATGGGAATCTGAGCTCCCGGCCTTCATTTGCCCTCCCGAATGGGATTGGAAAAAAGAGAGTGACCCTCCACTTGAGTGTATTCAAGTGATAGTGATTTGATTACATGCCCATGGGGGCTTTATATAGCCTAGGGGTCCTTGACAAATGGCCAAGACTACCCTTGAAGTATGGAGTGGGAGGGTAGAACTAGGTATTTTTCCTCCTTTGGCCCATGTGCTCCCTATTAGGCTAGGAGGTGGGTTGTGGCCCATTAGGGCAGAAATTCCTAGACAAGGAGAAGTCTTCTTGCTTGGGCTTGGCCTTCTTGGCTCCCTTGTATCCCCCTTTGATATTCTTCTTAGTTGGTCTTCTTTCTTTGATTGGTCTTGACTGATGATGTGGCACTCCACGTAGGATAGGGGGTTTCACCTTAAGTAGGATTAAAATCCTCTACTAGAACAATTTTGATTTGGTTTCTAGTGTTATTTGTGGTTTATGAAGCTGTGTTTATTATGCTATAAGCATGGTATATTATGCATATTTTTCACTGCATTTAAGCAAGCTCTTTTCAGCATGGAATCAATTTCTTGGAAGTAATGTGCTTCGATTACATTTTTCCCCTGCCTCATGCAACTTTTTTCATACTTCAGTTGACCCATGCTTTGATTACATACCCCCTTGATACAACTTGCTTCCATATATTAATGATGGCATCGATCAATCATTTGATTTGATCTTTTTTACCACGAATACACACAACCAACACACACCATCTTATAGAGAATTGTCCGTACACCAACGTGCGGTGTCACTAGCTTCATCGCCCAGCTGAACCGCGTTGATCCTTTGGCAAACATCCATGAACTTCCCACAACATGCTACAACCCTTATTGGGGCCAACATCCCGAGCCCTTATTGATCCTTTGGTTAATGATGCATGTCAGTATGGTGTTATTAAGCTATGCAACTCTTTTGGGCGGATCCTTAGTATTTGCCGCTATTCCAATCATTAGAAGCAATGAAAGCTAGACACCATATGAAAGATGCAACAAATATCACTCTACCAAGTTAAAACTGTCTCGTCATAAGTGCCATTTCAACAAATTAGTAGTACAAGCTAGAAAAGAATGCGAGATGTAACCTATATCACACTCCCAAGTCAAACGTGTCTTATAATAAGTGATTGTTGCAGGTTACACAATAGTAGTGATTTGATGTAAGAACATGGTGTGATAGACAGATATTGTATGTTCTAGAAACAGGAACACGCGTCTTATTCACAGGTATGATGTGTAAAGTAAGCAGATGGAATTCAACAAAATTAGAAGCAATACAAGCTAGACATCACACATAACATGCAACCACATATAACAGTGCCAAGTTAGAGGGAGCACCTGTGATGGTGCACTAGGGGAGACGTGCTCATCATCAACACAACTACGTTGAGTGTCTATGCATGTGTTGTCTTGCAACTCATCTTGGGGGGATGGAGGAATAGAATCTGTAGAGGCCCTCCGTTTGGAAGGAGCATCTTTATCCGCTGCCTTGCTAACTTCCTTCCGCTTTACTGATTTTGAATTGTCAAGTAAAACTGACAAGAAAAAGCAATAAAATTCTCTCTTCAGAACTCATTCATGCATGATACTGATAATCACTACTTTGATGTAAGGCAAACACATGATACCAGTATGGAATATGTACGAAAAATAGGACGGCATGGCATGTTCACAACTGTTTGTGTAAACTAAGTAGAAACCATTCCAACAAATAAGAAGCAATGCAAGCTAGACACCACATGAAAGATGCAACCAATATGACTCTGCCAAGTTAAAAGCGTTCCATCATAAATGGCATTTCAACAAATTAGAAGCAGCGCATGCTATAGATCATTTGAAAGATGCAACTAATATCGCACTGCATATACTAAAGGTGTCTCGTCATATTGATTGATGCGGGATACAAAAAAACAATAGTTTTATGTAAGGACATGCTTAATAGACAGATGTACTATGTACTAAAAACAGGAAGCCATGTCACATTAACAGGCATAATGTATAAACTAAGCAGAATAGCACATGCAATTTAACCAGATAGGAAGAATTACAATCTAGACACCATATGCAACATGCAGCCACATATCACGCTGCCAAGTTAGACCAAGCACCTGCGATGCTGGTGTAGGGGAAATGCGATAATCAACTATAGAGCTATGTTCACTATCTTCATCTAGCCTTGCTGTTTCTTGAGAATCATGTCGGGAGGCTGACGCTGCATTCTTTAAATGAGGATCTTTTTACTCACAGTAGTCCACTTGCCTGACTGCCTCATCATAAATGATTGATGAGGGATACACAAGAACATTAGTTTGATGTAAGAACATGGTTAATAGACAGATGTACTAGTATGTACCAAAAACAGAAAGGCATGTCATATTCAAAGATATAATGTGTAAGCTAAGCAGATGCAATTTAACCAAATTGGAAGCATTACAAGCTAGACATCCGGCTGGAGTGGTGAGCATGATCATCTAGGACCTGAGATCCTGGTGGAAGGCGGTCTGCTTCGCCACTGTCGGAGTAATGGGCCACGGGTAGGCTAACCCGAGCCCCAGAACCTTTCAAGACATCGGGACAGACTGCGCCCCTCAAGTACCTGCGGCGACTCCGAGACATGCCGAGTCCCTGGAGGCGACTCCAAGAAGAGCCGAGTCCCGGAGGCGACTCCCATTCAAGCCGAGTCCCAGAGACGACTCCGAAGAAGCCGACTATGGGGAGTCGGCCCGCGACTTCCAACCACCCGATAATTAAAGGCAAGCATGGCTACAGTGCGCCGTACTCGCGGAGATCTCCGCCCGGCGCGGCACTGTCGCCATGCCAGCCCTGACATCAGCCCTTGGGACGGGGCCCTGTACCCACGACCTCCTGTCTGTACGTCCCGGAGACGGCGGGGCCTACCAGTCAGCGAGAGTATTGAAGACGGCGAGAGCGCCGAGAGTCGGACCCGTTGGGAGTCGGCCGGCCCCTCCCACGGGCCCCACACGCCATTAACCAGACGCGACAAGGGAATGGCAACAGTGATCGCCCATCAGGCGGTGGCACTGTTGCCATGACCCCATGACCAAGCCCGCGTCATTAGAAGCATGGCTACAGTAATCTGTAGCCGGCAAGACCCGCCCGCGGCGGACACGGGCTGTCGCCTCGTACCAGGCCAGTCGGCAGGACCCACCAGTCGGCGGGCCCCAGGAGTCGGCGAAGAAGACGGCGCCTGAGAGATAGACGGCTAGGACCCGCACCCAGCCGGTTTTTACCATTGTAACCCTGGGGGGTAGGCCTATATAAACCCCCCAGGGCACCCATGCAAAGGGTTCACATCCATTAGCATTAGACCGACCCCATAGGAAGGGGAGAGCTAGCCTTGCCCTCTCCTACCTCCAGAAACAGCTCTAGGAGCAAGCTTGTATACACTTTACCATAGTGACCATGTGGAGACCCCGCAGAGCAGCAGTAGGGGTGTTATCTCCTCGGAGAGCCCTGAAGCTGGGTAAGATCCGCCGGCGTGCATGTCTTCGCCTCATCCTGTTTCCAGGCACCGGCAACGTTCTACTCGCCCCCACCATGATAAGCCATCCTTTGGCATATGTCGCACCCAACCCCCGACATTTGGCGCCCACCGTGGGGCATGGTGCACAGTCGTCCGGAGATCTGTTCTGGACGGGAACCCTCTTCCTACCTGGCGAGTGCAGCCAGCCAGGCTCGCCAGACGGAGTCTGGATCGACGTGCTGCGCGGCGCCGAGGCCACCTGTGCAGCGAGCTGCCTCGCCGAACTTATCGGCGAGGTTCGCCTCTCCGACGAGCCTGCATCCGATGCAGGCGCGAGTGGCCTCGAGAGCCTCCTCGCGGGCCTCCTTGACCAACTCCATGTCACCGGCGAGCCTGCCGTGGACTTGGAGTCCGTAGGCTCCACCGACCCGATGCTGGTCGACTCCGACGCCGTGTCGCTTGACACTTTCCCCACCAACGTGGTGGTCTACGACGAGCCGCTTCCTCACGAGGAGAGCGGCTAAAGCGCCATCACGGAGGTGCTCGTCATCAGTCACGATGAGCGCTCCGGCGAAGGAGCTCAGGACCCGCTTGACGCGGCCCTGCAAGACCTGACTGCGCCTATTCCAGAAGACACAGATGCCGAGACGCTGGAGACACGCCGCCTTCAGATCATCGAAGGTGCCAAGAAGCTGGCAGGCATGAGGCGCCTGTCAGAAGGCTACCAGCGCAAAATGAACCGCGCCGTGGGCGGCTCGCCGGCTCTGACTGGGCCTAGTCCCCTAGGCGTGGTCCGACAGCGCGGCGCGGCCATCGCCGACTTGTTCGAGGACAATCTCCCCGTATACGCCACCCCTGCGGAGAACATCCGCGCCGCCCAAGCGGCGACTGACGAGCTGAAGAACTTCGAGGGCGAAGAGCGCCGCATGATGACGGAGCGAGTCCAGCAGCTCCTCGACGCGGTTGCTGCGCAGAACGCGGCCGGCGGCCGCACCAATGCGCCGCAGCAGCCAAACGGCGACTTGCCTCCCTGCCGAGATCAAGGCGCGACGTCTCGGACGCCGACTGGTGGAGTCCGCGGAAGAAAAGACAAAGAGCCGGCTGCCAGTCGCAGTCGGACTCGCATCACCATCGAGCGCGACCAAGACGGCCGTCCTAGAGCAGTGGAGCATCAGGACGACTACCTGCCTCCCCCACCAAGAAGAGAATGGCGAGTTTCCCAGCCGCCTGTTGAGCATCCGACTCTCGGTGGCCGCCTTGGCCGCCGAGAGGGAGTCGGAGAAAACGACGCTCGCCATCGGATCGACCGACTCCATCGATCCCTGGCGCTGGAAGAAGAAGATGAGCTGGGTCCGCCTTGCTTTGGACCCCGCATCCGAGACGAGCCTTTCCCCAAAGGGTTCACGCTCCCCCGAGACACACCCAAGTACACCGGCTCCGTGAAGCCAGAAGACTGGCTAATTGATTACTCCACGGCCGTCAGCATAGCAAATGGCAACAAGCGAGTTGCCGTGAAGTATGTTCCACTCATGCTCCAGGGCACGGCCCGGACATGGTTGAACAGTCTGAAGCCCCACAGCATCAACAGCTGGGTTGACTTCACCGAAGCCTTCATCCGCAACTTCACGAGCACGTACAAGCGACCTCCCAAGCCGCGCCAGCTTTCCTTGTGCGTGCAAGGCCCTGACGAGTCAACACACGACTACCTCACACGCTGGGGCGAGCTTCGGAACTCCTGCGAGGGCGAGCATGAGGTGCAGGCTATCGAGTACTTCACCGCCGGGTGCCGAGAAGGCACCCTCCTCAAGCACAAGCTCCTCTGTGACGAGCCGGAAACCCTCGATGAACTGCTGGTCATAGCAGACAAGTACGCCACCGCCGTCTCCTCCATGAAGACGGAGATTCAAGTTAATGCGGCTAGCAAAGTGCCCCCTCAAGCTCCCAGAACTCCGGCTGGAGACACCAGTCGGTGACAACAACAGAACGACAACAAACGCAAGGTCCAACAGCCGACTTACAGCAGTCGGCAGGTTGCAACAGTCGAAGATCAACAGCCGAAGGGGCAGCCTCCGCCCAAGCGGCAGAAAGGCGGCAAGTCCAACTGGTTGCCGGCCTTCTCTTATGAGCAGACTCTGGATGGTCCCTGCAAGTTGCACAGTGGCACGAAGCCGTCAAATCATACCACCCGAAAGTGCCACTGGCTTACCAGAATCGCCAAGGGAGACGGCCTCCTTCCTCCACCGCCTGCTGGGCCGCCGCCACCACCGCTGCCCCAGCAGCCGGCTGCTCGGCCAGTCGGTGTAGTACAAGACAAGTACCCAGAAGAGCGTGGAGCCTATGTGGTGTTCACCAGTGTGGCTGATGATCGACGCAGCAGACGGCAGCAGCAGCAAGAGGTGAACGCTGTGGCGTCAAGTACTCCAGAGTTCATGCATTGGTCCGAGAAGCCTATCAATTGGAGCAGAGCGGATCACCCAGAGGTGATGCCGAATCCGGGCTCCTATGCCCTGGTCCTAGGTGCCACCTTGGCCACTGATAGGCGGGCCGCCCGCTTTTCGAGAGTACTGATAGACGGAGGCAGTAGCATCAACATCCTGTACAAGGACACTATGGAGAAGCTTGGAATCAAGCAAAGACAGCTGCAGAGCAGCCGGACTGTGTTCCATGGTATTGTACCCGGCCTTTCCTGCTCACCAATCGGCAAGATCCTGATAGACGTCCTCTTCGGAGACAAAGATCATTTCCGCTGAGAGCCAGTCTGGTTTGAAGTAGTGGACCTTGAAAGCCCGTACCATGCACTTCTTGGCCGACCTGCACTAGCCAAGTTCATGGCGGTTCCTCACTACGCCTACCTCAAGATGAAGATGCCGAGTTCCAAGGGAATTCTGACCGTAGCCGGCGACTACAGGAAGTCGTCCGCTTGCGCGGCCGAGAGCAGCCGGCTGGCCGAGTCCCTGGTGATCGCAGCTGAGAAGCGGCTCCTTGATCGGGTCGTGGCGATGGCCGGAAAGCAGCCAGAGATGTCGCCTGACCCCAAGGAGTCGGAAGCCAAGGATTCGTTCAAGCCGGCCAAAGAGACCAAGAAGATACCCTTGGACCCAGAGCACCCAGAGAGGTACGCTGTCATGGGTACAAACCTTGACAGCAAATAGGAAGGCGAGCTCGTCGATTTCCTCCATGACAATCGAGACATCTTCGCATAGTCCCCTAAAGAAATGCCAGGTGTACCGACGGAATTCGCCGAGCACAAGTTACATGTCCGACCAGATGTGAAGCCCGTCAGGCAGCCCTTGCACCGCGTGTTAGAGGAGAAGAGAAGAGTTGTTGGAGAAGAGATAGCCCGACTCCTGGCAGCCGGCTTCATTATGGAGGTGTTTTTTCCAGAGTGGCTAGCAAACCCGGTCTTGGTACTAAAGAAAAACAAGCAGTGGCGGATGTGCATTGATTACACAAGCCTCAACAAAGCCTGCCCAAAGGACCCATTTGCCCTGCCGAGAATCGATCAGGTGACAGACTCCACAGCCGGATGCGAGCTGTTGAGTTTCTTAGATGCATATTCAGGATATCACCAGATCAAGCTAAACCCGGCTGATAGACTGAAGACCGCCTTCATCACGCCGTTCGGAGCCTTCTACTACCTGACCATGACGTTCGGCTTGAGGAATGCTGACGCCACCTTTCAGCATTGCATGCAGAAGTGCCTCCTCAAGCAACTCGGCCGAAATGCCCACGTCTACGTGGATGATGTGTTGGTGAAGACGGAGAAGTGTGGGACGCTGCTGGAAGACCTCAAGGAAACCTTTGAGAACCTGCGCCGCGATTCCAGATCAAGCTCAACCCTGAGAAGTGCGTTTTGGAGTACCAGCCGGCCAACTCCTTGGCTTCCTGGTCTCTGAACGCGGCATAGAGTGCAACCCCGTGAAGATCAAGGCCATCGAGAGGATGGAGGTACCCAGCCGACTGTTAGATGTGCAGAAGTTCACCGGCTGCTTGGCGTCCTTCAGCCGATTCATCAGTCGGCTGGGCGAGAAAGCTCTCCCTTTGTATCAATTGATGAAGAAGACCACCTTTTTTGAGTGGAACCACAAGGCGGATGAAGCATTTCTCCAACTGAAGAAGATGTTGACTACTCCCCCTGTTTTGGTGGCTCCGACTCCCAAAGAGCCCTGGCTCCTGTACATTGCCGCCACCAGCCGAGTAGTCAGCACATTCATTGTAGTCGAACGCAAAGAGGAAGGCAAGTCGCTCCCTGTCCAGAGACCAGTGTATTACCTGAGCGAGGTACTGTCGACTTCCAAGCAAAACTACCCCCACTACCAGAAGATGTGCTACGGTGTGCATTTTGCCGCCAAGAAGCTGAAGCCTTACTTTCCAGAGCATCCAATCACGGTAGTTTGCACAGCCCCGCTGGCCGAGATCATCGGGAGCCGAGATGCTTCTGGCCGAGTAGCCAAATGGGCCATAGATTTGGCTCCCTACACCATCTACTACCAGCCCCGCACCGCTATCAAGTCGCAAGCACAGGCCGACTTCCTTGTCGACTGGGCCGAGACCCAGTACCTACCGCCAGCGCCTGACTCCACCCTTTGGCGGATGCATTTCGACGACTCCAAGATGCGCACCGGCTTGGGAGCCGGCATCGTCCTCACCTCCCCTAAAGGCGACAAGCTCAAGTATGTGCTGCAGATCCACTTCGCCACCTCCAACAATGTTGCCGAATACGAGGCGCTCATTCATGGGCTCCGGCTTGCCAAAGAACTCGGCATTCGCCGGATCCTGTGCTATGGCGACTTCGATTTGGTGGTCCAGCAGTCATCTGGCGACTGGGACGCCAAAGATGCAAACATGGCGAGCTACCACTTCCTGGTGCAGCAACTCAGCGGATACTTCGAGGGGTGCGAGTTCCTTCACGTGCCAAGAAACGACAACGATCAAGCAGACGCCTGGGCACGAGTCGGCTCCACCCGCCAAGCAATACCATCCGGCGTCGCTCTTTAGCGCCTCCTTAAGCCGTCTATCAAGCCTTCACCAGAATTAGACTCCATCTTCGTGCCGGCTCCTCCCGAAGAAGTCGGATCCGACTGCCCCAGCAGACGGCCCCAAGAAAATCACAGTCGAAGCCAGCCCGGGGACTATAGAACCCGGCCCGAGGACTGCTCCAGTCGGCCCGGAGACTGCGCCAGTCGGCCCGGCGACTGCGCCAGACGGCCCGGGGACTTCGTCAATCTAGCAAGCGGCCGCAGACTCCAGCCCGCCGCCTCCCAGCCCAGCCGCCCTTGTCCAAGTCGCGGTGGTGGCGATCGAAGAAATAGCAGCACCTTCATGGGCGCAACCCATCCTCAAGTTTCTGGTAAACAGAGAGCTGCCAACTGATGAAATCTTGGCTCGGCAAGTGCAACTCCGAGAGGCAGCCTACACCATAATCAACAGAGAGCTGGTCAGGCGCAGTGTTACTGGTGTCTACCAGCGCTGCGTGGAGCCAGAGCAAGGCCAAGCAATTCTCAGAGACATCCACCAAGGCGAGTGCGGCCACCATGAACTTCAAGAGCACTCGTCACCAAAGCCTTTCGGCACGGTTTCTTCTGGCCGAATGCCCTGGAAGAGGCTAAAGAGTTAGTCCAGAAATGCAAGGGGTGCCAGAAATTCCGCTCCAAGCCGCTTCAGCTGGCTTCCGCGCTGAAGACAATCCCCATCGCCTGGCCCTTTGCAGTTTGGGGCCTGGACATGGTGGGACCATTCAAGACGGCCCGAGGGGGAATGACTCATCTGCTTGTTGCGGTGGACAAGTTCACCAAGTGGATAGAAGCAAAGCCCATCAAAAAGTTGAACGGTCCGACTGCAGTGACTTTCATTGCCGACATCACGGTGCGGTACGACATACGCACAACATCATCACCGACAATGGCACCAATTTTGCCAAAGGCGCCTTGGCCCGTTTCTGCATGACGCATGGCATTCGACTGGACCTAGCGTCCGTTGCCCATCCGCAGTCAAGCGGCCAGGTGGAGTGAGCAAATGGCCTCATCCTGTCCGGCATCAAGCCTCGACTGGTCGAACCACTCGAGCGTTCGACTGACTATTGGCTTGAGGAGCTGCCAGCCGTCCTCTGGAGTCTGCGCACGACTCCAAACAAGTCAATCGGCTTCACGCCTTTCTTCCTCATCTACGGTGCCGAAGCCGTCATCCCGACGGACATAGAGTTCGATTCTCCACAAGTCACCATGTACACCGAAGAGGAAGCCGAAGAAGCACGTCAAGACGGTGTCGACCTGCTGGAAGAGGGCCGACTGTTGGCACTCAGCCGGTCCGGCATCTACCAGCAGAGTCTGCGCCGATACTACAACCGGAAGGTCAGGCCGAGATCGTTCCAAGAGGGCGACCTTGTGCTCCGGCTGATTCAGCGAACAGCCGGCCAGCACAAGTTGTCGGCGCCTTGGGAAGGCCCCTTCATCATCAGCAAAGTGCTGGGCAATGGCTCCTACTACCTAATCAACGCCCAGAAGCCTCGAGCGCGCACGAGGGACGACTCCGGCAAGGAGTCAGAACGACCATGGAACGCAAATCTTCTCCGAAGATTTTACAGTTGATGCAGTATGTACCATGCTATCCTTTGTATTAAAGTACCAAGACTTTGGGCCCCCCGAGACGAGCTCGGGGACTGCCCTTTTTGTTATCTGTATGATAAGAATTATGCCTCCGAGTATGCTACTTTTTTGCTATGCCGCTTGGCACCGGGTTCGACTAGTCGGCCCGGGGACTCGCCATCTTGCGCTATGAAATGCTTCCTGCAGTCGGACAATTAGTGTGCTGCGCTTAAGCCGTCTCCTGTCGAAAGCCGCAGCTCGCAGAGCGACTGTTGGTAGGCAGAGAGTAAGCAAGAACGAGCGCACACACGAAAAAATGGCTAAGGACTCAAAGCATATGCATAGCCCAAGCCGGTTTCTAGCCTCTCTCTGCAGAGCCGACTCTCGAATAGTCGGCTCACCGCCTTCTATCCAACTTGTTAAAAAACTCTAAAAAAGCCAAGTACTTGCCTTCCCTAAAGTAGCCAAGCATTTGACCTGCGGCAGTCCACGGATCGGCTGTTCGTTTGGCAAAGCGGTGACTATGGAAAGGCGGCAAAGGAAAAAGCCAAAAAGAGCAACGAGCAATGAAGGATAGAAGGCAGATAGATATTTACATAGCAAAGGCCTCTGGCCAAGTTCAAGATACACCCCGCGGGTGGAATTGTGCAAATTGACAAGTTTTTTCAAAAGACTATTAAGACAGGAAAAATAAAGGCAAGACGGCAGCCTAAGGAGCGACAGACGGGTTCGGAGGGTCGGCGGAGACGGCGGTGTCAGGCGCCGGAGTGGCCGGCTGGGCAATCTCGGCTTGATCGTCTCCGGCGGCAGCCGGCCCGGTCGGACGCGGATCGTTGCTGGAGGCACGATCGAGCTGAGGCTGGTCGCCCGCTCTGTCTTCTGGCACCTCCGTCTCGTCTCCGTCCCCCGCCTCGTCTTCTTCCTCGGTGCTGGAGCCGATCACCTCCGCTGAGTCCTCGTCGTAGTCGGGGTTCATCCCGAACCACTCCGGAGGCACCTCCTCGCCGTTCGCGGCCCGCTCAGGAACGAAGACGCTGGTGTCGGTGTAGTCGGCGATCTCCACCGCACGCTCGATGAGGGCGCCTTCCACAGCCGCCAGTTTTGCCTTGGCCTCTGACCGGAACGTGGCCAGCCGGTCCAGGTCCAGCTCTGGATACCAAGCCTTGACGAATTCCAAGGCCCGGCGTGCTCCAGCCCGGGCCGAGGAACCCTTCCAAGCCTCAAGACGGCCGGCCGCGACCTCCAGCCAGTCGGCAGTCCGACTGGCAGTGCGCAGAGCCGGCATGCCTCGCCACAGGGCGGAGATCGCTTGGGCCCCGACGTGTTGAAGCCGGCGCAACAGCTGATGGGCCGGCCGCAGACGGGTCTCGATGCTCAGGAGCTGCTCATCGACGGTCAGGGGGGCGTTGGCGGCGATCTCCTCGCTATTCGGCCTCCGCGCCTCGCGATCAGCCTCAATGGCTCGAGTGACCGCCTGCGAGTGTCCAGGGAAGAAGTCTGCCCAAAACAGAGAAGAAGCATATGAAAGAATCAGAAGTCGGCTCGGCTTGTAGTCGGCAGTTCGAAGAAAAGAAGCAAAGAAGCTCCCCGTCGACAATGTCTTTGATCTCGTGGAAGCCGGAAGTCAGCATCGCCTCCCTGTCAGTCCAAGAGGAGCGCTCCATCTCGAACAAGGCCAGGAGAGCGGTCTCTTTCTTTCCCGCCTCGTCCCGAGCCGCCTTCAGTAGCTCCTTCTGCTCCGCCAACTGCTCCGCCAGCAAGTCGCGCTCTTTGGCGAGCTTACCGCACTCCTCCTTGGCGCGAAGGGCCGTGCTGACTTCGCCCAACCGTTCCTGGAGAGCGGCATTGGCCTCTGAAAAACAAAGAGAAAAGACATTAAGTCGTCAACAACAAAGGTCGCCGGGAAGATCCAGCCCGACTGCTCAGCAGTCGGCCCGAATCTCGGGGACTACAGCCCGCGGGTGCGCCAGCGCGCCCTCGCGAAAAAGAAGAAGAACTTACTCCGGCTCTCCGACAAGTCGGCAGTCCGCTTCTCCAGCCGCTCAACGTTACGATTGAAGGTGGTGACGTGGAGGTTGTGATACTCCTGTGATAAAAAGTCGGACAAAGACAAAAATGAGGAAGTCGCCAGATTGAGTTCCGGGCAGCCTGCGCAGTAGTCGGCCCGAAACTTGGGGACTACACCCAGTGGGTGCGCTGGCGCGCCCCCACAGAGAAGAACAAGAAGAGACAAAGTCAAAAAAGAAAAACATACCCGGATAGACGCTCGCGACGCCAGATGCGCCCTGGTGCAGCCCTGGATGGCTTCGCCTTCGGCTCGCAGCTTCGCCTGCACGTCCAGGAGCGCCTGGTTCAGCAGACCGTCGCCGCCTCCTCGCACCCATCCAGTAGGCGCGGCACTTGATGCCTCAGCACCTGGAATGGCCGAGCTGGCGGCGCCGGCTTCCAAGGGGCGTGGCTCCGAGACAGCCTTCGCAAGGCGGCGGCACGCTGGTGAGGCGACTTGAAGGAGCAGCCTCGCCACCGCCTCGTCCTCATCCGGTGGCACTGGCGGGCCCGCCGGCTGCTTGCCATGCGGCGGAGGCAGCGGTGGCGGCATGGCCGTGCCCGATGCGGAGGCCTCGCCATCGTCCTTCTCCACGATGGAGTGCTCCCCGCCGACTTCTCCAGTCTGCCCCGTGAACTCCGGGGGTGGCGGTGCGGAGTTCAGCGGGACGACAAGTAGCGCCGACTGGCGACATGCGGTCTCCTCCGCCCGCTGTTTTGCTGCGGAGGCCGCTTCGGCCTCCTCCAGCTTCTTCTCGGTGGAGGCCACCGCCTTCTCGGCCTCCGCCTTCTCCAGACGGTCGGCCTCTTCCTCGTCGCGCTTCTCCCGCGCGTTGCGCTCCGTCGCCTCTCGGAGGTCGGCGGCGGGGTCAATCCGCCGGGTGTTGGCGGACGTCTCAGCCGACCCCATGACAGAGGGGACGGCGACCCTCTCAAGAGAAAGAGGGGCCCTGAAGAAAAGAAGGAAATATAAAGACTCAGAAAAGATTTGTTGAAGAAAACAAGACAAAGGCGGCGAACGCTTATGCGGAGACCAGCGGCGGCTTCTTCACCTCCTTGCGGAAGCGGTTGGCCTTCGCGATCGCCTCCTCCCGCTTGGTAGCGGCGGCCGCCCCCTTGAACTTCTTCGGCCGACCGCCGAGCGAACTCGGCGCGGCCCGGCTTCTTCGCGCCGACTTGACCAGCCAAGCCGGCGGAAGAACTCGCGCCCGGATGGCCGGCTTTGGGTTGGCGGCGCGGGACGACTTCCCCTTCGGCGTCGTCTTCGGGCCAGTCGGCGAAGGTCGCCGAGGGCCGGAGGCCGCCTTCCGCTCCCCCTCCTCCGCCTTCGGCGTCGGCCTCCATTGCCGCCGCCCCCAACTCGGGGTCCTCGACATCGCTATCCGCTCGATCTGGAGCGAAGTCGTGGGGCTGTCTAGTGGCGCCGGCTGCGGGCAGGATGAGAGGGTTCTGACTCGAAAAAACCAAGAAGATCAGAAGTCGGGTTCGGCTACAAAGAAAAACAGAAAGCAAAAATATACGACTTACCGCAGGAGGGGGGTTGGCACGCGAGTACGGCTCTTTGCCGAACTGCCAATCTTCCGCGAGCTCGTAGTTCGCGATGTGATTCACCATCTTCGCCACCTCCGCGTGGGGCATGTCCCAGGTGCACATCCGACTCGGGTCTTGGCGGCTGCTCATCTAACTAATCAGATGAGGTCGGCCTTGGAGAGGGAGGAATCGGCGCGCCACGAAGGCGGCCAGCAAGTCGGCCCCGACCAGGCCTTCCGACTGTGTCAGCACCCGGAGTCGCGCGATGGCAGCGGCGCCGGCGGGAGTCAGCGTCTGGGCCCGGTGGGACCAACTGGGAAGCCTCCCAGCCGGCGCGCCGGCCTCATAGGGCGGCAGGTTGACCTAGTCGCCCTCCGTGGCGACGTTCTTCACGTAGAAGTACGAACGCTGCCACATCTTCACCGACTTGATCAGCGCGATGGAGGGGAAGGGGTTGTCGGTGGTCGACCTGCGCATTGCGATGAAGGCGCCGCACTGAGCCGGCACGCCGGCAACGTGCGTGCCGAGCTTGGATTGAAAGAGCTCTCTCCACATCTCAATGGTGGGGAGAACGCCGAGGAAACCCTCGCACAGGGTGGCGAAGGCGGCCAACAGCACCACCGTGTTGGGAGTGAGGTGGTGCGGCTGAAGTCCATTGAACTCCAAGAAGGAGCGGAGGAAGCCGCTTGCCGGCAGACCCAGGCCGCGCATAAGGTGCGAGCGGAATATGACCCGCTCGCCCTCCTGCGGCGCCAGCCTTATTTCCCCCGCCGGCGGGGCGCGGGCTCGCACCAAGTTCGCGCCGGGGAGCCGACGCATCTTGCGGAGGTGCTCGATGGCGTCGTCGTCCACTTAGGAGCCGTCCTAAATGCCGGAACGAACGGCAGGAGTCGCGGCGGAGGAGGAGCTCATCGCAGCGGTGCGGTGCGGCGTGGTGTGGCGAAGGCAGGAAGAAGAAGAAGCAGGAGGAAGCGGGGGAGCAGGGAGGAACGAGCGCGCACTTCGCCGTCCCGCTCCCCCCGCCTATTTATAGGCCCGTAGGCTGAGAAGCTGATGGGGCGGCGTGGGATTAACTGCGCGCGAGACCCCACGCCCCCCATGATTAAACCCATGAAGTTACTGCGCGCAGTAACGACGTGGGGAACCCAACCGCCCGCACGGCCACAGCGGATCCGTTCGCGTGCCGAGGTGTGGGGACCCCGACTCATAAGTCGTGATCACCGAATGCACGTGTACAGTGATCCCAGAGATCAATGCTCACTGAACACACAGAAGCTGAATAACAAGAGTCTTACATCCATACATACCGTTTTACACAAATTATGACCATTATGGTCAAGTCTTACATTGATAAAGCCTTAAGGGCTGAACATCAAATGAAACACAAGTAGCGGAAATCTTCATCGATAAGTAGAACCCATGCCATCTGCCTTAACCCTACATGCATTCTGACTGGGAAACGTCCTAGTTCGCATGTTCGTCTCCAAAGAACTCTTTTTCGAACTCCGGTTCTTCCATGCCTGGTCAATTAAATAACCAGTGGCAAGCCAATGAGTACTTTTAATGTACTTGCAAGCAACCCATGTTTGGTCCAAGATGTAACAATACATGATATAGGTAAATTTTTGCAGAAAGCTAGTTTTGAGTACAATGACATGTTCAACAACTTGTAAGACATGCATCAGGAGAATTCAAGTAATCATGAGGACATGTTACATGTATCAACATAAATAGAGTGGGCGCCAACCCATCTCAATCACGTCAAGTCCTTTGACTTGGCCCAAGTAGTTATCCAAACACACACACTGGTTTGTAAGCTCCGGACATAGTTTAAGCAGCACCGCCCAACCGTCCTTGACCGTGGACACGGCTATTCGAATAGTTATACACTCTGCAAAGGTTGCACACTGTACCCACAAGATCCGGGGAACTTCCGTGTCATCCACGACCCGCGATACCTCAAGTACCCGGGGTAAGCACCCGATCACTACCTTTCCCTAGACGACACTAACATGGAGTCCACTCGATTGGTAGTAACCCCCGTGCCCAACATTATCACATAACATTTTCGTGGAGCCATGCTCCATAATCATCTCACATCACAAGCACGGGGTACCAATGGTGTGTCTGGTGCCCCATAAAAATGTTCTTGGTCGCCCTACCTGGCACGACCCCGTCTCGAGAGAGAGCACCAACTCTCCCCCGTCACTAGTAATGCGGACTCCAAGCTAGTATCGACCTAGGTAAGCAATAATGCCTTTTCCCATATAAGGGTAGAGTGGTTGCGCATGTAAGGTTGGGACAGTCGACAAATCTTAAATCTAATCCGTTTTCGAAAACAACACACACTTGCCTCAGTACACCACTTCGTCATCAAGTGGTTACCCATCTCATCATCTCCCTCGGGCATAAGTGGCACCCGACGAGGTTTTCGAAAAGTCTTTTGAAAATGCTTTGTCTCCATCACCATGCATATCCCCGTCCCTTTTAGCGTAGCACTACTTTAGCATCCTATCTACTCCCACCGGCATAACCCTCATAAGAAGGTAGGGTAATGCACAATGCAAGTATCAACGAGGAAGTACGGTGGCAAACCATCAAAGTGGTTACTACCTCATCATGATTCCGTTGCAACAACAATATGGTGCTATATGATATGCATAAAAAGGGTTTCATAGACATGGTCAAAGGGCTGCTTGCCTGGCTCAACAAAGTCTTCTGGGTCTTCAAAGTCTTCTGGTCCAACTCCTTCGTCAGCAACGCAATCTATCGTCACAAAAATAATAACGAGAAAAATAAGGCAATAATAAAACAGAAAAACCAAAGTGCTCAGAAAAATGTCAACTCATTTTTGTTAAATACCAGGGTGAAAACTAAGAAGGGGAAAGTTTCTAGTTCTGGATTTGGAGTAGCAGAATAGGAGAAATGGATTTACAAAGGTATATTTAAATGCTTAAAATCACATTTAAATATTTATAGTGAAGAAAAGGTTGTTGGATTTGAATGAAAGTTGCACCATTAAATAGGTTGCAATATTTTAGGAATTTAGGAATTGGAATTAATTTATTTGGACATATATTTTATCCTATGGGATTTTTGGAAGGGTGACAGAAAAAGAAAAAGAAAAGGGCTCTGTGCCTGCTGGGCCAGAACAGCCGCAGCGCAGCAGGCCCAGCCAGAGGGGCGGCCCAGTGCACTGGTGCACGCGCGCGCGCCAGGTTTAAACCTGACGGGCGGGGCCCAGGCGTCAGCGAGAGAGAGAGGAATGATGGAGGGGAGAGGCTGACAGGCGGGGCCCGCCTGTCATCCCTAACCCCGAGTCGAGACGGCTAGCGAGCTCACCGGCGATGATGTAGGGCACGGCAAGGTCGGGCGAGGGCACGAATGGACTCAGCGTCGTGTCGCCATTCGGGTGGAGGTGGTGGACGTCACCGGAGCGGCCTGGTTCGTCGGCGACGAGGAGGCACGACGGAGGAGCTTCGGGCGTCGATGGTTCCGGCCGTTCCCAGCTGCAAAAGGAGTGGGGAAGAGAGGGGAAAGGGTCAGCGTGGCCGCGCGGTTCCAGATTGAGAGAAAACGGGAGCGGAGGAGGCCTGTACCGCGCGAACGCCGATGAGCCGAGGCAGCGGAGCTCGAGCTCGATCTCGAGCTCGGGCGGCTCTGGAGATGAATGGGGGGTGCGGGAGGTTGATTAGGAGTGTGGGGGAGTGACAAGGAGTGAGAGCGGGGCTCGGGGTCGCCTTATATAGGCTGGCTGAGGTCCACCGTAGGCGTGGCCTACGGGTGCCCGCGGGATCGGCTCGGGTGGCCGTTAGAGAGGGAACGGAGGGCTCGGTGGTGTTCGTGGGGGTGGTCTAGGGTGCTAAGGAGAGAGAGGAGGAGAGGGACGAGCTGCGGGCGGGCCACAGGAGCGGTGCGCGCATTGGCCGAGTGGAGCGGTGCTCTGGCGCGAGCTGCAGGAGAGAGAGGAGGGTGCGGGAGCAAGTGGGCAGCCTGCTGGCATGGAGCGGACGTCGAGGGGCATCGACTGGCGCGCGGGGGAGGCTCGAGGTGGTCGGGGGACGCGGCGTCAACGGTCGGGTGCCCTGCCAGGCGCTCCAGAGCGCAACTTTGGCTGGCATCCGTGGTTTTCCCGCGTCCGCGCGTGTCCACTTGTGTCTGGCAGCTGGAGGGGGCATGGGCAAAAGCTGGAGAGAGCCTTGGATGCTCTGGAAAGCTGAGGGGAGAGAAGGAGGCTGAGAGAGAGGGGGGAATCTGCCGTCCAGAGAAGAAAAATGGGGTTTTGGTAAAGTGGCAGAAGGTGTTTGATAAAGGTTTTGTCAAGCAAATGATTTCCAATAGCCATGTGACTCCGCAGGGTGAAATGACACATATAAATAGGGCCTTCCACCAATTTGGAGCTTATTTGGGTAAAGTTGCCAATGCAACTTTTGTAAACCCTAGAAATGAACAGAAATGGATTTTCCAAGATTTAGTCATGCAAATCTATTCTCCTTGATGCACTACTTGGTGTACTGTCATCATTAGAGGATCTAAACATGTCCACAAAATTTGAGATCAAAAGGAGAAAGTTGCCAATGTAGAGTTGTTCAAATTTGGTTCTGGACAGGAAGGGTTTTGGTGAACTTTGATCAAGTTAAATTGTTCTCCAACTTGTGCCATTTTGTCTAGATTAATTATTAGACCATTTGAGCATGTTTACAAGGTTTGAGAACATTTGGACATGTTTGGCAATGTAAAGTTGCTCAAACTTCAAAATGGACAGAAATGGTTTTGAGGGGATTTCATGCAGTTGTTCTATTCTCCATGACATGATACTAGTCAAGATCATCAAAAATGTCCTATATAACATGCTAGAATTTTCTTGGAATTTTTGGAGAATATTTCCTTTGTAAATATTTCAAAAGCTTGAAATACCCAGAAAGGGTTTTTGAGGGATTTGACCAATATTTTGAACATGACCATGTATTGAAACTCTTATATATGGACAATATATGTCCACTGAGTTTCCCTGATTTTTGTCAAATATTTTTAAAACAATAAAATAATTTTTCCTTATTAAAGACCATTTCTGGCCTTAAGAAAAAGCTTTTAAATAAAATAGGAAAGTAACCCTTAAAATTATATTTTTGTGGTTTCCGGGTATCCTATATCTAATAGGAGTCAAATATATTTTTGGAAATATTTTTACTGCCCTTGATTAAGTACTTGCAGTGCAAGCCTCAACTCAGGGTTTTTTGAAAAACTAATTTTTGAAAATACTATTTGGCCAAATTATTTTTGTAAGAAAATACTATGTTTCTCTATACACATGGCATGATCATTGGGCAAAAGTTTGGGGCAAGGAGATGAAGTATAGAAGGTGGAGTTGTGTTGACTATAAAGAGCACTTGAAAAAGACAGAGAGAAAACCAACTCAAAATAAAAGGTCAAATAATGCAAAAGTTTTTGTCAAATCACATTTTATCATGATTTATCATCTTAAGTGTCGTGCCATGAAAATCAGGGTGTGACACGAGGCGCGGTAGTGGCGGGCCTCGCCTGACGGCCCGTCCCATCGCGCGCGTGGGCAGGCAGACAGTCCCTGCCACGCGGCGCCGCACGACGGGGCCGCGGAAGGCGACCGCAGGAGGCGTATCCGACACGCCCCCTAGTTCCCGCCGTGACGTTCGAAACTCCTCAAGGGGCAGGACGGCCCCCGGCAAATCCGACTCCAGCTAGTCGGCTTGAGCAAGACCGCCCTTGGCGAATCCGACTCCAGCTAGTCGATTTGAGGCAGGACGGCCCTCTGTGAGTCCGACTCCGTCCAGTCGGGTCGAAGGAAGACGGCGAGCAAGGCCAAAAATCCTACCACCGGAAGAAAGAAACTGTTGAGGCCCGTGATTTATCATCCTCGGAGCCTCACCAGCTTCGGGGACTGCTGTCGGAGTAATGGGCCACGGGTAGGCTAACCCGAGCCCCAGAACCTTTCAAGACATCAGGACAGACTGCGCCCCTCAAGTACCTGCGGCGACTCCGAGACATGCCGAGTCCCCAGAGGCGACTCCAAGAAGAGCCGAGTCCCGGAGGCGACTCCCATTCAAGCCGAGTCCCAGAGGCGACTCCGAAGAAGCCGACTATGGGGAGTTGGCCCGCGACTTCCAACCACCCGATAATTAAAGGCAAGCATGGCCACAGTGCGCCGTACTCGCGGAGATCTCCGCCCGGCGCGGCACTGTCGCCATGCCAGCCCTGACATTAGCCCTTAGGATGGGGCCCTATACCCATGACCTCCTGTCTGTAAGGGCCCGGAGATGGCGGGGCCAACCAGTCAGCGAGAGTATTGAAGACGGCGAGAGCGCCGAGAGTCGGACCCGTTGGGAGTCGGTCCCCTGGAGTCGGCCGGCCCCTCCCACGGGCCCCACACGCCATTAACCAGACGCGACAAGGGAATGGCAACAGTGGTCGCCCGTCAGGCGGCAGCACTGTTGCCATGACCCCATGACCAAGCCCGCGTCATTAGAAGCATGGCTACATTAATCTGCAGCCGGCAAGACCCGCCCGTGGCGGACACGGGCTGACGCCCTCGTACCAGGCCAGTCGGCGGGACCCACCAGTCAGCGGGCCCCAGGAGTCGGCGAAGAAGACGACGCCTGAGAGACAGACGGCTGGGACCCGCACCCAGCCGGTTTTTACTATTGTAACCCTGGGGGGTAGGCCTATATAAACCCCCCAGGGCACCCATGCAAAGGGTTCGCATCCATTAGCATTAGACCGACCCCATAGGAAGGGGAGAGCTAGCCTTGCCCTCTCCTACCTCCAGAAACAGCTCTAGGAGCAAGTTTGTATACACTTTGCCATAGTGACCATGCGGAGACCCCGCAGAGCAGCAGTAGGGGTGTTATCTCCTCGGAGAGCCCTGAAGCTGGGTAAGATCCGCCGGCGTGCATGTCTTCGCCTCATCCCGTTTTTCCAGGCACCGGCGACGTTCTACTCGCCCCCACCATGATAAGCCATCCTTTGGCATATGTCACACCCAACCCCTGACAGCCACCATCGTGGCTTTTTAGTTGGCTTCCAGGTGATGCTTGTCTGTGCTAGGCTTGTCACTGGCTCAGCCAGTGCCCTGACTAGCTATTTGTCTTCTGGTCCTGATGGGATGGTGGTTCATGTAAAAAATATCTTACCTTATCTTAATAAAGACCGACTTCGGCCTTTCGAATACAAGCTAGACACCATATGGAACATGCAACCACATATGACACCACGAAGTTAAAGCAAGCACCTGGGATGGTGGTTAATTGCGAGCGAGGTCATCAACTCCAGAGCTACGTTTACCATCTCCATCTACTAACACTGCACCCTTTATAGCGCTGAAATGTGTCTTGCCTACCTGCGTACGAAGCTGGAGCAACTTCTCTCTTTTCTTTTCTGCTTCTGTCAAGGCAGCAGAGTCTGAAATACCCTTGCATAAAAACACAATAGTGAGAGTATGGGTGAAGTGAGTGCAGAACTAGTGCACTGTAAAAGTAGCAGATAGTAGGTGGCTGAAAAATAAATGACATGAGACATATGATAGCTCTACAACATTGATGGCAAACAAAATTAGATTCTACTCCGTATGATTTTGTAATATATGAACACAGGAAATGTAGGTACTCCTCCAACACACCACCACATGTGGTCATATCAAGATAACAGTCGACTGAAAATAAATAGGTCAGTCGATTTTTTTATGAACCGTCCGATCTATAAGGAACGGGCAGATGGCCTTTGTCTACCTCCCGCCAGTCACTGTTGATGATCTTTCTCGAACGGCCAGCGACCACCGGCCCAGACCCCTGCCTCCGCCGCCCCGCCCTCCCCTCGACCTCACAGCACCGCCGTGCTCGGCAGCACCCCCAGGCCATCCCTTTAATCCCGGCCGACCTCCAGATCGGGCGCCAACAGCTCTAGGCCCCACACACCCCTAAGATAAACACCAATGCGATGCTTCCCCTGCGTAATAGGCGGACTAGCGCCTATTACGCCAGGGAATGCTTCCGTTAATTGGGAATCATCTGACCAGGAAATGAAATCCAGGGGGGCGACGGACCTCTAGTTAACGTGAAATAGTATATGGGGAGAAACCTTATGCATTGCGAGTTACTAGGAACATCTAGTATCAAGAAGAAGCGGTCAACTAATGTCTTCTGTGGGATGAATACCATGCACATAGACACGTAAGATTTGCACGAATAAGGGAAGAGGAGTACCATTTCCGGTTGCCAGTGTGGTCTGCTCCATATGTCACGGAGATCTTCTTTTTTTTCTGGGGGAACCGATGTTTTGGAGGACAGTGGATCCTTGGATGAACCCATGGCCAAATTGTTGACTATGTTGCCGTGGCCGTATGTCGGCAGAGGGGAAGTAGATCCAAGGCGGCGAAGGACGGCGTAGCAGGAGCAGCTCCGGTGCGGTGGACGGTGGCGAAGTTGGAGCGACAGCGGTGAGGCATAGGACGGCGTGGTTGAATTGGCTCGGGTATGGACGGCTCGGCCTCGGCTTCAACTACTAGTTGTGGAGGGCGTTGCGGTTGAGGTTGTGGTGGACGGCGACGTCGGAGTATCGGCTCCGGCGTGATGGAGGAGGGAGGTGGTTGATGGGTGGGATGGGGTGGCGGACGAAGGACGCCAGGGTTTCGCGGCTGGTGGAGAGGTAGTTTTTGCACCCACGGGGTATGAATGGGGAATCAGACGGGTGGGCAGGGGGGACCTAAGGGAGAACTATGATTCGGTCTGGGACACGCTTGTTTTTTGGCTTTTTTGTACAGATGGGATGTGTTTGTTTGAAATTTGGGGAAAGTACAAACTTTGCCCTCCTCTTAAATTTCGGACCTACTGCGGGTCGGGGGTAGGATGGTAATCCCAGGTGTCCAAAATAGTGGGCGGGGGCGATTTCGGCCACGCTCATGTGTGCTTTGGCGGACATTGTGTATGAATGTTTTTCGGAGGCGGTTGCGTGGCGTCTAGATGAAGCTACAAACCTACCCCGGTTTAGACCTTTGGACGTCGGGCCGGCAGGTTTCACGGGTTGAAGTTATTAGAAAAATAATTTCCTTGTACTACTAAACATTGGTCTCGCGCGGTTTCGGGCGAGTAGAGTCTCTTTTGGCACTTTGTTCGAAATTTTGAAACAGAAGCATTCACATTTAGAGTACTCTTGAACTTTGAGGATTGACCTAAATAGACAGCGTTAAATTTGACCTTGTATGTTTGAAAACCTCATTAAATTATCCGCTTCTTTTTGAAATTTTGACACTTGAAAATCCTATAACTACGATTATTTTGGAATGGAGGAGCTAAATTTGAATCTATTTTGTACACGACTACATATGCTATTATGTACAAAATTAGAGCCAAGATTGGTGCCCCCATAATTTCGGTATGATTTACAAATGCCATGATATCGAATTCAAATAATTTAATGGACTTCATGTTGAATTCGATTTTTTTAAACCACCTTAAGTTGAATTCAAATGTATGCTAGTTCATAGGTAGCTATTTATAATGTTCATTGTGTAACTTTCGTATGTATAATGTGCTTTACACACACACAACATGAACTATACTCACATTTATATTCGATTGCTAAAGCGATGCATTGTCTGGAGTTCAAAATACTAACTATGTGGATCAATTATGTCGAATAATAACATAAACATGCTCAAATTCGATAGAATCTAGATGTCTGATGGATCAATGACCGTTCCTTACGCGAATTGCAAATATCATGATCCCATCCTAATATTTGGATACAATTTATATCTTTAATCAATGTGTACATCAGTCTTTTACGTGTAGTTTCACTCTCCATCGGTGGTCTCTCACACATGCTCACACACTCTCTCCCGAGGTGTCTTTCTCGCAAACATGCTCTCGATATAATCCTCCCTCCCTCTCATAACCATTTACGACTGTTTTCACTAACCTTTATCACAAGCACTCTTCCACTCACAAGCATACACACGCACAATCCCCATCGACCCTTTCTATATACATAGACCTACCTACATGTCTCCTGTACGCACATTATCTTTAGGCATGTCTCTCATGCATTGTCTCACACCTCTCTTCCTAATCGACAAGTATGATTCTAGCAGAGCATTCTGTAGGATGCCCCTTAAAGTTAGGTTGGATGAATAGTAATATCAGATTTAAGGGGTTACCTTAGTCCGAGAACCTAGGGTTACAAATCCTAGCCGGCTTTGTCAGTGGACACAGAGTCCTTCACAATTCTGATATCTTTGCCTTGTACAACTAGTCATCCATGGGTCTCCCTAAATGCGTCACGGGCCGACCAATGTGGCGCAAGACGGAACCGAATGAAGGGCCTCACCCCGACACACCGGACCTCACGCGGTGACACACCCTCTGCCCCCCACATCTCATTATCTTCTCACACCCACACATACCAACACAGACACCACACAAAAAAAATTCTCCTGGTGCCTCTATCCCCTCCCCCCTTGCATATACACACTCAAGGGAATCTCTCGCCATGACAACATATTCGTCTCTCTCTCTCTAGACCACTCTCATTTCTCATGCTATCTCTCCCATGCCCCCCCACCGGCCCCTCTATCCATGCCTCTCTCGAATACGTAATACACACACATACCTCTCTAGGCCCTGCCAAATACATCAACTACACATTCACACATGTTACATCACGTACCCCATTGATCTAAAAAGCCCTCTCTTCACGTTTATTTCGCATACAACATTCCTTTTGAATAAAGTGTGGCCAAAAAATTATTTTAGAATTTCTACATATATACAACATTACAAAGTTATATGGAGGAGTATGAATGCTAATTTGCATTGCATGGTGCCCACAATGATATTTATTCCGCACTGTGAATTTGTGTATTTTTATACTATATATAAAGTTAGTCATAATAAAGAGAAACGAAGAGCATCTCTCTCTCCATCGCATACCCCCCCTCTACGCCCCTTTCACGTACGCACACAAACTATCTCAAGGTCCTCTAAAAGTAAGCCCCCAGCACATTCACGCATGTTTCATCTTTCTCTCGCGATATATACAGTGACGATCATTGTATTTGAAGCGAAAGCATGATATGTACATTGGACTTCAGAATCCACTCATTACGGTCACCATTTATGTTTTGTGGTTATTATACAGACACGGGCTCACCGTACAACTCTGTATGTGCTCAAGACACGACTAGTTGACCAGTTAAATGCTCCACGTGGCACCTCTAGTGTTGATCACATTATCTCACTACCATTGGGCCCGCCTATCGGCTTGTATCTACTCTACACTCTTATAAAAAATAGAGTTGGTGATGATGGTGTGCCTGCCATCCTGCAATATAGGCCATCCGATTTATATCTGACGGATAGGAAGGAAACTATGGCAATTTTGCAAAAAGGTACCCACACACCTCTCCACATTTGAAAATAAGGCCTTACCTCATTCATCCTTTTCTCTTGCAAGATAAACTAGTCATACAAATGCATCTTGATGTTACATGCAACGCACGGGCATCTTGCTAGTAAGAATGAAAACAAACGGCAAAAAAGATTGGACGGTGGTTCAAAGTCATGACCGTGGGCATAACGGATAAGGTGGCCTTGTATTGGTATGCTGAGCCGTCTGTTTTAACATAGGAGCTGGTGTGGTGATTATACACACACGCACGCATGCAGACAAACTGCATGCATGCAACACTCACACGAACACATGCAACCACGCACGCACGCAACACTCACATGTACACATGCAGCCACGCACGCACGCGACACTCACACGCACACAAGCACGAATGCATGCACACACCAGTACACCACACGACCAACACACACTCTCACGCTCAAGTGCTCAACCTACACGTGCATGCGCACACATGAGGCCCTAACAGACACATACACAACCAGGTGATTCCCGCGCACGGGTTGGAGTCTTGTCGCGCCTGCATTAAATTTGTGTTTATCTGACCTTTTCCCTATGCGAACGGATAGGTGGGACCCACAAGGAACATGGTTAATTTAACTAGTCAACATGGTGCCACGCAGACTATTTGGCCGGTCAATAGAGTGCAATCCGATGGTGAACCGTGAGCAAGTGACCATATAATCACCACAAAACGTATATAGTGACCGTAATTAGCTTATTCTGGAGTTCGGTGACCGTATTGCGCTTTTCTCTCTGTAGGCCCTCCAAAACTACATCTCTACACGTTCTCGCATGTTACATCTAACAACTATGCAATACAACACTACTACTACACTCTAACACAATAAACCATATGTGTTTTTAGTTTTACTAGATATCATATTGTTACTTAATTATTCAGTTTGCATAGATTAAAATTGCCTTTGAAATGTATGGCCAGTATCATCTACCGCACGGGAAAAATCCTGCCCTTTCCTGTTTAATCGGGATTGTATCGATGGATCATGCAAAACAGCAAAAATATAGTACTGTACAGTACAAGTGATAGTTTACTGGGCCGCTGTGTCGTGTAGTCCTCCGTCATAAGAGTGGAGCACTCGCTTTCATAAATCTTCTAGTCCCTTTCACCGACATGTGGGACATCAAGCTACCGGGTCCACGTGCCATACCGAAATACAGTGCAGAGTAGCCGGGGTGAAGCACCTCAGTCATGGCACCGACGTATTAATGAGCAATGAGGTGTCAAATCACAAATATGCACCTTTCCCATAGTTAAGTTGGAGGGACGAAGTAATAATGCTAAAAAAAGAAGTTGGAGGGATGAAGCAACCATCATTTCACTCGTTGCCGAAGCCGCTTCTCCCTCATCTTCTTCAAGTTAACCACGTGTTGCTTCTGTCGTTGTTCTGCCTCATGTGGCACGCGGATCGGCTTGGTAAAGCACTGACACGTGGGACCACATGTTAGCAAACTGCCAGGACAATGTCCTCTAAAAATAAGAAACCTCCCCCGCCTTCCATGCGGCAAAATCACCTCCTTGTTACTAATCTTGATTCTATAATTTTTTAGATCAATATAATTGAGATTTGTATAGATAGCACATAGGGGAAAAACCAAGTGGTACGGTTTAGGGCATCCACAATGTGTAGCCAAATGTGAAAATAGCTTTTGGCATTGATGGGAACCATTGTGGACGGTGCTGCCAAAGCCAAAAAGATGAAACCAAAGCTCCCTGATTGATTGATTGAAGGAATAGAAAAATGCAACGTCTCTCCTCTTTCTCCCGTGCTTGGACGCATGTACAGTATAGAGCACATAGTCTACTCCCCTGTCCCTTCTGTCAAAAATCACAAAGCAGTGAGGCGTCAAATCACAAAGCATAGACAAAGCAACCATCATTTCACTCTTCGCTGACTCCGCTTCTCCATCGTCTACTTTGAGAAACCACCTCACTGCACTAAGCTGGACGGACGACGCTATTGTGTACTAGTAGTACTAGTACATTTACGTGTCCTTTGGTTCAATGGACTTCCTGGATGCAAATAAGGCGGTTGTCTCGGCTTGTAAGCGGCACTTGCGAATGACTTATCGTGGTCTCCCTCAATGGTGTTCTCCGTCAAATGCACTTTGCCAAACCACAACATTTGAGATATCGTCGACGTCACCACAATGGGGAAGGAAGTAAAATATAGTTACTAACTCCATATTTTTGTACATAAGGCCAATATATCAAAATTACAATTTGCAAAAGGCCACTAACTCTAACTGTGGCAAAATTGATGGGGTTTGCCTCGTACTAGCAACCAAGGATATTAATATACCCATGCATGCATGCGGAAGTGAGAAGGTTGGTTTGCATGGCGTTGCATTAATCAAGCGATGAGGAGTGAGATTGATAGCTCTTTGGGCCTTGGAGAAAAAATACGCATTAATTGACACGTAAAACGAGGATTTATATCGATTAATCCCGCGAAGGAAAACCCCGCCTTTCTTTTTTAACACTAGTACTCCTAGTATGTATGTACTTATCCTGTTTGGGTCTAGGCCTTGCATTGCCATACTTCACCACACATTTTTGCTAAGCTTGCCTAAAGTTTTCAAAATGAAAAGGAGGTACACTTGCGGACGGCTATCACGGTCGCACCGCACCCTCACACGGTTGCTCCTGCACGCCGTGGTCGCACCACACCCTTACATAGTCGCTCCTGCACGCCGCGAACCCAACCAAGGGAACGCACCCTCACTGACACGTGCTACCGCATGTGAACAAAACAAACTCAGCCTCCTACCGCTGACACATAATTTTCGTTCATACATTATGTTTATCCAACTGCATGTTGGGGAGGATTCGTACGGCCGTGCAGTGGTCTGTTGGGGAATAAGAAGAGGTGAGGAAGAAGGGTTAGGAGACGTAGGATATTAATCCAACTGCCTGAAATGGTAGACTGACCCAAATGATGGAAGTCAGGCGACTTGCATAACAATATATGTTTTTACACAGCAAAAGATCCATAAAAACAACAACATAAAGAAAAACTATCACTGCTCATGAAGCGAGACGGCCTCGTTGTCTTTGGCTGCCGGTGCGAACCAGCCGTAGCTGCCGACTTGTGTCTCCGCACCATGGTTGTCCTCGGCCTCCAGCTACTCGTTCACGCGGAGCATGCCGGTGCTCTGCACGAACGAGAGCACCGCCCGGTTCAAGTCGAGGACGTCCGGTTCCGCCTGTAGGAGGGCCTCGATGGCAGCGGCATCCGCGTGCTCCGCGTCGAGTTGAGCCTCTGCCGCCCGAATGAAGTCCAGGATGTCCAGTTCCTCTTGCAGGAGGGCCTCGATGTCAGCGGCATCCACGCGCTCCACGTCGAGTTGAGCCTCTAGAGCCTGGTTCAAGTCCAAGACGTCTGGTTCCGCCTGCTGGAGGGCCTCGATGGCAGCGGCATCCGCGCGCTCTGCCTCAAGTTGAGCCTCCGCCGCCCAGTTCACATCTACAACATCCGGTTCTGCCTGCAGGAGAGCCTCGATGGCAACGGCATGCGCGCGCTCCGTGTCGAGTTGAGCCTCTGCCTCCCGGTCCTCCTTTAGTATCGCCAGGTTGAACCGCTGGTCCGCCTACACCATGGGGGCCCGGACGCCGTCACGAAGTTGACATCCATCATCTCATATCCATCGAGGGCCTTCTGCGCCCTGACCTCCGCGATGAACATTGGATCGGCTTCCTCATCCTCGTAGCTAGGTTCCAAAGAACTCGGGGATTGGCCCGCCGCAAAGCGAGCTTGGGAACGGAGGTCTGTGGCGCCGACCGCCGCCGCGATTTCTGCACAGCGCTCCGTCGTCAACATATTGTAGTACGTGATCTTGTGGCGCACCATGGCTTTCCGGCAAACCAAGGGACGCTTGATGTGGGCTAGGGGATTGAAAGGTGGGGGAATGGGCTGGAGATTAGGTGCGGTTTTGGGGTAGTGGCTGGCGTAGGCCGAGCAGCGAAGGTTATGGTGTGAATAGTGGTTTCAGTGATGACCGGTCAATTGGTTTTGATTGTACATCGCTCTTGTCGCGTTTGCGTTGCACCCCGTCATGCTGGACCCTCCACGTCGCTCACCGAATGGAACGCACTTCGTCTTGCATTTTCGCTCGCTTGTGGGACCGCAACTGAGAGCAAACCGACGTCCCTCCCCCTCCCCCACCCGCGTCATTTATACTACCACTCCCTCCATTTTATGCAGAGTAAATAAAAACAGAGGGAGTATACTACGGATGAGGATCCCCTTACATGTCCGAACACGTTGAGTAACTGACATGCGGGGCCTAGCAAGAATGGGGTCCGCCATTAAGTGACCGAAAGGGAGGGTAAGCCAGGGATACCTACATCAGAGGATCCACTTCCACTACTACTCCCTCCTTCCATTTACTATAAAGGGCCTAATGTGTATTTTGAGGCTAAATTTGACCAAATGCTAGAGTAATAATATATGACATGTGTTGGGGAACGTAGTAATTTCAAAAAAATTCCTACGCACACGCAAGATCATGGTGATATATAGCAACGAGAAGGGGAGTGTATCTTCATACCCTTGAAGATCTCTAAGCGGAAGAGTTTATCAACGCGGTTGATGTAGTCATACGTCTTCACAATCCGACCGATCCAAGTACCGAACACACGGCACCTCCGAGTTCTGCACATGTTCAGCTCGATGACGTCCTCGCCTTCTCGATCCAGCAAGACGGGCGAAGTAGTAGATGAGTACCGGCAGCACGACGGTGTGGTGACGGTGTTGGTGAAGAACAATCTCCGCAGGGCTTCGCCTAAGCACTACGGAAACTATGACGGAGGATAAACTAGAGGGGACGGGGTTGCCGGCACACGGCTTGGTGTTTCTTGATGTCTTTGGTGCTAGCCCTGCCCCTCTATTTATATGTTGAGCCTTGGGGTCGAAACTTGGAGTAAAAGCCTCCACAAAGTCGGTTTCACCCGAAAGGCAAGAGTCCTTCTCGGACTCCAGGGCCAGACGCCAGGGTTCCCGGCGTCTGGACACAGACGCCAGGGACCCTGGCGTCTGGCCCCTGGACTCCGCAAAACTTCCTTTTGCGCTTTCCAAAAACCTTGTGGGCTCCGAACAACATTCGGTTACCAACATGCATAACTCATACAATACTATATCGTCAACGAAACGTTAAGCGTGCGGACCCTACGGGTTCGAGAACTATGTAGACATGACCGAGACACGTTTCCGGTCAATAACCAATAGCGGGACCTGGATGCCCATATTGGCTCCCACATATTCTACAAAGATCTTTATCGGTCAAACCGCATAACAACATACGTTGTTCCATTTGTCATCGGTATGTTACTTACCCAAGATTCGATCGTCGGTATCCAATACCTAGTTCAATCTCGTTACCGGCAAGTCTCTTTACTCGTTACGTAATGCATCATTCAGTAACTAACTCATTAGCTATATTGCTTGCAAGGCTTATAGTGATGTGCATTACCGAGAGGGCCCAGAGATACCTCTCTGACAATCGGAGTGACAAAACCTAATCTCGAAATACGCCAACCCAACATGTACCTTTGGAGACACCTGTAGAGCTCCTTTATAATCACCTAGTTACGTTGTGACGTTTGGTAGCACACAAAGTGTTCCTCCGGTAAACGGGAGTTGCATAATCTCATAGTTACAGGAACATGTATAAGTCATGAAGAAAGCAATAGCAACATACTAAACGATCAAGTGCTAGGCTAACAGAATGGGTCATGTCAATCACATCATTCTCCTAATGATGTGATCCCGTTAATCAAATGACAACACATGTCTATGGTTAGGAAACATAACCATCTTTGATTAATGAGCTAGTCAAGTAGAGGCATACTAGTGACGTTATGTTTGTCTATGTATTCACACATGTATCATGTTTCCGGTTAATACAATTCTAGCATGAATAATAAACATTTATGATGATATGAGGAAATAAATAATAACTTTATTATTGCCTCTAGGGCATATTTCCTTCAGTCTCCCACTTGCACTAGAGTCAATAATCTAGATTACATAGTAATGATTCTAACACCCATGGAGTCTTGGTGCTGATCATGTTTTGCTCGTGGAAGAGGCTTAGTCAACGGGTCTGCAACATTCAGATCCATATGTATCTTGCAAATCTCTATGTCTCCCACCTGGACTTGGTCCCGGATGGAATTGAAGCGTCTCTTGATATGCTTGGTCCTCTTGTGAAATCTTGATTCCTTTGCCAAGGCAATTGCACCAGTATTGTCACAGAAGATCTTCATTGGTCCCGATGCACTAGGTATGACACCTAGATCGGAAATGAACTCCTTCATCCAGACTCCTTCATTTGCTGCTTCCGAAGCAGCTATGTACTCCGCTTCACATGTAGATCCCGCTACGACACTTTGTTTAGAACTGCACCAACTTACAGCTCCACCGTTTAATAAAAATACGTATCCGGTTTGCGATTTAGAATCGTCCGGACCAGTGTCAAAGCTTGCATCGACGTAACCATTTACTACTAGCTCTTTGTCACCTCCATATACGAGAAACATATCCTTAGTCCTTTTCAGGTATTTAAGGATGTTCTTGACCGCTGTCCAGTGATCCACTCCTGGATTACTTTGGTACCTCCCTGCTAAGCTTATTGCTAAGCATACGTCAGGTCTAGTACACAGCATTGCATGCATGATAGAGCCTATGGCTGAAGCATATGGAACATCTTTCATTTTCTCTCTATCTTCTGCTGTGGTCGGGCATTGAGTCTGACTCAACTTCACACCCTATAATACAGGCAAGAACCCTTTCTTCGCCTGATCCATTTTGAACTTTTTCAAAACTTTACCAAGGTATGTGCTTTGTGAAAGTCCTATTAAGCGTCTTGATCTATCTCTATAAATCTTGATGCCCAATATGTAAGCAGCTTCACCGAGGTCTTTCATAGAAAAACTTTTATTCAAGTATCCCTTTATGCTATCCAGAAATTCTATATCATTTCCAATTAATAATATGTCATCTACATATAATATCAGAAATGCTACAGAGCTCCCACTCACTTTCTTGTAAATACAGGCTTCTCCAAAAGTCTGTATAAAACCATATGCTTTGATCACACTATCAAAGCGTTTATTCCAACTCTGAGATGCTTGCACCAGTCCATAAATGGATCGCTGGAGCTTGCACACTTTGTTAGCACCTTTTGGATCAACAAAACCTTCTGGTTGCATCATATACAACTCTTCTTCCAGAAATCCATTCAATAATGCAGTTTTGACATCCATTTGCCAAATTTCATAATCATAAAATGCGGCAATTGCTAACATGATTCGGACAGACTTAAGCATCGCTACGGGCGAGAAAGTCTCATCGTAGTCAACCCCTTGAACTTGTCGAAAACCTTTTGCAACAAGTCGAGCTTTATAGACAGTTACATTACCATCAACGTCAGTCTTCTTCTTAAAGATCCATTTATTCTCAATGGCTTGCCGATCATCGGGCAAGTCAACCAAAGTCCATACTTTGTTCTCATACATGGATCCCATCTCAGATTTCATGGCTTCCAGCCATTTTGCGGAATCTGGGCTCATCATCGCTTCCTCATAGTTCGTAGGTTTGTCATGGTCAAGTAACTTGACTTCCAGAATAGGATCACCGTACCACTCTGGTGCGGATCTTACTCTGGTAGACCTACGAGGTTCAGTAGAAACTTGATCTGAAGTTTCATGATCAATATCATTAGCTTCCTCGCTAATTGGTGTAGTTGTCATAGGAACTAGTTCTTGTGATGAACTACTTTCCAATAAGGGAGAAGGTACATCAAGTTCTACTTTCCTCCCACTCACTTCTTTCGAGAAAAACTCCTTCTCTAGAAAGGATCCGAATTTAGCAAAGAAAATCTTGCCCTCAGATATGTGATAGAAGGTGTACCCAACAGTCTCTTTTGGGTATCCTATGAAGACACATTTCTCCGATTTGGGTTCGAGCTTATCTGGTTGAAGTTTCTTCACATAAGCATCGCAGCCCCAAACTTTAAGAAATGACAACTTTGGTTTCTTGCCAAACGATAGTTCATGGGGCGTCGTCTCAACAGATTTTGATGGTGCCCTATTTAACGTGAATGCGTCCGTCTCTAAAGCATAACCCCAAAACGATAGCGGTAAATCAGTAAGAGACATCATAGATCGCACCATATCTAGTAAAATATGATTATGACATTCGGACACACCATTTCGTTGTGGTGTTCCAGGTGGCGTGAGTTGCAAAACTATTCCACATTGTTTCAAATGTAAACCAAACTCGTAACTCAAATATTCTCCTCCACGATCAGATCGCAGAAATTTTATTTTCTTGTTACGATGATGTTCCACTTCACTCTGAAATTCTTTGAACTTTTCAAATGTTTCAGACTTGTGTTTCATTAAGTAGATATTCCCATATCTGCTCAAATCATCTGTGAAGGTGAGAAAATAACGATACCCGCCGCGAGCCTCAACATTCATTGGACCACAAACATCAGTATGTATGATTTCCAACAAATCAGTTGCTCGCTTCATAGTTCCGGAGAACGGCGTTTTAGTCATCTTGCCCATGAGGCACGGTTCGCAAGTACCAAGTGATTCATAATCAAGTGATTCCAAAAGTCCATCGGTATGGAGTTTCTTCATGCGCTTTATACCGATATGACCTAAATGGCAGTGCCACAAATAAGTTGCACTATCATTATCAACTCTGCATCTTTTGGTTTCAACACTATGAATATGTGTATCACTACTATCAAGATTCAATAAAAATAGACCACTCTTCAAGGGTGCATGACCATAAAAGATATTACTCATATAAATAGAACAACCATTATTCTCTAATTTAAATGAATAACCGTCTCGCATCAAACAAGATCCAGATATAATGTTCATGCTCAACGCTGGCACCAAATAACAATTATTTAGGTCTAAAACTAATCCTGATGGTAGATATAGAGGTAGCATGCCGACAACGATCACATCGACTTTGGAACCATTTCCCACGCGCATCGTCACCTCGTCCTTAGCCAATCTTCGCTTAATCCGTAGTCCCTGTTTCGAGTTGCAAATATTAGCAACAGAACCAGTATCAAATACCCAGGTACTACTGCGAGCATTAGTAAGGTACACATCAATAACATGTATATCACATATACCTTTGTTCACTTTGCCATCCTTCTTATCCACCAAATACTTGGGGCAGTTCCGCTTCCAGTGTCCAGTCTGCTTGCAGTAGAAGCACTCAGTCTCAGGCTTAGGACCAGACTTGGGTTTCTTCTCTTGAGCAGCAACTTGTTTGCTCTTCTTCTTGAAGTTCCCCTTCTTCTTCCCTTTGCCCTTTTTCTTGAAACTGGTGGTCTTGTTGACCATCAACACTTGATGCTCCTTCTTGATTTCTACCTCCGCAGCTTTTAGCATTGCGAAGAGCTCGGGAATAGTCTTGTCCATCCCTTGCATATTATAGTTCATCACGAAGCTCTTGTAGCTTGGTGGCAGTGATTGAAGAATTCTGTCAATGACACTATCATCAGGAAGATTAACTCCCAGTTGAATCAAGTGATTATTATACCCAGACATTTTGAGTATGTGTTCACTGACAGAACTATTCTCCTCCATCTTGCAGCTATAGAACTTATTGGAGACTTCATATCTCTCAATCCGGGCATTTGCTTGAAATATTAACTTCAACTCCTGGAACATCTCATATGCTCCATGACGTTCAAAACGTCGTTGAAGACCCGGTTTCTAAGCCGTAAAGCATGGCACACTGAACTATCGAGTAGTCATCAGCTTTGCTCTGCCAGACGTTCTTAACGTCGTCAGTTGCATCAGCAGCAGGCCTGGCACCCAGCGGTGCTTCCAGGATGTAATTCTTCTATGCAGCAATGAGGATAATCGTCAGGTTACGGACCCAGTCCGTGTAATTGCTACCATCATCTTTCAATTTTGCTTTCTCAAGGAACGCATTAAAATTCAACAGAACAACAGCACGAGCCATCTATCTACAACAAACATAGACAAGCAAAATACTATCAGGTACTAAGTTCATGATAAATTTAAGTTCAGTTAATCATATTACTAAAGAACTCCCACTTAGATAGACATCCCTCTAATCCTCTAAGTGATTACGTGATCCATATCAACTACGCCATGTCCGATCATCACGTGAGATGGAGTAGTTTAAACGGTGAACATCAGTATGTTGATCATATCTACTATATGATTCTCACTCGACCTTTCGGTCTCCGTGTTCCGAGGCCATATCTGTTATATGCTAGGCTCGTCAAGCTTAACCTGAGTATTCCGCGTGTGCAACTGTTTTGCACCCGTTGTATTTGAACGTAGATCCTATCACACCCGATCATCACGTGGTGTCTCAGCACGAAGAACTTTCGCAACGGTGCATACTCAGGGAGAACACTTCTTGATAATTTTAGTGAGAGATCATCTTAAAATGCTACCGTCAATCAAAGCAAGATAAGATGCATAAAGGATAAACATCACATGCAATCAATATAAGTGATATGGTATGGCCATCATCATCTTGTGCTTGTGATCTCCATCTCCGAAGCATCATCGTGATCACCATCGTCACCGGCGCGACACCTTGATCTCCATCGTAGCATCATTGTCATTACGCCATCTATTGCTTCTACGACTATCGCTACCGCTTAGTGATAAAGTAAAGCAATTACAGGGCGTTTGCATTTCATACAATAAAGCGACAACCATATGGCTCCTGCCAGTTGCCGATAACTACGGTTACAAAACATGATCATCTCATACAATAAAATATAGCATCACGTCTTGACCATATCACATCACAACATGCCCTGCAAAAACAAGTTAGACGTCCTCTACTTTGTTGTTGCAAATTTTACGTGGCTGCTACAGGCTTAGCAAGAACCGTTCTTACCTACGCATCAAAACCACAACGATAGTTCGTCAAGTTAGTGCTGTTTTAACCTTCGCACGGACCGGGCGTAGCCACACTCGGTTCAACTAAAGTGAGAGAAACAGACACCCGCCAGTCACCTTTAAGCACGAGTGCTCGTAACGGTGAAACCAGTCTCGTGTAAGCGTACGCGTAATGTCGGTCCGGGCCGCTTCATCTCACGATACCGCTGAACCAAAGTATGACATGCTGGTAAGCAGTATGACTTGTATCGCCCACAACTCACTTGTGTTCTACTCGTGCATATGACATCTACGCATAAAACCTGGCTCAGATGCCACTGTTGGGGAACGTAGTAATTTCAAAAAAATTCCTACACACACGCAAGATCATGGTGATGTATAGCAACGAGAAGGGGAGTGTATCTTCATACCCTTGAAGATCGCTAAGCGGAAGCGTTTATCAATGCGGTTGATGTAGTCGTACGTCTTCAAGATCCAACCGATCCAAGTACCGAACGCACGGCACCTCCGAGTTCTGCACATGTTCAGCTCGATGACGTCCTCGCCTTCTCGATCCAGTAAGACGGGCGAAGTAGTAGATGAGTTCCGGCAGCACGACGGCGTGGTGAAGGTGTTGGTGAAGAACAATCTCCGCATGGCTTCGCCTAAGCACTACAGAAACTATGACGGAGGATAAACTAGAGGGGACGGGGTTGCCGACACACAGCTTGGTGTTTCTTGATGTCTTTGGTGCTAGCCCTGCCCCTCTAGTTATATGTTGAGCCTTAGGGTCGAAACTTGGAGCAAAAGCCTCCACAAAGTCGGTTTCACCCGAAAGGCAAGAGTCCTTCTCGAACTCCAGGGCCAGACGCCAGGGTTCCCGGTGTCACACCCTAGCTAGTTCATGCATTAGAGTGTTGCATCATGTTTATTCTTTCATCAGAAACCTGAAATGGGGATGACAGAACCCCCAGCCCCCTCTGAAACCCATTAGGGTTTACTAAAAACTTTTTCAATGAACCTGAAATGCCCTTCTAAAATGCCCATCATTTTTGTCTTGGTTCAGAATCTCTGCCAAAAGTGATGCACATTTTCCTAGGCCATCTTAGGGTTTTTGAATTAAATCATAAATATTTGAATTTGGGCATTTAAGATTATATAAAATATTTAAATGCTCAAATATCTCCAAACTAAAATGTTTCATGTTGGAAATAATCCAACTATGGACCAGGAGTAGTTTGGTGATTTTAGGAGTTGCCTAAGTATTTTATTTAATTCAACAAAGTTGCAGAAGTATTAAAAATACAGAAAACAGAAAAAATGGAAAAACTTACCTGACGCCAGCTCCCAGCCCACCTGCCGGCCCAGCCCAGCGCCGCTCCAGCGAGCTGCTTGCCGGCCAGGCAGGCAGGCAGGTGCCCGACGGCGACCGCAGCGCGCGCCACGCACCT
>NC_041391.1:239785182-239800719 GCF_002162155.2 Triticum dicoccoides
CCCCCGCCATGACCAACGCCACCACCGCCGTGCCTACGTCGTAGCCGTGCTCCCCGTCGCCCGTGCGTCCTCTCATTGTGTCCAGGAGCTCCGCCACTGTCCACTTCATTGAGCAAGCCGAGCCCTGAGTGCTCGCAATGCCCGAGTCCACCGCAACGACCTCGCTCGAACCGCCGTCGCCGGAGATCCCCTTCAACACCGTCGCCGCCTCAGCTCGTCCCCGACCTCGCCGGTGGCCTCTACGGGTGCGCTGTGAGCCTAGCTACCCCTCCTACCCTCCCTCTCTCGTTCCCGAGCCGTGTAGCGACCTCCCGGAGCTCAACCGCACCCACCACCGTGGAGCTCGTCGCCGACGTGCTCCCGGTCATCTTCCGGTCACTCCACGGTGTCCATCATGCTCACCGCGTCACGTAGCACCTAACTAGCTACTCCCCGCACCTCACCGACCCCTCTTGCGTCAAGTTCGACTTCGGCCGAACTCCGGTGGCCGCCAAAGTCGTCGCCGGCGCCAACTCCGGCCACCCCGACCCAAACGGACTCCACCAAGAGCTGCGGCTCGACCTCAGCTCCTCTCCGGTGGTCTCCGCGACCCATTTGGTGACCGAAACAGCCAAAACCACTTCCGCCGCCGCGTCGGGCTCGCCGGCGGCTAAACGCCGGTGCAGCCGACCCGGGTTAGACCACGGGTGGGCCCTGGTTGACTCCCCTGAGTCTATGACAGGTGGGGCCCAGCCCTGCTAACTAATTAGGATTAGTTTAAATTAGTTTTAGTTTAATTAATCACACTGACACGCGGGACCCACTGTCAGGTTTGACCCGGACGTGTCTCGTTGACCTGCTGACGTCACACTGACGTCAGGCTGACGCAATAATTGATTTTCTGGATTTAATCTATTATAGGAAATTCCAGAATATAGTTTAAACTTCAAAAATTCATAACTTTTATTCTGTAACTCCAAATTAGACAAATTATATATGAAAAATGATCAGAAAAATCCAATCTATCCATCTGTACCATTTTCATGCATGATTAAACAAGTTAACCTGATGTTTAATGCAGAACAAGGAAAAAACACTTTAAAGGGCCATGTTTAAGTTTGAAATTTGAATCTTTGATTCAAATTGGTTCAAACCCTTCTGGTCTTAGTTGCATTAGCCCAACTCACTCATATTGCCATGTTTCATGGATGCATCATATTGTTGCACATTGTTTGGTGATGGTTGTGTATCGGTGTTCTTTGCGGCAGGTTCTGCCTCCGAGGAGTACCGTGATTACCCTAACGAAGAACCGTATCAGTGCATCGAATCATCAGGCAAGCAACCAACCATTTGATCATATCGATACAATCCCATGTTCTCGCTCCTGCTCTCTTTTACTGCATTAAGACAATGCGTTTCAAACTGTTGTGTGCTACGGTAGTTGAACCCACTTCCTCTGCATGACCTGTCATTGCCACAGTAACTAGATGAAACCCACTAGCATGTGCAGGAGTTGACTGAGCCATATGTATGTGTTGTTCCTACCTTGCTATGCCTGCTATGCTTAGAGTCGTGTCAGGTCTGGTTCATCTGGGTGATGGGCTAGAGTGAAATGATTATGTCGGTAATGAGAGTGGTGTGGTGAACACGATTTGGTAAAGGTATCGATGAGAGGCCATGTAGGAGTACATGGTGGGTTGTTTCATTGAAGCCGACCTTAAGCACTAAGATCTGTATGTGTGATTTAAGATACAGCTACTACCATGCATTGGGCCCTGAAATATGACCCCGCTCGACTTCTTATTCACCCTAGCTCTCTGTCCAGGAGTTGCAAGTAGTTTCTGGTGTTTGTAGCTTACTGGAGGCCGTGGACAGCGCTGACCGTAGGGGTGGGCTGTGATGCGGTAGGTACGTGGTCGGGTGTACCGAATACCCGTTAGGTATCTCGGGAACCCTGTTCACATCATTCGGGGCCGTATGGGAAACCTCGGCCGGACTCCCTGCGGATGGAACCTGAATAGGCGATAAACCTAGACTAGAGGCTTAGGTGTTTAGGTAGGTCGTGGTCTACACCCACGTCGGCTTTCGCTTGAAGTCTGCCGAGCACATGTCGTGTGCAGACGCTAAGTGGTGGAAACATGTATGAAGAAGTACACCCCTGCAGGGTTATCATGATCTATTCGAATAGCCGCGTCCGCGGTAAAGGACTACTTGGTTGCCTATACAGTTCATAGACAAGTAAATGGAAACTACTAAAAGCCTCAAGATAAGTGTGAGTGCCGAGGATGGCTCTTCCGTAGGAAGACGGAGGTGGATCCTCGGTAGTGTATTGAAGTGGTGAGTAGTGGACTCGTGTACGCAAAACCATTTCAAGTTGGAGTCTCGTAGGATAGCCTAGCCAAGAGTCAAAGCTGGCTTGCTGCAACAACTCCACCAACCCTTCTTGATAATGTGCATGTATGTAGGATCTGATGTAAGTCTTGCTGAGTACCTTTGTACTCATGTTGCTGTAATTTACATTTTTACAGAAGACGCTGCAACCCCTTCTGATGGGTTCTTCGTAGACGTTGACATCAATGAGTAGGCTAAGGCCCAGGTGGTGATCCTGAGCTTGTGAAGGACCACGTAGTATAGCTAGGCTTTCCAAGCCTCTTTTATTTTACTAGTTGTCTGTACCCAGACAAGCTACTTCCGCTGCTGGTTTGTATGACTGTATGACTTGAATGCTGGGTCGTGTGACCCGTACCTATGTGTATGTTATGTATGGCTCTCTGAGCCTTAAATAAAGTACTTGTGTCGTAGAGTCATGTTGTGATGCCTTGTTGTATTTGCACATATCGAGCATATTGTGTGTATGATTGAAATGCTTGGTATGTGTGGGATCTGACTATCTAGTTGTTTATCCTTAGTAGCCTCTCTTACCGGGAAATGTCTCCTAGTGTTACCACTGAGCCATGGTAGCTTGCTACTGCTCTGGAACACTTAGGCTGGCCGGCATGTGTCCTTCTTCGTTCCTGTGTCTGTCCCTTCGGGGAAATGTCACGCATTGAGTACCGGAGTCCTGTTAGCCCGCTACAGCCCGGTTTACCGGAGTCCTGCTAGCCCAGTGCTACAGCCCGGACCCACTTGCTAATGACCGACACGTTCGTTGCTGGGTCATGGATGCCTGTCCCTGTAAGTCTGTGCCACTTTGGGTTTACGACTAGCCATGTCAGCCCGGGCTCCTTATCATATGGGTGCTAGCGACACTATCATATACGTGTGCCAAAAGGCGCAAACGGTCCCGGGCTAAGGTAAGGCGACACCCGTGGAATACCGTGCGTGAGGCCGCAAAGTGATATGAGGTGTTACATGCTAGACCTATGTGGCATCGAGTCGGGGTCCTGACAGCGTTGGTATCAGAGCCGGACTGCCTGTAGGTTCTCCAAGCCAAACTGGTCGATGTTGAGTCTAGAAATTCTTTAGTTATATGTAGGGGAATTGTTTGTGGGTGGAACGTAAGGCTCTTTTTACTCCTTTATCTTATGACATTCTGATCTAAGTCAGTCTATTCTTCCACCGGGGGTTAAGGAATTAGGATCTATTCTCTCTATCAGGATCACGTGTTACTAATCAGTAGTACCTTATAGGTTTGATGAATACAAGCCTAGTTCAGTTCTACTACCACGTTATGTTGCTAGGATGGACTCAGAATTTGATATGATGATGTTGAGTGTGTATGAAATCCTTTGTCAAATGTCTCAAAATCCTTCTTGAGCATTTACAGCTGTTATGCTGCCGAAATTTTGCTAGAAATTCTAATGCCTTTGCATTATGGTTGTGCTTTCAGATGGCCACTCGCGACCTCAATCAAGTGGTTCGCCTGACTCGATGCCTAGATGTACCCGGCCATACCGCCATGTTGGTCAGGGTAATGACTGAGGCTGGATACCGTTGGTATCCCGAGTACACGGTCGAAGAGCAATTTCGGGACTTTAATCAAAGCCAGTATCTCTGCACTGTCAGGATATTTCCATCTTATCCTGGATCCACCGAGCCCCTTCACTGCTCCTATGGACTTGGGGTTACTATTGATATGGCTGTGCAGGACGCCGCCTACTCTATGATGACCATCATGCGAGTCAGGTCTGGCCTATTTCGGGACTCTGATTTTCGGTATATGCCAGGATCACTTCCGGGAGCACAAGGGTATCTCCAGGCTATCTATGCTGACCCCACTCAGGAGGATTCACGGACTCGCACTACTGCTGAGATGCTCGAGGATAAGGACCGTGAAAATCGGGCCTTGAGGCTAGAGCTTTTCAATACCCGTGCTGACCATTGGGCCACGTTGACTCGGTTTGCACCGGCTATGCAAGCTGGATATTCGGATATGCGCGATCTCTATCCTATGAGATCTGCTTTGCCAGACGTGATGGGTTGGCATGATGTAGGAGGCATCACCCCACCTCGCGGTCCCCGCAGGCCACCGTCTGTTGGTCCAAGACCTCATCCTAGCCCCTATGGTCCACAAGCTCCGCGAGATCGTCTGTTCCCGGATGATCATGTTGAGCTTCCAGGCTATGGAGGAGATTTCTACGAGGACTACTATGGATCGGTCTGAGTTAGTGGTAGTATCACCAGTTCGTACTAGCTGTGTCGTCTATCGTCCTGCGTGACTCGTGGGATATGACCTAGTTTGTACCGCTTTCCGGAGGTGTACAAAAATAATGTATAGGAGCTTGGGATGCCTCCGATGAGATGTAATCCTCTTTTCACCGTAATAGTACCTTGTTTGGTCTTGTACTAAACTTTGTATGGTGTGTATGACGATGGAATAAAGAAGCAGTTTCTGTATCTACCATGTCATACGGATGATCATCTTGCATCCCGAGTTATTCCTTACATTCTGTATCCTGTGTCGGGATTTTATCATTCTGACTAAATCATTGTCTTGTTTACCTAGGATGGTCAACACGCACACTAACCCTGCTCCTCAAGAGCAGGCCGAAGGCAGTGAAGTCAGGAATGCAAATCTGCCTCATCCTCCTTCCCTAGCCGAGGTTATGATGGAAGCCAAAAGAAACAAGCGGGAGACCAACCGTTTGTTGGAGCGTATTGAACAGAACACAACACACCATCAGAGGACTAACGTGGTGTCACTCAGTGATTTCATCAAGTTACATCCACCCGCGTTCCACCACTCCGTCGAGCCTCTCGACGCTGATGACTGGCTTCGCAGTATCTCTCACAAACTGCGCTCTGCGTTAGTAGCTGAGGCTGACAAGGTCACCTTTGCTGCATATCATCTTGAAGGCCCCGCCAGTCTCTGGTGGGAGAATTATGGAGCTATGCGCCCAGCGGGCCATGTCACTACTTGGGCTGAATTCAGTGAGGCTTTCCGTGAACATCACATTCCGGAGGGTCTCATGGACCGTAAACATGAGGAACTTTGCAATTTCACCCAAGGCTGACTCTCTGTGGATGCTTACAGCAGGGAGTTCGGTAACCTCACACGATATGCCACTGAGGAAGTTTCTACCGATGCCAAGAAGCAAGCAAGGTTCCGTAAGGGACTTAGTCCTGAGCTTCGACGCGACCTCCGTCTGCATGAGTGCACATCTTTTCAGAAGCTTGTTAACAAGGCCATTAGTGCTGAGACTGGTCAAACTAATTATGACGCAACACGCAAACATGGCCGTGATGTGGGTTCCTCATCCGGTGCTGGTCCTCAGAAGCGCCGCGTGTGGGTGCCCAACACTGCCCTGCCACCCAGGTTCACACCGAGGCCATCCTTCCAGGCGCCTCTCCCCGTTCAACAGTCTGCACCAGCCAAGCCCTATGGTGGTCCAACCAACAGTGCTCCTCCACGCGCCAGTTCCGTGACTTGTTTCAAGTGTGGGGAATCTGGCCACTATGTGCGTGAGTGTCCCCAGACCAACCCCAACCAATCTGCTAAAGCTGTTGGCCGTGGCAAGCCGACAGAGAAAGTGTTCCACGCCAAGCCGGCCACCACTACACGTGGCCATGTCAACTGTATCTCTGCCGAAGAGGCTCAAGAGGATCCCAATGTCGTTCTCGGTACGCTTCTTGTTAATTCCACCCGGCATCTGTTCTTTTCGATACAGGAGCCTCTCATTCATTTATATCCGAGAACTATGCTCGTTTGCATAACACCGCATTCTGTGACATGCCATCCACTATGGAAATTTCTACTCCCGGTTCTAGATGGCAGACCTCCAGGGTAAGTTATGGAAATGAAATCCAAGTCGACAGACTTGTTTTCCTTGCATCTTTGAAAGCTCTCAAATTTTCAGATATTAATATCATTTTGGGTATGGACTGGATGTCAGCTCATCATGCCAAAATTGATTGCTTCTCTAGGACTGTTCAACTCACTCATCCTTCGGGGAAGATAGTCAATGTCTTGACCCGAATAGCCAAGCGACAGTTATATTCTCTTAACGCCAACCCTTTGCCAGACCTTGAGGACGTTCCGGTAGTCCGTGACTTCCCAGATGTCTTCCCAGAGGAATTGCCAGGTGTTCCACCTGACAGGGATGTTGAGTTCGTAATAGACCTCATTCCAGGAACTGTTCCGATTGCTAGAAGACCCTATAAGATGGCACCACTAGAACTAGCCGAGCTTAAGAAACAACTCGACGAATCCTTGAAAAAGGGTTTCATTCGACCTAGTTCATCTCCATGGGCTTTCCCCGTCCTCTTCGTCAAGAAGAAGGATGGTACGGACCGGATGGTTGTAGATTATCGACCTGTCAATTTGGTCACAATCAAGAACAAATATCCGCTCCCCAGGATCAACGACCTGTATGATCAGCTCGCTGGATCCTCAGTCTTCTCCAAAATGGATTTGAGGTTGGGCTACCATCAAATCAAAATCAGAAACGGGGACATCCCTAAAACGGCCTTTGTTACTCGTTATGGCCAATACGAGTACACCGTCATGTCCTTCGGTTTAACCAACGCTCCAGCCACCTTTTCTCGGTTAATGAACTCAATCTTCATGGAGTATTTGGATAAATTCGTCGTGGTTTACCTCGATGATATACTCATCTACTCCAAGAGCGAGGAAGAACATGCCGAACATCTAAGGCTAGTGTTGAAGAAACTTCGAGAGCATCGCCTTTATGCCAAATTTTCTAAATGTGAATTCTAGTTGTCAGAAGTGACCTATCTGGGTCATGTAATATCTGGTAAAGGTATTGCTGTTAACCCTGAGCGAGTTCAAGCCGTCCTTAATTGGCCGAAACTCAGGGACTACACCCAGTGGGTGCACTGGCGTGCCCCCACAGAGAAGAACAAGAAGAGACTACAGGGACTACACCCAGTGGGTGCGCTGGCGTGCCCCCACAGAGAAGAACAAGAAGAGACAAGGTCAAAAAAGAAAAACGTACCCGGATAGACGCTCGCGACTCCAGATGCGCCCTGCTGCAGCCCTGGATGGCTTCGCCTTCGGCTCGCAGCTTTGCCTGCACGTCCAGGAGCGCCTGGTTCAGCGGACTGTCGCCGCCTCCTCGCACCCATCCAGTAGGCGCAGCACTTGATGCCTCAGCATCTGGAATGGCCGAGCTGGCGGCGCCGGCTTCCAAGGGGCGTGGCGTCGAGACCGCCTTCGCAAGGCGGCAGCGCGCTGGTGAGGCGACTTGAAGGAGCAGCCTCGCCACCGCCTCGTCCTTAGCCGGTGGCACTGGCATGCCCGCCGGCTGCTTGCCATGCGGCAGAGGCGGCGGTGGCGGCGTGGTCGTGCCCGATGCGGAGGCCTCGCCACCGTCCTTCTCCATGATGGAGTGCTCCCCGCCGACTTCTACAATCTGCCCCGTGAACTCCGGTGGCGGCGGCGTGCAGTTCAGCGGGACGACAAGCAGCGCCGACTGGCGACGTGCGGTCTCCTCCGCCCGCTGTTTTGCTGCGGCGGCGGCTTCGGCCTCCTCCAGCTTCTTCTGGGCGAAGGCCGCCGCCTTCTCGACCTCCGCCTTCTCCAGACAGTCGGCCTCTTCCTCGTCGCGCTTCTCCCGCGCGTTGCGCTCCATCGCCTCTCGGAGGTCGGCGGCGGGGTCAATCCGCCGGGTGTTGGCGGACGTCTCGGCCGACTCCATGACAGAGGGGACGGCGACCCTCTCAAGAGAAAGAGGGGCCCTGAAGCAAAGAAGGAAATATAAAGACTCGGAAAAGATTTGTTGAAGAAAAAAAGACAAAGGCGGCGAACGCTTACGCGGAGACCAGCGGCGGCTTCTTCACCTCCTTGCGGAAGCGGTTGGCCTTCGCGATCGCCTCCTCCCGCTTGGTAGCGGCGGCCGCCCCCTTGAACTTCTTCGGTCGACCGCCGAGCAAACTCGGCACGGCCCGGCGCTTCTTCGTGCCGACTTGACCGGCCAAGCCGGCGGAAGAACTCGCGCCCGGATGGCCGGCTTTGGGTTGGCGGCGCGGGACGACTTCCCCTTCGGCGTCGTCTTCTGGCCAGTCGGCGAAGGTCGCCGAGGGCCGGAGGCCGCCTTCCGCTCCCCCTCCTCCGCCTTCGGCGTCGGCCCCCATTGCCGCCGCCCCCAAGTCGGGGTCCTCGACATCGCTCTCCGCTCGATCTGGAGCGAAGTCGCGGGGCTGTCCAGTGGCGCCGGCTGCGGGCGGGATGAGAGGGTTCTGACTCGAAAAAACTAAGAAGATCAGAAGTCGGGTTCGGCTACAAAGAAAAACAGAAAGCAAAAATATACGACTTACCGCAGGAGGGGGGTTGGCACGCGAGTACGGCTCTTTGCCGAACTGCCAATCTTCCGCGAGCTCGCAGTTCGTGATGTGATTCACCATCTTCGCCACCTCCGCGTGGGGCATGTCCCAGGTGCACATCCGACTCGGGTCTCGGCGGCCGCTCATCTGACTAATCAGATGAGGTCGGCCTTGGAGAGGGAGGACTCGGCGCACCACGAAGGTGGCCAGCAAGTCGGCCCCGACCAGGCCTTCCGACTGCGTCAGCACCCGGAGTCGCGCGATGGCAGCGGCGCCGGCGGGAGTCAGCGTCTGGGCCCGGTGGGACCAAGTGGGAAGCCTCCCAGCCGGCGCGCCAGCCTCATAGGGCGGCAGGTTGACCCAGTCGCCCTCCGTGGCGACATTCTTCACGTAGAAGTACGAACGCTGCCACATCTTCACCGACTTGATCAGCGCGATGGAGGGGAAGGGGTTGTCGGCGGTCGACCTGCGCATTGCGATGAAGGCGCCGCACTGAGCCAGCACACCGGCGACATGCGTGCCGAGCTTGGATTGAAAGAGCTCTCCCCACAGCTCGATGGTGGGGAGAACACCGAGGAAACCCTCGCACAGGGTGGCGAAGGCGGCCAGCAGCACCACCGTGTTGGGAGTGAGGTGGTGCGGCTGGAGTCCGTTGAACTCCAAGAAGGAGCGGAGGAAGCCGCTCGCCGGTAGACCCAGGCCGCGCATAAGGTGCGAGTGGAATATGACCCGCTCGCCCTCCTGCGGCGCCGGCCTTAATTTCCCCCGCCGGCGGGGCGCAGGCTCGCACCAAGTTCGCACCGGGGAGCCGGCGCGTCTTGCGGAGGTGCTCGATGGCGTCGTCGTCCACTTCGGAGCCGTCCCAAACGTCGGAACGAACGGCAGGAGCTGCGGCGGAGGAGGAGCTCATTGCAGCGGTGCGGTGCGGCGTGGTGCGGCGAAGGCAGGAAGAAGAAGAAGCAGGAGGAAGCGGGGGAGCATGGAGGAACGAGCGCGCGCTTCGCCATCCCGCTCCCCCCGCCTATTTATAGGCCCGTAGGCTGAGAAGCTGATGGTGCGGCGTGGGATTAACTGCGCGCGAGACCCCACGCCCCCCATGATTAAACCCACGAAGTTACTGCGCGCAATAACGACGTGGGGAACCCAACCGCCCACACGGCCACAACGGATCCGTTCGCGTGCCGAGGCACGGTAGTGGCAGGCCTCGCCTGACGGCCCGTCCCGTCGTGCGCGTGGGCAGGCAGACTGCCCCTGCCACGTGGAGCCGCGCGACGGGGCCTCGGCGGGCGACCACGGGAGGCGTATCCGACACGCCGCCTGGTTCCCGCCGCGACGTTCGAAACTCCTCAAGGGGCAGGACGGCCCCCGGCGAATCCGCCTCCAGCAAGTCGGCTTGAGCAAGATGGCCCTCGGCGAATCCGACTCCAGCTAGTTGATTTGAGGCAGGACGGCCCTCTGTGAGTCCGACTCCGTCTAGTCGGCTCGAAGGAAGACGGCGAGCAAGGCCAAAAATCCTACCACCAGAAGAAAGAAACTGTTGAGGCCCGCGACTTATCATCCTTGGAGCCTCACCAGCTTCGGGGACTGATGTCAGAGTAATGGGCCACGGGTAGGCTAACCCGAGCCCTAGAACCTTTCAAGACATCGGGACAGACTGCGCCCCTCAAGTACCTGCGGTGACTCCGAGACATGCCGAGTCCCCAGAGGCGACTCCAAGAAGAGCCGAGTCCCAGAGGCGACTCCCATTCAAGCCGAGTCCCAGAGTCGACTCCTAAGAAGCCGACAATGGGGAGTCGGCCCGTGACTTCCAACCACCCGATAATTAAAGGCAAGCATGGCCACAGTGCGCCGTACTCGCGGAGATCTCCGCCCGGCGCGGCACTGTCGCCATGCCAGCCCTGACATCAGCCCTTGGGACGGGGCCCTGTACCCACGACCTCCTGTCTGTACGGCCCGGAGACGGCGGGGCCTACCAGTGAGCGAGAGTATTGAAGACGGTGAGAGCGCTGAGAGTCGGACCCATTGGGAGTCGCCCCCCTAGAGTTGGCCGGCCCCTCCCACGGGCCCCACACGCCATTAACCAGATGCGACAAGGGAATGGCAACAGTGATCGCCCGTCAGGCGGCGGCACTGTTGCCATGACCCCATGACCAAGCCCGCGTCATTAGAAGCACGGCTACGGTAATCTGTAGCCGGCAAGACCCGCCAGTGGCAGGCACGGGCTGATGCCCTCGTACCAGGCCAGTCGGCGGGCCCCACCAGTCGGCGGGCCCCAAGAGTCGGCGGAGAAGACGGCGCCTGAGAGACAGACGGCTGGGACCCGCACCCAGCCGGGTTTTTACCATTGTAACCCTGGGGGGTAGGCCTATATAAACCCCCCAGGGCACCCATGCAAAGGGTTCGCGTCCGTTAGCATTAGACAGACCACATAGGAAGGAGAGAGCTAGCCGTGCCCTCTCCTACCTCCATAAACAGCTCTAGGAGCAAGCTTGTATACACTTTGCCATAGTGATCATGCGGAGACCCCGCAGAGCAGCAGTAGGGGTGTTATCTCCTCGGAGAGCCCTGAAGCTGGGTAAGATCCGCCGGCGTGCATGTCTTCTCCTCATCCCGTTTCCAGGCACCGGCGACGTTCTACCCGCCCCCACCATGATAAGCCATCCTTTGGCATATGTCGCACCCAACCCCCGACAGTTACCAACATGCATAACTCATATAATACTATATCGTCAACTATTCCGCATTGTTTCAAATGTAAACCAAACTCGTAACTCAAATATTCTCCTCCACGATCAGATCGCAGAAATTTTATTTTCTTGTTACGATGATGTTCCACTTCACTCTGAAATTCTTTGAACTTTTCAAATGTTTCAGACTTGTGTTTCATTAAGTAGATATTCCCATATCTGCTCAAATCATCTGTGAAGGTGAGAAAATAACGATACCCGCCGCGAGCCTCAACATTCATTGGACCACAAACATCAGTATGTATGATTTCCAACAAATCAGTTGCTCGCTTCATAGTTCCGGAGAACGGCGTTTTAGTCATCTTGCCCATGAGGCACGGTTCGCAAGTACCAAGTGATTCATAATCAAGTGATTCCAAAAGTCCATCAGTATGGAGTTTCTTCATGCGCTTTATACCGATATGACCTAAATGGCAGTGCCACAAATAAGTTGCACTATCATTATCAACTCTGCATCTTTTGGTTTCAACACTATGAATATGTGTATCACTACTATCAAGATTCAATAAAAATAGACCACTCTTCAAGGGTGCATGACCATAAAAGATATTACTCATATAAATAGAACAACCATTATTCTCTAATTTAAATGAATAACCGTCTCGCATCAAACAAGATCCAGATATAATGTTCATGCTCAACGCTGGCACCAAATAACAATTATTTAGGTCTAAAACTAATCCTGATGGTAGATATAGAGGTAGCATGCCGACAACGATCACATCGACTTTGGAACCATTTCCCACGCGCATCGTCACCTCGTCCTTAGCCAATCTTCGCTTAATCCGTAGTCCCTGTTTCGAGTTGCAAATATTAGCAACAGAACCAGTATCAAATACCCAGGTACTACTGCGAGCATTAGTAAGGTACACATCAATAACATGTATATCACATATACCTTTGTTCACTTTGCCATCCTTCTTATCCACCAAATACTTGGGGCAGTTCCGCTTCCAGTGTCCAGTCTGCTTGCAGTAGAAGCACTCAGTCTCAGGCTTAGGACCAGACTTGGGTTTCTTCTCTTGAGCAGCAACTTGTTTGCTCTTCTTCTTGAAGTTCCCCTTCTTCTTCCCTTTGCCCTTTTTCTTGAAACTGGTGGTCTTGTTGACCATCAACACTTGATGCTCCTTCTTGATTTCTACCTCCGCAGCTTTTAGCATTGCGAAGAGCTCGGGAATAGTCTTGTCCATCCCTTGCATATTATAGTTCATCACGAAGCTCTTGTAGCTTGGTGGCAGTGATTGAAGAATTCTGTCAATGACACTATCATCAGGAAGATTAACTCCCAGTTGAATCAAGTGATTATTATACCCAGACATTTTGAGTATGTGTTCACTGACAGAACTATTCTCCTCCATCTTGCAGCTATAGAACTTATTGGAGACTTCATATCTCTCAATCCGGGCATTTGCTTGAAATATTAACTTCAACTCCTGGAACATCTCATATGCTCCATGACGTTCAAAACGTCGTTGAAGACCCGGTTTCTAAGCCGTAAAGCATGGCACACTGAACTATCGAGTAGTCATCAGCTTTGCTCTGCCAGACGTTCTTAACGTCGTCAGTTGCATCAGCAGCAGGCCTGGCACCCAGCGGTGCTTCCAGGATGTAATTCTTCTATGCAGCAATGAGGATAATCGTCAGGTTACGGACCCAGTCCGTGTAATTGCTACCATCATCTTTCAATTTTGCTTTCTCAAGGAACGCATTAAAATTCAACAGAACAACAGCACGAGCCATCTATCTACAACAAACATAGAAAAGCAAAATACTATCAGGTACTAAGTTCATGATAAATTTAAGTTCAGTTAATCATATTACTAAAGAACTCCCACTTAGATAGACATCCCTCTAATCCTCTAAGTGATTGCGTGATCCATATCAACTACGCCATGTCCGATCATCACGTGAGATGGAGTAGTTTAAACGGTGAACATCAGTATGTTGATCATATCTACTATATGATTCACACTCGACCTTTCGGTCTCCGTGTTCCGAGGCCATATCTGTTATATGCTAGCCTCGTCAAGCTTAACCTGAGTATTCCGCGTGTGCAACTGTTTTGCACCCGTTGTATTTGAACGTAGAGCCTATCACACCCGATCATCACGTGGTGTCTCAGCACGAAGAACTTTCGCAACGGTGCATACTCAGGGAGAACACTTCTTGATAATTTTAGTGAGAGATCATCTTAAAATGCTACCGTCAATCAAAGCAAGATAAGATGCATAAAGGATAAACATCACATGCAATCAATATAAGTGATATGGTATGTCCATCATCATCTTGTGCTTGTGATCTCCATCTCCGAAGCATCGTCGTGATCACCATCGTCACCGGCGCGACACCTTGATCTCCATCGTAGCATCGTTGTCATTACGCCATCTATTGCTTCTACGACTATCGCTACCGCTTAGTGATAAAGTAAAGCAATTACAGGGCGTTTGCATTTCATACAATAAAGCGACAACCATATGGCTCCTGCCAGTTGCCGATAACTACGGTTACAAAACATGATCATCTCATACAATAAAATATAGCATCACGTCTTGACCATATCACATCACAACATGCCCTGCAAAAACAAGTTAGACGTCCTCTACTTTGTTGTTGCAAATTTTAAATGGCTGCTACAGGCTTAGCAAGAACCGTTCTTACCTACGCATCAAAACCACAACGATAGTTCGTCAAGTTAGTGCTGTTTTAACCTTCGCACGGACCGGGCGTAGCCACACTCGGTTCAACTAAAGTGAGAGAAACAGACACCCGCCAGTCACCTTTAAGCACGAGTGCTCGTAACGGTGAAACCAGTCTCGTGTAAGCGTACGCGTAATGTCGGTCCGGGCCGCTTCATCTCACAATACCGCTGAACCAAAGTATGACATGCTGGTAAGCAGTATGACTTGTATCGCCCACAACTCACTTGTGTTCTACTCGTGCATATGACATCTACGCATAAAACCTGGCTCGGATGCCACTGTTGGGGAACGTAGTAATTTCAAAAAAATTCCTACACACACGCAAGATCATGGTGATGTATAGCAACGAGAAGGGGAGTGTATCTTCATACCCTTGAAGATTGCTAAGCGGAAGCGTTTATCAATGCGGTTGATGTAGTCGTACGTCTTCAAGATCCAACCGATCCAAGTACCGAACGCACGGCACCTCCGAGTTCTGCACATGTTCAGCTCGATGACGTCCTCGCCTTCTCGATCCAGTAAGACGGGCGAAGTAGTAGATGAGTTCCGGCAGCACGACGGCGTGGTGAAGGTGTTGGTGAAGAACAATCTCCGCATGGCTTCGCCTAAGCACTACAGAAACTATGACGGAGGATAAACTAGAGGGGACGGGGTTGCCGACACACAGCTTGGTGTTTCTTGATGTCTTTGGTGCTAGCCCTGCCCCTCTAGTTATATGTTGAGCCTTAGGGTCGAAACTTGGAGCAAAAGCCTCCACAAAGTCGGTTTCACCCGAAAGGCAAGAGTCCTTCTCGAACTCCAGGGCCAGACGCCAGGGTTCCCGGTGTCACACCCTAGCTAGTTCATGCATTAGAGTGTTGCATCATGTTTATTCTTTCATCAGAAACCTGAAATGGGGATGACAGAACCCCCAGCCCCCTCTGAAACCCATTAGGGTTTACTAAAAACTTTTTCAATGAACCTGAAATGCCCTTCTAAAATGCCCATCATTTTTGTCTTGGTTCAGAATCTCTGCCAAAAGTGATGCACATTTTCCTAGGCCATCTTAGGGTTTTTGAATTAAATCATAAATATTTGAATTTGGGCATTTAAGATTATATAAAATATTTAAATGCTCAAATATCTCCAAACTAAAATGTTTCATGTTGGAAATAATCCAACTATGGACCAGGAGTAGTTTGGTGATTTTAGGAGTTGCCTAAGTATTTTATTTAATTCAACAAAGTTGCAGAAGTATTAAAAATACAGAAAACAGAAAAAATGGAAAAACTTACCTGACGCCAGCTCCCAGCCCACCTGCCGGCCCAGCCCAGCGCCGCTCCAGCGAGCTGCTTGCCGGCCAGGCAGGCAGGCAGGTGCCCGACGGCGACCGCAGCGCGCGCCACGCACCT
>NC_041391.1:239801060-239843937 GCF_002162155.2 Triticum dicoccoides
GAGCAAGCCGAGCCCTGAGTGCTCGCAATGCCCGAGTCCACCGCAACGACCTCGCTCGAACCGCCGTCGCCGGAGATCCCCTTCAACACCGTCGCCGCCTCAGCTCGTCCCCGACCTCGCCGGTGGCCTCTACGGGTGCGCTGTGAGCCTAGCTACCCCTCCTACCCTCCCTCTCTCGTTCCCGAGCCGTGTAGCGACCTCCCGGAGCTCAACCGCACCCACCACCGTGGAGCTCGTCGCCGACGTGCTCCCGGTCATCTTCCGGTCACTCCACGGTGTCCATCATGCTCACCGCGTCACGTAGCACCTAACTAGCTACTCCCCGCACCTCACCGACCCCTCTTGCGTCAAGTTCGACTTCGGCCGAACTCCGGTGGCCGCCAAAGTCGTCGCCGGCGCCAACTCCGGCCACCCCGACCCAAACGGACTCCACCAAGAGCTGCGGCTCGACCTCAGCTCCTCTCCGGTGGTCTCCGCGACCCATTTGGTGACCGAAACAGCCAAAACCACTTCCGCCGCCGCGTCGGGCTCGCCGGCGGCTAAACGCCGGTGCAGCCGACCCGGGTTAGACCACGGGTGGGCCCTGGTTGACTCCCCTGAGTCTATGACAGGTGGGGCCCAGCCCTGCTAACTAATTAGGATTAGTTTAAATTAGTTTTAGTTTAATTAATCACACTGACACGCGGGACCCACTGTCAGGTTTGACCCGGACGTGTCTCGTTGACCTGCTGACGTCACACTGACGTCAGGCTGACGCAATAATTGATTTTCTGGATTTAATCTATTATAGGAAATTCCAGAATATAGTTTAAACTTCAAAAATTCATAACTTTTATTCTGTAACTCCAAATTAGACAAATTATATATGAAAAATGATCAGAAAAATCCAATCTATCCATCTGTACCATTTTCATGCATGATTAAACAAGTTAAGCTGATGTTTAATGCAGAACAAGGAAAAAACACTTTAAAGGGCCATGTTTAAGTTTGAAATTTGAATCTTTGATTCAAATTGGTTCAAACCCTTCTGGTCTTAGTTGCATTAGCCCAACTCACTCATATTGCCATGTTTCATGGATGCATCATATTGTTGCACATTGTTTGGTGATGGTTGTGTATCGGTGTTCTTTGCGGCAGGTTCTGCCTCCGAGGAGTACCGTGATTACCCTAACGAAGAACCGTATCAGTGCATCGAATCATCTGGCAAGCAACCAACCATTTGATCATATCGATACAATCCCATGTTCTCGCTCCTGCTCTCTTTTACTGCATTAAGACAATGCGTTTCAAACTGTTGTGTGCTACGGTAGTTGAACCCACTTCCTCTGCATGACCTGTCATTGCCACAGTAACTAGATGAAACCCACTAGCATGTGTAGGAGTTGACTGAGCCATATGTATGTGTTGTTCCTACCTTGCTATGCCTGCTATGCTTAGAGTCGTGTCAGGTCTGGTTCATCTGGGTGATGGGCTAGAGTGAAATGATTATGTCGGTAATGAGAGTGGTGTGGTGAACACGATTTGGTAAAGGTATCGATGAGAGGCCGTGTAGGAGTACATGGTGGGTTGTTTCATTGAAGCCGACCTTAAGCACTAAGATCTGTATGTGTGATTTAAGATACAGCTACTACCATGCATTGGGCCCTGAAATATGACCCCGCTCGACTTCTTATTCACCCTAGCTCTCTGTCCAGGAGTTGCAAGTAGTTTCTGGTGTTTGTAGCCTACTGGAGGCCGTGGACAGCGCTGACCGTAGGGGTGGGCTGTGATGCGGTAGGTACGTGGCCGGGTGTACCGAATACCCGTTAGGTATCTCGGGAACCCTGTTCACATCGTTCGGGGCCGTATGGGAAACCTCGGCCGGACTCCCTGCGGATGGAACCTGAATAGGCGATAAACCTAGACTAGAGGCTTAGGTGTTTAGGTAGGTCGTGGTCTACACCCACGTCGGCTTTCGCTTGAAGTCTGCCGAGCACATGTCGTGTGCAGACGCTAAGTGGTGGAAACATGTATGAAGAAGTACACCCCTGCAGGGTTATCATGATCTATTCGAATAGCCGCGTCCGCGGTAAAGGACTACTTGGTTGCCTATACAGTTCATAGACAAGTAAATGGAAACTACTAAAAGCCTCAAGATAAGTGTGAGTGCCGAGGATGGCTCTTCCGTAGGAAGACGGAGGTGGATCCTCGGTAGTGTATTGAAGTGGTGAGTAGTGGACTCATGTACGCAAAACCATTTCAAGTTGGAGTCTCGTAGGATAGCCTAGCCAAGAGTCAAAGCTGGCTTGCTGCAACAACTCCACCAACCCTTCTTGATAATGTGCATGTATGTAGGATCTGATGTAAGTCTTGCTGAGTACCTTTGTACTCATGTTGCTATAATTTACATTTTTACAGAAGACGCTGCAACCCCTTCTGATGGGTTCTTCGTAGACGTTGACATCAATGAGTAGGCTAAGGCCCAGGTGGTGATCCTGAGCTTGTGAAGGACCACGTAGTATAGCTAGGCTTTCCAAGCCTCTTTTATTTTACCAGTTGTCTGTACCCAGACAAGCTACTTCCGCTGCTGGTTTGTATGACTGTATGACTTGAATGCTGGGTCGTGTGACCCGTACCTATGTGTATGTTATGTATGGCTCTCTGAGCCTTAAATAAAGTACTTGTGTCGTAGAGTCATGTTGTGATGCCTTGTTGTATTTGCACATATCGAGCATATTGTGTGTATGATTGAAATGCTTGGTATGTGTGGGATCTGACTATCTAGTTGTTTATCCTTAGTAGCCTCTCTTACCGGGAAATGTCTCCTAGTGTTACCACTGAGCCATGGTAGCTTGCTACTGCTCTGGAACACTTAGGCTGGCCGGCATGTGTCCTTCTTCGTTCCTGTGTCTGTCCCTTCGGGGAAATGTCACGCATTGAGTACCGGAGTCCTGTTAGCCCGCTACAGCCCGGTTTACCGGAGTCCTGCTAGCCTAGTGCTACAGCCCAGACCCACTTGCTGATGACCGACACGTTCGTTGCTGGGTCATGGATGCCTGTCCCTGTAAGTCTGTGCCACTTTGGGTTTACGACTAGCCATGTCAGCCCGGGCTCCTTATCATATGGGTGCTAGCGACACTATCATATATGTGTGCCAAAAGGCGCAAACGGTCCCGGGCTAAGGTAAGGCGACACCCGTGGAATACCGTGCGTGAGGCCGCAAAGTGATATGAGGTGTTACATGCTAGACCTATGTGGCATCGAGTCGGGGTCCTGACAGCGTTGGTATCAGAGCCGGACTGCCTGTAGGTTCTCCAAGCCAAACTGGTCGATGTTGAGTCTAGAAATTCTTTAGTTATATGTAGGGGAATTGTTTGTGGGTGGAACGTAAGGCTCTTTTTACTCCTTTATCTTATGACATTCTGATCTAAGTCAGTCTATTCTTCCACCGGGGGTTAAGGAATTAGGATCTATTCTCTCTATCAGGATCACGTGTTACTAATCAGTAGTACCTTATAGGTTTGATGAATACAAGCCTAGTTCAGTTCTACTACCACGTTATGTTGCTAGGATGGACTCAGAATTTGATATGATGATGTTGAGTGTGTATGAAATCCTTTGTCAAATGTCTCAAAATCCTTCTTGAGCATTTACAGCTGTTATGCTGCCGAAATTTTGCTAGAAATTCTAATGCCTTTGCATTATGGTTGTGCTTTCAGATGGCCACTCGCTACCTCAATCAAGTGGTTCGCCTGACTCGATGCCTAGATGTACCCGGCCATACCGCCATGTTGGTCAGGGTAATGACTGAGGCTGGATACCGTTGGTATCCCGAGTACACGGTCGAAGAGCAATTTCGGGACTTTAATCAAAGCCAGTATCTCTGCACTGTCAGGATATTTCCATCTTATCCTGGATCCACCGAGCCCCTTCACTGCTCCTATGGACTCGGGGTTACTATTGAGATGGCTGTGCAGGACGCCGCCTACTCTATGATGACCATCATGCGAGTCAGGTCTGGCCTATTTCGGGACTCTGATTTTCGGTATATGCCAGGATCACTTCCGGGAGCACAAGGGTATCTCCAGGCTATCTATGCTGACCCCACTCAGGAGGATTCACGGACTCGCACTACTGCTGAGATGCTCGAGGATAAGGACCGTGAAAATCGGGCCTTGAGGCTAGAGCTTTTCAATACCCGTGCTGACCATTGGGCCACATTGACTCGGTTTGCACCGGCTATGCAAGCTGGATATTCGGATATGCGCGATCTCTATCCTATGAGATCTGCTTTGCCAGACGTGATGGGTTGGCATGATGTAGGAGGCATCACCCCACCTCGCGGTCCCCGCAGGCCACCGTCTGTTGGTCCAAGACCTCATCCTAGCCCCTATGGTCCACAAGCTCCGCGAGATCGTCTGTTCCCGGATGATCATGTTGAGCTTCCAGGCTATGGAGGAGATTTCTACGAGGACTACTATGGATCGGTCTGAGTTAGTGGTAGTATCACCAGTTCGTACTAGCTGTGTCGTCTATCGTCCTGCGTGACTCGTGGGATATGACCTAGTTTGTACCGCTTTCCGGAGGTGTACAAAAATAATGTATAGGAGCTTGGGATGCCTCCGATGAGATGTAATCCTCTTTTCACCGTAATAGTACCTTGTTTGGTCTTGTACTAAACTTTGTATGGTGTGTATGACGATGGAATAAAGAAGCAGTTTCTGTATCTACCATGTCATACGGATGATCATCTTGCATTCCGAGTTATTCCTTACATTCTGTATCCTGTGTCGGGATTTTATCATTCTGACTAAATCATTGTCTTGTTTACCTAGGATGGTCAACACGCACACTAACCCTGCTCCTCAAGAGCAGGCCGAAGGCAGTGAAGTCAGGAATGCAAATCTGCCTCATCCTCCTTCCCTAGCCGAGGTTATGATGGAAGCCGAAAGAAACAAGCGGGAGACCAACCGTTTGTTGGAGCGTATTGAACAGAACACAACACACCATCAGAGGACTAACGTGGTGTCACTCAGTGATTTCATCAAGTTACATCCACCCGCGTTCCACCACTCCGTCGAGCCTCTCGACGCTGATGACTGGCTTCGCAGTATCTCTCACAAACTGCGCTCTGCGTTAGTAGCTGAGGCTGACAAGGTCACCTTTGCTGCATATCATCTTGAAGGCCCCGCCAGTCTCTGGTGGGAGAATTATGGAGCTATGCGCCCAGCGGGCCATGTCACTACTTGGGCTGAATTCAGTGAGGCTTTCCGTGAACATCACATTCCAGAGGGTCTCATGGACCGTAAACATGAGGAACTTTGCAATTTCACCCAAGGCTGACTCTCCGTGGATGCTTACAGCAGGGAGTTCGGTAACCTCACACGATATGCCACTGAGGAAGTTTCTACCGATGCCAAGAAGCAAGCAAGGTTCCGTAAGGGACTTAGTCCTGAGCTTCGACGCGACCTCCGTCTGCATGAGTGCACATCTTTTCAGAAGCTTGTTAACAAGGCCATCAGTGCTGAGACTGGTCAAACTGATTATGACGCAACACGCAAGCATGGCCGTGATGTGGGTTCCTCATCCGGTGCTGGTCCTCAGAAGCGCCGCGTGTGGGTGCCCAACACTGCCCTGCAACCCAGGTTCACACCGAGGCCATCCTTCCAGGCGCCTCGCCCCGTTCAACAGTCTGCACCAGCCAAGCCCTATGGTGGTCCAACCAACAGTGCTCCTCCACGCGCCAGTTCCGTGACTTGTTTCAAGTGTGGGGAATCTGGCCACTATGTGCGTGAGTGTCCCCAGACCAACCCCAACCAATCTGCTAAAGCTCTTGGCCGTGGCAAGCCGACAGGGAAAGTGTTCCACGCCAAGCCGGCCACCACTACACGTGGCCATGTCAACTGTATCTCTGCCGAAGAGGCTCAAGAGGATCCCAACGTCGTTCTCGGTACGCTTCTTGTTAATTCCACCCGGCATCTGTTCTTTTCGATACAGGAGCCTCTCATTCATTTATATCCGAGAACTATGCTCGTTTGCATAACACCGCATTCTGTGACATGCCATCCACTATGGAAATTTCTACTCCCGGTTCTAGATGGCAGACCTCCAGGGTAAGTTATGGAAATGAAATCCAAGTCGACAGACTTGTTTTCCTTGCATCTTTGATAGCTCTCAAATTTTCAGATATTAATATCATTTTGGGTATGGACTGGATGTCAGCTCATCATGCCAAAATTGATTGCTTCTCTAGGACTGTTCAACTCACTCATCCTTCGGGGAAGATAGTCAATGTCTTGACCCGAATAGCCAAGCGACAGTTATATTCTCTTAACGCCAACCCTTTGCCAGACCTTGAGGACGTTCCGGTAGTCCGTGACTTCCCAGATGTCTTCCCAGAGGAATTGCCAGGTGTTCCACCTGACAGGGATGTTGAGTTCGTAATAGACCTCATTCCAGGAACTGTTCCGATTGCTAGAAGACCCTATAAGATGGCACCACTAGAACTTGCCGAGCTTAAGAAACAACTCGATGAGTCCTTGAAAAAGGGTTTCATCCGACCTAGTTCATCTCCATGGGCTTGCCCCATCCTCTTCGTCAAGAAGAAGGATGGTACAGACCGGATGGTTGTAGATTATCGACCTGTCAATTTGGTCACAATCAAGAACAAATATCCGCTCCCCAGGATCAACGACCTGTATGATCAGCTCGCTGGATCCTCAGTCTTCTCCAAAATGGATTTGAGGTTGGGCTACCATCAAATCAAAATCAGAAACGGGGACATCCCTAAAACGGCCTTTGTTACTCCTTATGGCCAATACGAGTACACCGTCATGTCCTTCGGTTTAACCAACGCTCCAGCCACCTTTTCTCGGTTAATGAACTCAATCTTCATGGAGTATTTGGATAAATTCGTCGTGGTTTACCTCGATGATATACTCATCTACTCCAAGAGCGAGGAAGAACATGCCGAACATCTAAGGCTAGTGTTGAAGAAACTTCGAGAGCATCGCCTTTATGCCAAATTTTCTAAATGTGAATTCTAGTTGTCAGAAGTGACCTATCTGGGTCATGTAATATCTGGTAAAGGTATTGCTGTTAACCCTGAGCGAGTTCAAGCCGTCCTTAATTGGACTCCACCTGAATCGGTCAAGCAAGTTCGGAGTTTTCTGGGCTTAGCGAGCTATTGCCGTCGCTTTGTCGAAAATTTCTCCAAAGTTGCTAAACCTCTAACCGAACTCCTCAAGAAAGATAAAAAGTTCGAATGGACTCCACAATGTGAGCACAGCTTTCAGGAACTAAAAAGACGCCTGACTTCTGCTCCCGTACTGGTACCGCCAGACTTCTCTAAGGACTTTGTTATCCACTGCGACGCCTCGCGACAAGGACTAGGTTGCATTCTCATGCAAGATCGACACGTAATTGCTTACGCCTCACGGCAATTGCACCCACATGAGGAGAATTATCCTACTCATGATCTAGAGCTTGCAGCCGTAGTCTATGCACTTAAAACCTGGCGACATTACCTTCTTGGTAATCGTTGCGAAATATTCACTGATCACCAAAGTCTGAAGTACATCTTCACCCAACCGGATTTGAATCTCAGGCAAAGACGTTGGGTTGAGTTGATCATAGATTTCGACTTAGGAATAACTTACACCCCAGGGAAAGCCAACGTCATGGCTAATGCGCTAAGTCGTAAATCTTATTGTAACAACCTGATGTTACAACAAATTCAACCGCTTCTCCATGAGGAATTTCGGAAGCTTAACCTTCACATTGTTCCTCAAGGATTTCTTTCCACCTTGGTGGCGAAACCTACTCTTACGGATCAAATCGTCGCTGCCCAGAAGCGAGATAAGGGAATAGCTAAGATCAAGGAGAACATTGCTAGCGGCAGTGCTAGTTGTTTCTCCACAAATGATCATGGTGTTGTGTACTTTGAGGACCGTTTAGTGGTTCCCAAGAACCAGCATCTACGGCAGTTGATCCTTAAGGAAGCCCATGAATCTCCTCTCACCATTCATCCCGGTAGTACCAAGATGTATCAGGACCTACGCCAGAGGTTCTGGTGGACTAGGATGAAGAGAGAAATTGCTCAGTATATTGCTAATTGCGACGTCTGTCGTCGTGTAAAAGCAGAGCATCAACGGCCTGCTGGCACCCTTCAACCCTTAGCTATTCCTGAATGGAAATGGGATAAAATTGGTATGGATTTCATTACCGGTTTTCCCAGGACCAAGAGAGGGAATAATGCTATCTTCGTCGTTGTCGATCGTCTTTCCAAAGTGGCCCATTTCTTACCTGTTCGCGAGAGTATAACCGCTAGTCAGTTGGCAGACTTATACATCTCCCGAATAGTGTCTCTCCATGGTGTTCCTTTGGAAATTAACTCGGATCGAGGAAGTCTTTTCACCTCTCGATTTTGGGAAAGTTTCCAAAATGCTATGGGAACCCGCCTTTCCTTTAGCACCGCCTTTCACCCTCAATCAAGTGGTCAGGTAGAACGCGTCAACCAGATTCTAGAAGACATGCTTCGAGCCTCTGTTATCTCATTCGGAATGGAATGGGAGAAATGCCTTCCATTTGCCGAATTTGCTTATAACAACAGCTATCAATCTAGCTTGGGTAAAGCCCCTTTTGAAGTTCTCTATGGACGACGGTGTCGAACACCCCTTAACTGGTCAGAGACCGGGGAAAGACAATTCTTTGGCCCGGATATGATTCAGGAAGCAGAAGAGCAAGTTCGCATCGTTCGTGAAAAGTTGAAAACAGCCCAATCTCGTCAGAAGAGTCAATATGACCGAAAACATAAGGCTATGACTTTCGAGGTTGACGAGAAAGCTTACCTTCGGGTTACTCCTCTGAAGGGAACCCATCGTTTCGGTATCAAAGGCAAATTGGCTCCTCGTTACATTGGACCTTTTCACATTCTCGCTAAACGAGGAGAAGTTGCCTACCAGTTGGAACTACCTCCGCACCTCTCCAGAGTCCACGATGTCTTCCACGTTTCTCAACTCAGGCGTTGCTTCTCGGATCCTATCCGTGGAGTGGACCATGAAACGCTTGATCTCCAAGATAATCTTACATATCGAGAGTACCCCATTCGTATCCTCGATCAGGCCGAGCGTACCACTCGATGTCATAATATCAAGTTTCTCAAAGTACAATGGTCGCACCATTCTAAGGATGAAGCAACTTGGGAAAGGGAGGATCGTCTTCGACTCGAGTACTCCGCCCTCTTTCCGGAGGAACCCAAATCTCGGGACGAGATTCTTTTGAGTGGGGGTGAGTTGTCACACCCTAGCTAGTTCATGCATTAGAGTGTTGCATCATGTTTATTCTTTCATCAGAAACCTGAAATGGGGATGACAGAACCCCCAGCCCCCTCTGAAACCCATTAGGGTTTACTAAAAACTTTTTCAATGAACCTGAAATGCCCTTCTAAAATGCCCATCATTTTTGTCTTGGTTCAGAATCTCTGCCAAAAGTGATGCACATTTTCCTAGGCCATCTTAGGGTTTTTGAATTAAATCATAAATATTTAAATTTGGGCATTTAAGATTATATAAAATATTTAAATGCTCAAATATCTCCAAACTAAAATGTTTCATGTTGGAAATAATCCAACTATGGACCAGGAGTAGTTTGGTGATTTTAGGAGTTGCCTAAGTATTTTATTTAATTCAACAAAGTTGCAGAAGTATTAAAAATACAGAAAACAGAAAAAATGGAAAAACTTACCTGACGCCAGCTCCCGGCCCACCTGCCGACCCAGCCCAGCGCCGCTCCAGCGAGCTGCTTGCCGGCCAGGCAGGCAGGCAGGTGCCCGACGGCGACCGCAGCGCGCGCCACGCACCTGCTCGCCGCCTCGCCGCTCCCCTCGCCTGGTGACATCATGGATCGGCCTCCCTCTCTCCCCCGAACCCCCCAGACACCCCCTCTCCTCTCCAGCTCCTCCCCCTCGCGCTCCCCCGCCATGACCGACGCCACCACCGCCGTGCCTACGTCGTAGCCGTGCTCCCCGTCGCCCGTGCGTCCTCTCATCGTGTCCAGGAGCTCCGCCGCTGTCCACTTCATCGAGCAAGCCGAGCCCCGAGCGCTCGCAACGCCCGAGTCCACCGCAACGACCTCGCCCGAACCGCCGTCACCGGAGATCCCCTTCAACACCGTCGCCGCCTCAGCTTGTCACCGACCTCGCCGGTGGCCTCTACGGGTGCGCTGTGAGCCTAGCTACCCCTCCTACCCTCCCTCTCTCGTTCCCGAGCCGTGTAGCGACCTCCCGGAGCTCAACCGCACCCACCACCGTGGAGCTCATCGCCGACATGCTCCCGGTCATCTTCCGGCCACTCCACGGTGTCCATCATGCTCACCGCGTCACGTAGCACCTAACTAGCTACTCCCCGCACCTCACCGACCCCTCTTGCGTCAAGTTCGACTTCGGCCGAACTCTAGTGGCCGCCAAAGTCGTCGCCGGCGCCAACTTCGGCCACCCCGACCCAAACGGACTCCACCAAGAGCTGCGGCTCGACCTCAGCTCCTCTCCGGTGGTCTCCGCGACCCATTTGGTGACCGAAACAGCCAAAACCACTTCCGCCGCCGCGTCGGGCTCGCCGGTGGCTAAACGCCGGTGCAGCCGACCCGGGTTTGACCACGGGTGGGCCCTGGTTGACTCCCCTGAGTCTATGACAGGTGGGGCCCAGCCCTGCTAACTAATTAGGATTAGTTTAAATTAGTTTTAGTTTAATTAATCACACTAACACGCGGGACCCACTGTCAGGTTTGACCCGGACGTGTCCCGTTGACCTGCTGACGTCACACTGACGTTAGGCTGACGCAATAATTGATTTTCTGGATTTAATCTAATATAGGAAATTCCAGAATATAGTTTAAACTTCAAAAATTCATAACTTTTATTCTGTAACTCCAAATTAGACAAATTATATATGAAAAATGATCAGAAAAATCCAATCTATCCATCTGTACCATTTTCATGCATGATTAAACAAGTTAACCTGATGTTTAATGCAGAACAAGGAAAAAACACTTTAAAGGGCCATGTTTAAGTTTGAAATTTGAATCTTTGATTCAAATTGGTTCAAACCCTTCTGGTCTTAGTTGCATTAGCCCAACTCACTCATATTGCCATGTTTCATGCATGCATCATATTGTTGCACATTGTTTGGTGATGGTTGTGTATCGGTGTTCTTTGCGGCAGGTTCTGCCTCCGAGGAGTACCGTGATTACCCTAACGAAGAACCGTATCAGTGCATCGAATCATCAGGCAAGCAACCAACCATTTGATCATATCGATACAATCCCATGTTCTCGGTCCTGCTCTCTTTTACTGCATTAAGACAATGTGTTTCAAACTGCTGTGTGCTACGGTAGTTGAACCCACTTCCTCTGCATGACCTATCATTGCCACAGTAACTAGATGAAACCCACTAGCATGTGTAGGAGTTGACTGAGCCATATTTATGTGTTGTTCCTACCTTGCTATGCCTGCTATGCTTAGAGTCGTGTCAGGTCTGGTTCATCTGGGTGATGGGCTAGAGTGAAATGATTATGTCGGTAATGAGAGTGGTGTGGTGAACACGATTTGGTAAAGGTATCGATGAGAGGCCATGTAGGAGTACATGGTGGGTTGTTTCATTGAAGCCGACCTTAAGCACTGAGATCTGTATGTGTGATTTAAGATACAGCTACTACCATGCATTGGGCCCTGAAATATGACCCCGCTCGACTTCTTATTCACCCTAGCTCTCTGTCCAGGAGTTGCAAGTAGTTTCTGGTGTTTGTAGCCTACTGGAGGCCGTGGACAGCGCTGACCGTAGGGGTGGGCTGTGATGCGGTAGGTACGTGGCCGGGTGTACCGAATACCCGTTAGGTATCTCGGGAACCCTGTTCACATCGTTCGGGGCCGTATGGGAAACCTCGGCCGGACTCCTTGCGGATGGAACCTGAATAGGCGATAAACCTGGACTAGAGGCTTAGGTGTTTAGGTAGGTTGTGGTCTACACCCACGTCGGCTTTCGCTTGAAGTCTGCCGAGCACATGTCGTGTGCAGACGCTAAGTGGTGGAAACATGTATGAAGAAGTACACCCCTGCAGGGTTATCATGATCTATTCGAATAGCCGCGTCCGCGGTAAAGGACTACTTGGTTGCCTATACAGTTCATAGACAAGTAAATGGAAACTACTAAAAGCCTCAAGATAAGTGTGAGTGCCGAGGATGGCTCTTCCGTAGGAAGACGGAGGTGGATCCTCGGTAGTGTATTGAAGTGGTGAGTAGTGGACTCGTGTACGCAAAACCATTTCAAGTTGGAGTCTCGTAGGATAGCCTAGCCAAGAGTCAAAGCTGGCTTGCTGCAACAACTCCACCAACCCTTCTTGATAATGTGCATGTATGTAGGATCTGATGTAAGTCTTGCTGAGTACCTTTGTACTCATGTTGCTATAATTTACATTTTTACAGAAGACGCTGCAACCCCTTCTGATGGGTTCTTCGTAGACGTTGACATCAATGAGTAGGCTAAGGCCCAGGTGGTGATCCTGAGCTTGTGAAGGACCACGTAGTATAGCTAGGCTTTCCAAGCCTCTTTTATTTTACCAGTTGTCCGTACCCAGACAAGCTACTTCCGCTGCTGGTTTGTATGACTGTATGACTTGAATGCTGGGTCGTGTGACCCGTACCTATGTGTATGTTATGTATGGCTCTTTGAGCCTTAAATAAAGTACTTGTGTCGTAGAGTCATGTTGTGATGCCTTGTTGTATTTGCACATATCGAGCATATTGTGTGTATGATTGAAATGCTTGGTATGTGTGGGATCTGACTATCTAGTTGTTTATCCTTAGTAGCCTCTCTTACCGGGAAATGTCTCCTAGTGTTACCACTGAGCCATGGTAGCTTGCTACTGCTCTGGAACACTTAGGCTGGCCGGCATGTGTCCTTCTTCGTTCCTGTGTCTGTCCCTTCGGGGAAATGTCACACATTGAGTACCGGAGTCCTGTTAGCCCGCTACAGCCCGGTTTACCGGAGTCCTGCTAGCCCAGTGCTACAGCCCGGTTTACCGGAGTCCTGCTAGCCCAGTGCTACAGCCCGGACCCACTTGCTGATGACCGACATGTTCATTGCTGGGTCATGGATGCCTGTCCCTGTAAGTCTGTGCCACTTTGGGTTTACGACTAGCCATGTCAGCCCGGGCTCCTTATCATATGGGTGCTAGCGACACTATCATATACGTGTGCCAAAAGGCGCAAACGGTCCCGGGCTAAGGTAAGGCGACACCCGTGGAATACCGTGCGTGAGGCCGCAAAGTGATATGAGGTGTTACATGCTAGACCTATGTGGCATCGAGTCGGGGCCCTGACACCCGGCGTCTAGACACAGACGCTAGGGACCCTGGCGTTTGGCCCCTGGACTCCGCAAAACTTCCTTTTGCGCATTCCAAAAACCTTGTGGGGTTTCCCCTTTGGCCCAAATAACGTGTTCTCGTACCCAAATATTTCGGGAAACATCCGGAACCCCTTCCGGTGAATTCCGGAACCCTTCCGGAGATCAAACACTATTATCCCATATATCAAACTTTATCTCCGGACGATTCCGGAGTTCCTCGTCATGTCCATGATCTCATCCGGGACTCCGGACAATATTTGGTTAATGTCGGAGTAATGGGCCACGGGTAGGCGAACCCGAGCCCCAGAACCTTTCAAGACATCGGGACAGACTGCGCCCCTCAAGTACCTGCGGCGACTCCGAGACATGCCGAGTCCCCAGAGGCGACTCCAAGAAGAGCCGAGTCCCGGAGGCGACTCCCATTCAAGCCGAGTCCCAGAGGCGACTCCGAAGAAGCTGACTATGGGGAGTCGGCCCGCGACTTCAAACCACCCGATAATTAAAGGCAAGCATGGCCACAGTGTGCCGTACTCGCGGAGATCTCCGCCCGGCGCGGCACTGTCGCCATGCCAGCCCTGACATCAGCCCTTGGGACGGGGCCCTGTACCCACGACCTCCTGTCTGTACGGCCCGGAGACGGCGGGGCCTACCAGTCAGCGAGAGTATTGAAGACGGCGAGAGCATCGAGAGTCGGACCCGTTGGGAGTCGGCCGCCTGGAGTCGGCCGGCCCCTCCCACGGGCCCCACATGCCATTAACCAGACGCGACAAGGGAATGGCAACAGTGATCGCCCGTCAGGCGGCGGCACTGTTGCCATGACCCCATGACCAAGCCCGCGCCATTAAAAGCACGGCTATAGTAATCTGCAGCCGGCAAGACCCGCCCGTGGCGGACACGGGCTGACGCCTTCGTACCAGGCCAGTCGGCGGGACCCACCAGTCGGCGGCCCCAGGAGTCGGCGGAGAAGACGGCGCCTGAGAGACAGACGGCTGGGACCCGCACCCAGCCGGTTTTTACCATTGTAACCCTAGGGGGTAGGCCTATATAAACCCCCAAGGGCACCCATGCAAAGGGTTCGCATCCATTAGCATTAGACAGATCACATAGGAAGGAGAGAGCTAGCCGTGCCCTCTCCTACCTCCAGAAACAGCTCTAGGAGCAAGCTTGTATACACTTTGCCATAGTGATCATGCGGAGACCCCACAGAGCAGCAGTAGGGGTGTTATCTCCTCGGAGAGCCCTGAAGCTGGGTAAGATCCGCCGGCGTGCATGTCTTCACGTCATCCCGTTTCCAGACACTGGCGACGTTCTACTCGCCCCCACCATGATAAGCCATCCTTTGGCATATGTCGCACCCAACCCCCGACATTTGGCGCCCACCGTGGGGCATGGTGCACCGTCGTCTGGAGATCTGTTCTGGACGGGAACCCTCTTCCTCCCTGGCGAGCGCAGCCAGCCAGCGTCGCCAGACGGAGTCTGCATCGACGCGCTGCGCGGCGCCGAGGCCGCCTGTGCAGCGAGCTGTCTCACCGAACTTATCGGCGAGGTTCGCCTCTCCGACGAGCCTGCATCCGAAGCAGGCGCGAGTGGCCCCGAGAGCCTCCTCGCGGGCGTCCTCGACCAACTCCATGTCACTGGCGAGCCTGCCGTGGACTTGGAGTCCGTAGGCTCCACCGACCCGATGCTAATCGACTTCGATGTCGTGTCGCTTGACACTTTCCCCACCAATGTGGTGGTCTACGACGAGCCGCTTCCTCATGAGGAGAGCGGCGGAAGCGCCGTCATAGAGGTGCTCGTCATCAGTCACGATAAGCGCTCCGGCGAAGGAGCTCAGGACCCGCTCGACGCGACCCTGCAGGACCTGACTGCGCCTATTCCAGAAGACGCAGATGCCGACATGCTGGAGACACGCCGCCTTCAGATCATCGAAGGCGCCAAGAAGCTGGCAGGCATGAGGCGCCTGTCAGAAGCCTACCAGCGCGAAATGAACCGCGCCGTGGGCGGCTCGCCGGCTTCGACTGGGCCTAGCCGCCTAGGCGCGGTCCGACAGCGCGGCGCGGCCATCGCCGACTTGTTCGGGGTCAATCGCCCCGTATACACCACCCCTGCAGAGAACATCCGCGCTGCCCAAGCGGCGACTGGCGAGCTGAAGAACCTCGAGGGTGAAGAGCGCCGCATGATGACGGAGCGAGTCCAGCAGCTCCTCGACGCGGTTGCTGCGCAGAAAGCGGCCGGCGGCCGCACCAATGCGCCGCAGCAGCCAAACGACGACTTGCCTCCCCGCCAAGATCAAGGCGCGACGTCTTGGACGCCGACTGGTGGAGTCCGCGGAAGAAAAGACAAAGAGCTGGCTGCCAGTCGCAGTCGGACTCGCATCGCCATCGAGCGCGACCAAGACGGCCATCCGAGAGCAGTGGAGCGTTAGGACGACTACCTGCCTCCCCCACCAAGAAGAGAACGGCGAGTTTCCCCGCCGCCTGTTGAGCATCCGACTCTCGGTGGCCGCCTTGGCCGCCGAGAGGGAGTCAGAGAAAACGACGCTCGCCATCGGATCGACCGACTCCATCGATCCCTGGCGCTGGAAGAAAAAGATGAGCTGGGTCCGCCTTGCTTTGGACCCCGCATCCGAGACGAGCCTTTCCCCAAAGGGTTCACGCTCCCTGATACACACCCAAGTACACCGGCTCCGTGAAGCCAGAAGACTGGCTAATTGATTACTCCACGACCATCAGTATAGCAAATGGCAACAAGCGAGTTGCCGTGAACTATGTTCCACTCATGCTCCAGGGCACGGCCCGGACATGGTTGAACAGTCTGAAGCCCCGCAGCATCAACAGCTGGGTCAACTTCACCGAAGCCTTCATCCGCAACTTCATGAGCACGTACAAGCGACCTCCCAAGCCGTGCCAGCTTTCCTTGTGCATGCAAGGCCCTGACGAGTCAACACGCGACTACCTCACGCGCTGGGGCGAGCTTCAGAACTCCTGCGAGGGTGTGCACGAGGTGCAGGCTATCGAGTACTTCACCGTCGGGTGCCGAGAAGGCACCCTCCTCAAGCACAAGCTCCTCTGTGACGAGCCGGAAACCCTCGATGAACTGCTGGTCATAGCAGACAAGTACGCCACCGCCGACTCCTCCATGAAGATGGAGATTCAAGTTAATGCGGCTGGCAAAGTGGCCCCTCAAGCTCCCAGAACTCCGGCTGGAGACACCAGTCGGCGACAACAACAGAACGACAACAAACGCAAGGCCCAACAGCCGACTTCCAGCAGTCGGCAGGTTGCAACAGTCGAAGATCAACAGCCGGAGGGGCAGCTTCCGGCCAAGCGGCAGAAAGGCGGCAAGTCCAACTGGTTGTCGGCCTTCTCTTATGAGCAGACTCTGGATGGTCCCTGCAAGTTCCACAGTGGCGCGAAGCCTTCAAATCATACCACTCGAAAGTGCCACTGGCTTACCAGAATCACCAAGGGAGACGGCCTCCTTCCTCCAGTGCCTGCTGGGCCGCCGCCTCCACCGCCGCCCCAGCAGCCGGCTGATCGGCCAGTCGGCGCAGTACAAGACGAGTACCCAGAAGAGCATGGAGCCTATGTGGTGTTCACCAGTGTGGCTGACGATCAATGCAGTAGACGGCTGCAGCAGCAAGAGGTGAACACTGTGGCGTCAAGTACTCCAGAGTTCATGGATTGGTCCGAGAAGCCTATTAGTTGGAGCAGAGCAGATCACCCAGAGGTGATGCCGAATCCGGGCTCCTATGCCCTGGTCCTAGGTGCCACCTTGGCCACTGATAGGCGGGCCGCCCGCTTTTCGAGAGTACTGATGGACGGAGGCAGTAGCATCAACATCCTGTACAAGGACACTATGGAGAAGCTGGGAATCAAGCAAAGACAGCTACAAAGCAGCCGGACTGTGTTCCATGGTATTGTACCCGGCCTTTCCTGCTCACCAATCGGCAAGATCCTGATAGACGTCCTCTTCGGAGACAAAGATCATTTCCGCCGAGAGCCAGTCTAGTTTGAAGTAGTGGACCTTGAAAGCCCGTACCATGCACTTCTTGGCCGACCTGCACTGGCCAAGTTCATGGCGGTTCCTCACTACGCCTACCTCAAGATGAAGATGCCGAGTTCCAAGGGAATTCTGACCCTAGCCGGCGACTACAGGAAGTCGTCCGCTTGCGCGGCCGAGAGCAGCCGGCTGGCCGAGTCCCTGGTGATGGCAGCTGAGAAGCAGCTCCTTGATCGGGTCGTGGCGATGGCCGGAAAGCAGCCAGAGATGTCGCCTGACCCCAAGGAGTCGGAAGCTGAGGGTTCGTTCAAGGCGGCCGAAGAGACCAAGAAGATACCCTTGGACCCAGAGCACCCAGAGAGGTACGCTGTCATGGGTACAAACCTTGACAGCAAATAGGAAGGCGAGCTCGTCGATTTCCTCTGTGGGAAGCGAGACATCTTCGCATGGTCCCCTAAAGACATGCCAGGTGTACCGACGGAATTCGCCGAGCACAAGTTACATGTCCGACCCGATGTGAAGCCCGTCAGGCAGCCCTTGTGCCGCCTGTCAGAGGAGAAGAGAAGAGTTGTTGGAGAAGAGATAGCCCGGCTCCTGGCGGCCGGCTTCATTATGTAGGTGTTTTTTCCAGAGTGGCTGGCAAACCCGGTCTTGGTACTAAAGAAAAACAAGCAATGGCGGATGTGCATTGATTACACAAGCCTCAACAAAGCCTGCCCAAAGGACCCATTTCCTCTAACGAGAATCGATTAGGTGATAGACTCCACAGCCGGATGCGAGCTGTTGAGTTTCTTAGATGCATATTCAAGATATCACCAGATCAAGCTGAACCCGGCTGACAGACTGAAAACCGCCTTCATCACGCCGTTCAGAGCCTTCTGCTACCTGACCATGACGTTCGGCTTGAGGAATGCCGGCGCCACCTTTCAGCGTTGCATGCAGAAGTGCCTCCTCAAGCAACTCGGCCGAAATGCCCACGTCTACGTGGATGATGTGGTGGTGAAGACGGAGAAGCATGGGACGCTGCTGGAAGACCTCAAGGAAACCTTTGAGAACCCGCGCCGATTCTAGATCAAGCTCAACCCTGAGAAGTGCGTTTTCGGAGTACCAGCCGGCCAACTCCTTGGCTTCCTGGTCTCTGAACGCGGCATAGAGTGCAACCCCATGAAGATCAAGGCCATCGAGAGGATGGAGGTACCCAGCTGACTGTTAGATGTGCAGAAGTTCACCGGCTGCTTGGCGTCCATCAGTCGATTCATCAGTCGGCTGGGCGAGAAAGCTCTCCCTTTGTATCAATTGATGAAGAAGACCACCTTTTTTGAGTGGAACCACAAGGCGGATGAAGCATTTCTCCAGCTGAAGAAGATGTTGACTACTCCCCCTGTGTTGGCGGCTCTGACTCCCAAAGAGCCCATGCTCCTGTACATTGCCGCCACCAGCCGAGTAGTCAGCACAGTCATTATAGTCGAACGCAAAGAGGAAGGCAAGGCGCTCCCTGTCCAGAGACCGGTGTATTACCTGAGCGAGGTATTGTCAACTTCCAAGCAAAACTACCCCCACTACCAGAAGATATGCTACGGTGTGCATTTTGCCGCCAAGAAGCTGAAGCCTTACTTTCAAGAGCATCCAATCACGGTAGTTTGCACAGCCCCGCTGACCGAGATCATCGGGAGCCGAGATGCTTCTGGCCGAGTAGCCAAATGGGCCATAGATTTGGCTCCCTACACCATCTACTACCAGCCCCGCACCGCTATCAAGTCGCAAGCACTGGCCGACTTCCTTGTTGACTGGGCCGAGACCCAGTACCTGCCGCCAGTGCCCGACTCCACCCATTGGCGGATGCATTTCGACGGCTCCAAGATGCGCACCGGCTTGGGAGCCGGCGTCGTCCTCACCTCCCCTAAAGGCGACAAGGTCAAGTATGTGCTGCAGATCCACTTCGCCGCCTCCAACAACGTCGCCGAATACGAGGCGCTCATTCATGGGCTCCGGCTTGCCAAAGAACTCGGCACTCGCCGGATCCTGTGCTATGGCGACTCCGATTTGGTGGTCCAGCAGTCATCTGGCGACTAGGACGCCAAAGATGCAAACATGGCGAGCTACCGCTTCCTGGTGCAGCAACTCAGCGGATACTTCGAGGGGTGCGAGTTCCTTCACGTGCCAAGAAACGACAACGATCAAGCAGACGCCTTGGCACGAGTCGGCTCCACCCGCCAAGCAATACCATTCGGCGTCGCTCTTCAGCGCCTCCTTAAGCCGTCTATCAAGCCTTCACCAGAATCAGACTCCATCTTCGTGCCGGCTCCTCCCGAAGAAGTCGGATCCGACTCAAGAGCCCCAGCAGACGGCCCCAAGAAAATCACAGTCGAAGCCAGCCCGGGGACTTCAAAACCCGGCCCGAGGACTGCGCCAGTCGGCTCGGAGACTGCGCCAGACGGCCCGGGGACTTTGTCAATCCAGCAAGCGGCCGCAGATTCCAGCCCGCCGCCTCCCAGCCCAGCCGCCCTTGTCCAAGTCGCGGTGGTGGCGATCGAAGAAATAGCAGCACCTTCATGGGCACAACCCATCCTCAAGTTTCTGGTAAACAGAGAGCTGCAACTGATGAAATCTTGGCTCGGCAAGTGCAACACCGAGCGGCAGCCTACACCATAATCAACAGAGAGCTGGTCAGGCGTAGTGTTACTAGTGTCTACTAGCGCTGCGTGGAGCCAAAGCAAGGCCAAGCAATTCTCAGAGACATCCACCAAGGCGAGTGCGGCCACCATGCAGCTTCAAGAGCACTCGTTGCCCAAGCCATTTGGCACGGTTTCTTCTGGCTGACTGCCCTGGAAGAGGCTAAAGAGTTAGTCCAGAAATGCAAGGGGTGCCAGAAATTCTGCTCCAATCCGCTTCAGCCGGCTTCCACGCTGAAGACAATCCCTATCGCCTGGCCCTTTGCAGTTTGGGGCCTGGACATGGTGGGACCATTCAAGACGGCCCGAGGGGGCCTGACTCATCTGCTTGTTGCGGTGGACAAGTTCACCAAGTGGATAGAAGCAAAGCCCATCAAAAAGTTGAACGGTCCGACTGCAGTGACTTTCATTGCCGACATCACGGTGCGGTACGACATACCGCACAGCATCATCACCGACAATGGCACCAATTTTGCCGAAGGCGCCTTGGCCCGTTTCTGCGCGACGCAGGGCATCCGACTGGACCTAGCATCCGTTGCCCATCCGTAGTCAAACGGCCAGGTGGAGCGAGCAAATGTCCTCATCCTGTCCGGCATCAAGCCTCGACTGGTCGAACCATCGAGCGTTTGGCCGGCTGTTGGCTTGAGGAGCTGCCAGCCGTCCTCTGGAGTCTGCGCACGACTCCAAACAAGTCAACCGGCTTCACGCCTTTCTTCCTCGTCTATGGTGCCGAAGCCATCATCCCGACGGACATAGAGTTTGATTCTCCACGAGTCACCATGTACACCGAAGAGGAAGCCGAAGAAGCACGTCAAGACGGTGTCGACCTGCTGGAAGAGGGCCGGCTGTTGGCACTCAGCCGGTCCGGCATCTACCAGCAGAGTCTGCGCCGATACTACAACCGGAAGGTCAAGCCGAGATCCTTCCAAGAGGGCGACCTTGTGCTCCGGCTGATTCAGCGAAAAGCCGGCCAGCACAAGTTGTCGGCGCCTTGGGAAGGCCCCTTCATCGTCAGCAAAGTGCTGGGCAACGGCTCCTACTACCTAATTGACGCCCAGAAGCCTCGAGCGCGCAAGAGGGACGAGTCCGGCAAGGAGTCAGAATGACCAAGGAACGCAAATCTTCTCCGAAGATTTTACAGTTGATGCAGTATGTACCACGCTATCCTTTGTATTAAACTACCAAGACTTTGGCCCCCCCGAGACGAGCTCGGGGACTGCCATTTTTGTTATCTGTAAGATAAGAATTATGCCTCCGAGTATGCTACTTTTTTGCAATGCCGCTTGGCACCGGGTTCGACTAGTCGGCCCGGGGACTCGCCGTCTTGCTCTATGAAATGCTTCCTGCAGTCAGGCAAGTAATCTGCTGCGCTTAAGCCATCTCCTGTCGAAAGCCGCAGCTCACAGAGCGACTGTTGGTAGGCAGAGAGTAAGCAAGAACGAGCGCACACACGAAAAAATGGCTAAGGACTCAAAGCATATGCATAGCCCAAGCCGGTTTCCAGCCTCTCTCTGCAGAGCTGACTCTCGAATAGTCGGCTCACCGCCTTCTATCCAACTTGTTAAAAAACTCTAAAAAAGCCAAGTACTTGGCTTCCCTAAAGTAGCCAAGCATTTGACCTGCGGCAGTCCGTGGAGCGGCTGTTAGTCTAGCAAAGCGGCGACTATGGAAAGGCGGCAAAGGAAAAAGCCAAAAAGAGCAACGAGCAAGGAAGGATAGAAGGAAGATAGATATTTACATAGCAAAGGCCTCTGGCCAAGTTCAAGATACACCCCGCGGGTGGAATTGTGCAAATTGACAAGTTCTTTCAAAAGACTATTAAGACAGGAAAAATAAAGGCAAGACGGCAGCCTAAGGAGCGGCAGATGGGTTCAGAGGGTCGGCGGAGACGGCGGTGTCAGGCGCCATAGCGGCCGGCTGGGCAGTCTCGGCTTGATCTTTTCCGGCGGTAGCCAGCCCGGTCGGACGCGGCTCGTTGCTGGAGGCGCGATCGAGCTGAGGCTGGTCGCCCGCTCTGTCTTCTGGCACCTCCGTCTCGTCTTCGTCCCCCGCCTCGTCTTCCTCCTCGGTGTTGGAGCCAATCACCTCTGCTGAGTACTCGTCGTAGTCGGGGTTCATCCCAAACCACTCCGGAGGCACCTCCTCGCCGTTCGCGGCCCGCTCAGGAACGAAGACGCTGGTGTCGGTGTAGTCGGGGATCGCCGCCGCACGCTCGATGAGGGCGCCTTCCACAGCTGCCAGTTCTGCCTGGGCCTCTGACCGGAACGCGGCCAGCCGGTCCAGGTCCAGCCCTGAATACCAAGCCTTGACGAATTCCAAGGCCCGGCGTGCTCTAGCCCGGGCCGAGGAACCCTTCCAAGCCTCAAGACGGCCGGCCACGACCTCCAGCCAGTCGGCAGTCCGACTGGCAGTGCGCAGAGCCGGCATGCCTGGCCACAGGGCGGAGATCGCTTGGGCCCCGGCGCGTTGAAGCTGGCGCAGCAGCTGATGGGCCGGCCGCAGACGGGTCTCGATGATCAGGAGCTGCTCATCGACGGTCAGGGGGCGTTGGCGGCGATCTACTCGCCATTCGCCCTCCGCACCTCACGATCAGCCTCAATGGCTCGAGTGACCGCCTGCGAGTGGCCAGGGAAGAAGTCTCCCCAAAACAGAGAAGAAGCATAAGAAAGAATCAGAAGTCGGCTCGGCTTGTAGTCGGCAGTTCGAAGAAAAGAAGCAAAGAAGCTCACCATCGACAATGTCTTCGATCTCGTGGAAGCCAGAAGTCAGCATCGCCTCCCTGTCAGTCCAGGAGGAGCGCTCCATATCGAACTCGGCCAGGAGAGCGGTCTCTTTCTTTCCCGCCTCGTCCCGAGCCGCCTTCAGCAGCTCCTTCTGCTCCACCAACTGCTCGGCCAGCAAGTCGCGCTCTTTGGCGAGCTTACCGCACTCCTCCTCCCTGGCGTGAAGGGCCGTGCTGACTTCGCCCAACTGTTCCTGGAGAGCGGCACTGGCCTCTGAAAAACAAAGAGAAAAGACATTAAGTCGTCAACAACAAAGGTCGCCAGGAATATCCGGCCCGACTACTCAGCAGTCGGCCCGAATCTCGGGGACTACAGCCCGCGGGTGCGCCAGCGTGCCCCCGCGAAAAAGAAGAAGAACTTACTCTGGCTCTCCGACAAGTCGGCAGTCCGCTTCTCCAGCCGCTCAACGTTACAATTGAAGGCGGTGACGCGGAGGTTGTGATACTCCTGTGATAAAAAGTCGGACAAAGACAAAAATGAGGAACTCGCCAGATTGAGTTCCGGGCAGCCTGCGCAGCAGTCGGCCCGAAACTCAGGGACTACACCCAGTGGGTGCGCTGGCGTGCCCCCACAGAGAAGAACAAGAAGAGACAAAGTCAAAAAAGAAAAACGTACCCGGATAGACGCTCGCGACTCCAGATGCGCCCTGCTGCAGCCCTGGATGGCTTCGCCTTCGGCTCGCAGCTTTGCCTGCACGTCCAGGAGCGCCTGGTTCAGCGGACTGTCGCCGCCTCCTCGCACCCATCCAGTAGGCGCAGCACTTGATGCCTCAGCATCTGGAATGGCCGAGCTGGCGGTGCCGGCTTCCAAGGGGCGTGGCGTCGAGACCGCCTTCGCAAGGCGGCAGCGCGCTGGTGAGGCGACTTGAAGGAGCAGCCTCGCCACCGCCTCGTCCTTAGCCGGTGGCACTGGCGTGCCCGCCGGCTGCTTGCCATGCGGCAGAGGCGGCGGTGGCGGCGTGGTCGTGCCCGATGCGGAGGCCTCGCCACCGTCCTTCTCCATGATGGAGTGCTCCCCGCCGACTTCTACAATCTGCCCCGTGAACTCCGGTGGCGGCGGCGTGCAGTTCAGCGGGACGACAAGCAGCGCCGACTGGCGACGTGCGGTCTCCTCCGCCCGCTGTTTTGCTGCGGCGGCGGCTTCGGCCTCCTCCAGCTTCTTCTGGGCGAAGGCCGCCGCCTTCTCGGCCTCCGCCTTCTCCAGACGGTCGGCCTCTTCCTCGTCGCGCTTCTCCCGCGCGTTGCGCTCCATCGCCTCTTGGAGGTTGGCGGCGGGGTCAATCCGCCGGGTGTTGGCGGACGTCTCGGCCGACTCCATGACAGAGGGGACGGCGACCCTCTCAAGAGAAAGAGGGGCCCTGAAGCAAAGAAGGAAATATAAAGACTCGGAAAAGATTTGTTGAAGAAAAAATGACAAAGGCGGCGAACGCTTACGCGGAGACCAGCGGCGGCTTCTTCACCTCCTTGCGGAAGCGGTTGGCCTTCGCGATCGCCTCCTCCCGCTTGGTAGCGGCGGCCGCCCCCTTGAACTTCTTCGGTCGACCGCCGAGCAAACTCGGCACGGCCCGGCGCTTCTTCGTGCCGACTTGACCGGCCAAGCCGGCGGAAGAACTCGCGCCCGGATGGCCGGCTTTGGGTTGGCGGCGCGGGACGACTTCCCCTTCGGCGTCGTCTTCTGGCCAGTCGGCGAAGGTCGCCGAGGGCCGGAGGCCGCCTTCCGCTCCCCCTCCTCCGCCTTCGGCGTCGGCCCCCATTGCCGCCGCCCCCAAGTCGGGGTCCTCGACATCGCTCTCCACTCGATCTGGAGCGAAGTCGCGGGGCTGTCCAGTGGCGCCGGCTGCGGGCGGGATGAGAGGGTTCTGACTCGAAAAAACTAAGAAGATCAGAAGTCGGGTTCGGCTACAAAGAAAAACAGAAAGCAAAAATATACGACTTACCGCAGGAGGGGGGTTGGCACGCGAGTACGGCTCTTTGCCGAACTGCCAATCTTCCGCGAGCTCGCAGTTCGTGATGTGATTCACCATCTTCGCCACCTCCGCGTGGGGCATGTCCCAGGTGCACATCCGACTCGGGTCTCGGCGGCCGCTCATCTGACTAATCAGATGAGGTCGGCCTTGGAGAGGGAGGACTCGGCGCACCACGAAGGTGGCCAGCAAGTCGGCCCCGACCAGGCCTTCCGACTGCGTCAGCACCCGGAGTCGCGCGATGGCAGCGGCGCTGGCGGGAGTCAGCGTCTGGGCCCGGTGGGACCAAGTGGGAAGCCTCCCAGCCGGCGCGCCAGCCTCATAGGGCGGCAGGTTGACCCAGTCGCCCTCCGTGGCGACATTCTTCACGTAGAAGTACGAACGCTGCCACATCTTCACCGACTTGATCAGCGCGATGGAGGGGAAGGTGTTGTCGGCGGTCGACCTGCGCATTGCGATGAAGGCGCCGCACTGAGCCAGCACGCCGGCGACGTGCGTGCCGAGCTTGGATTGAAAGAGCTCTCCCCACAGCTCGATGGTGGGGAGAACACCGAGGAAACCCTCGCACAGGGTGGCGAAGGCGGCCAGCAGCACCACCGTGTTGGGAGTGAGGTGGTGCGGCTGGAGTCCGTTGAACTCCAAGAAGGAGCGGAGGAAGCCGCTCGCCGGTAGACCCAGGCCACGCATAAGGTGCGAGTGGAATATGACCCGCTCGCCCTCTTGCGGCGCCGGCCTTAATTTCCCCCGCCGGCGGGGCGCAGGCTCGCACCAAGTTCGCGCCGGGGAGCCGGCGCGTCTTGCGGAGGTGCTCGATGGCGTCGTCGTCCACTTCGGAGCCGTCCCAAACGTCGGAACGAACGGCAGGAGCTGCGGCGGAGGAGGAGCTCATTGCAGCGGTGCGGTGCGGCGTGGTGCGGCGAAGGCAGGAAGAAGAAGAAGCAGGAGGAAGCGGGGGAGCATGGAGGAACGAGCGCGCGCTTCGCCATCCCGCTCCCCCCGCCTATTTATAGGCCCGTAGGCTGAGAAGCTAATGGTGCGGCGTGGGATTAACTGCGCGCGAGACCCCACGCCCCCCATGATTAAACCCACGAAGTTACTGCGCGCAGTAACGACGTGGGGAACCCAACCGCCCACACGGCCACAACGGATCCGTTCGCGTGCCAAGGCACGGTAGTGGCAGGCCTCGCCTGACGGCCCGTCCCGTCGTGCGCGTGGGCAGGCAGACTGCCCCTGCCACGTGGCGCCGCGCGACGGGGCCTCGGCGAGCGACCACGGGAGGCGTATCCGACACGCCGCCTGGTTCCCGCCGCGACGTTCGAAACTCCTCAAGGGGCAGGACGGCCCCCGGCGAATCCGCCTCCAGCAAGTCGGCTTGAGCAAGATGGCCCTCGGCGAATCCGACTCCAGCTAGTTGATTTGAGGCAGGACGGCCCTCTGTGAGTCCGACTCCGTCCAGTCGGCTCGAAGGAAGACGGCGAGCAAGGCCAAAAATCCTACCACCAGAAGAAAGAAACTGTTGAGGCCCGCGACTTATCATCCTTGGAGCCTCACCAGCTTCGGGGACTGATGTCAGAGTAATGGGCCACGGGTAGGCTAACCCGAGCCCCAGAACCTTTAAAGACATCGGGACAGACTGCGCCCCTCAAGTACCTGCGGTGACTCCGAGACATGCCGAGTCCCCAGAGGCGACTCCAAGAAGAGCCGAGTCCCAGAGGCGACTCCCATTCAAGCCGAGTCCCAGAGGCGACTCCTAAGAAGCCGACAATGGGGAGTCGGCCCGTGACTTCCAACCACCCGATAATTAAAGGCAAGCATGGCCACAGTGCGCCGTACTCGCGGAGATCTCCGCCCGGCGCGGCACTGTCGCCATGCCAGCCCTGACATCAGCCCTTGGGACGGGGCCCTGTACCCACGACCTCCTGTCTGTACGGCCCGGAGACAGCGGGGCCTACCAGTCAGCGAGAGTATTGAAGACGGTGAGAGCGCTGAGAGTCGGACCCATTGGGAGTCGCCCCCCTAGAGTTGGCCGGCCCCTCCCACGGGCCCCACACGCCATTAACCAGACGCGACAAGGGAATGGCAACAGTGATCGCCCGTCAGGCGGCGGCACTGTTGCCATGACCCCATGACCAAGCCCGCGTCATTAGAAGCACGGCTACGGTAATCTGTAGCCGGCAAGACCCGCCAGTGGCAGGCACGGGCTGATGCCCTCGTACCAGGCCAGTCGGCGGGCCCCAAGAGTCGGCGGAGAAGACGGCGCCTGAGAGACAGACGGCTGGGACCCGCACCCAGCCGGGTTTTTACCATTGTAACCCTGGGGGGTAGGCCTATATAAACCCCCCAGGGCACCCATGCAAAGGGTTCACGTCCATTAGCATTAGACAGACCACATAGGAAGGAGAGAGCTAGCCGTGCCCTCTCCTACCTCCATAAACAGCTCTAGGAGCAAGCTTGTATACACTTTGCCATAGTGATCATGCGGAGACCCCGCAGAGCAGCAGTAGGGGTGTTATCTCCTCGGAGAGCCCTGAAGCTGGGTAAGATCCGCCGGCGTGCATGTCTTCTCCTCATCCCGTTTCCAGGCACCTGCGACGTTCTACCCGCCCCCACCATGATAAGCCATCCTTTGGCATATGTCGCACCCAACCCCCGACAGTTACCAACATGCATAACTCATATAATACTATATCGTCAACGAAACGTTAAGTGTGCGGACCCTACAGGTTCGAGAACTATGTATACATGATCGAGACACGTTTCCGGTCAATAACCAATAGCGGGACCTAGATGCCCATACTGTCTCCCACATATTCTACAAAGATCTTTATCAGTCAAACCGCATAACAACATACGTTGTTCCCTTTGTCATCGGTATGTTACTGTAATGCCCCAGATACAACTTTCCATATTCGTAACTCCAACTCTTAGCTTTTCCGGCTATGTGCTACGATATTTTCTCCGTGGTTGGGTTTTTGTTGTTTTTTGTTTTGCATTTTGTTCATGTCTTGAATTTCATCTCATGTCATCATTTGCATCTGCATGTTTTCATAAAACATGCACCCGTTCGTAGTTCCCGCATCCCCCCTTGCCTTCATTGACCGTTCTGAGACCAACCGTGTTTTCGTTTCCCTCCTGTCAAACCACCTAACCTCTCTACAACCACCGACCCCCTCTTTCGTGCGTCCGAAAACTTCCCCGAACCCGACCCGGGCTTTCATTACCGATGGGTTCAGATCATCCCCAAACATCTACAAAACATCTCCGTTTCTTATTTAGACTTTCCTAACCTATCTTTTCTCGGCCGTCGGATTTTGATCGGATGATCCAACTCCTCTCTTTCCCCATATATATATATAGTCTACCCCTAGTCCATTTTGGACCAAACCCTATTTTCTAGGGATCCTCCTCCCCGCCGCCACTCTCTCTGGTTCCCCTCGGGATCACCAGCGATCCAACCAGCGCCAACCAGCTAGTCTCCTCCTCTCCCTTGAATTCCCCATCGAGCCAACCGGTGCCAGCGGCCGTCGTCGCCTTCAGCAACCCACCAGTCGGAGCAGCCAGCCCTGCTCCTTATGCCTGAAGCCTCCCGAGCCGTACCTCGCCGGCAACCAGCAGGACCGCCGCGTCCCTCTCCTCTGTTTTCCTTTCCATCCTCCTTTTCCCCTGTCTCTCTCTCGCTCACGCCATCTCTCTCCCTGTCTTTCCCTACAGGAGCTTCCCGCGCCATGGCTGCAGCCCGAGTCCTTCTGCCTCGCTCGATCTGGACCAGGAGGGTCCCGAGCATCTCCACCGTCGCCGTCTCCGTTGAGCGCCGCCCTGGTTCCCTTTCTCTCCTTCCTCCGGTCCCCTCATCTCATCTCTCTCTAATTTGTGTTGCGACGTTGCCGTTTCTGCAGAGCCACTGCCGCCACGGAGCTCCAACTCCGGCCACCTCGTCTCCGCGGTGATCTGACGCCTCGGGTTCCGTCCGGCCGCCGGCGTCCCATCCTCGCCTCTGCTTCGAACACACGCGCGCGCCGCCATCCCCTTGTCGTCAGCTGCAGGAGCAGCGCGGCCTCTCCTTCTGTTCGAGCAAGGAAGACAAGCGCGTGCCTGCATCCTCTACATTGCGGCGCTGTGCCTCTGTGCGCCCGTTGACTCAGCCCGTTCCCGGCCAGATCGAGACGCCCAGGACCTCGCCGCCCCTTCGCCCCGCTCGCCGGAGACCATCTGCGCCGCCCGCCCAGTCCTGCGCCTTGGCTTCGCTCACCTGAACCAGCGCCTTGTCCCGCCTGCTGCTGCTTCTGTTCTTCAGAAAGACGAGCAGCTCGCCCGCTCGCCCCGTTGACCGCAGTCGAGCGTGGGCCGCATCCCGCGCCAAGCCAAGCCAGATCCGGGCCAAGCCCATGGTGAGCATCAGATATCCAACGCCCCCTGTGCACTGTTGGGCCAGCAGATTCGGCCCGTAGTGTTTTTTCCTGCTGCTGCGATTTTCGCATTTATCCAGAGTTTACAGTTTTGCAAAAAAAAACTCCATGTTCATGCATTAATAATTCACAAACCGTGCATTGGATTAAAATGATTTAAATATGTAAAATGCTTAGAATTTTGTCTAGTTTCATAATATGCTGCTTTCATCCATGTTTAAAATGTTTAAAATGATGTTTGTTTAAATTTGCTCAAATGCCATGCTAAAATGATTTATTTCATAACTAAATAACCGCAGCTCGATTTTAAATAAACTTTATATGTAAATGGGGTAGAAAAATGCCTAGTTTAACATGGTGCACTTCATTTTGCTGTTTAACATCATTAAAATTGTATTTAGGGCAGAACAGTACCAAATTCATAATATGCATATGAGGATTTGCCGGACTTGTTGTTTATTATTTCCAGCCTCATTTAAAATTGCTAGATAGGTAGTTTTATTATGCTTCACCTCTTGCCATGTTTAACAACATTTAATATTGTTGAGTACCTAACCGAGAGCGAACTAAATAACTCGAATGTGGTGTTTCGTTAATATGCAACTCGTTGCATATTGAGCTCCACTTAACTTGTAGTTTTGTTTGTTGCACTTTGCCATGCCATGCCTCATTAAACCGGACATGCATTATGCTTGTTTGTGCATCATGCCATGTTTATGATTGTGCATTTACCATGTTGTGTGTTTCTTTCCGGTGTTGCTTCTTAGTTCCGGTAATGTTGCGATTGTGAGGATTCGTTCGACTACTCCCGTTCGTCTTCTTCATGGGCTCGTTCTTCTTCCTAGCGGGATTTCAGGCAAGATGACCGTCACCTTGGATCTCACTACTATCATTGCTATGCTAGTTGCTTCGTTCTATCGCTTTGCTGCGCTACCTCTCTTTTGCTCTTCAAGCCTCCCAAATTCCCATGAACCTCTAACCTTTTGACACCCTTCCTAGCAAACCGTTGTTTGGCTATGTTACCGCTTTGCCCAGCCCCTCTTATAGCGTTGTTAGTTGCAGGTGAAGTTGAAGATTGCTCCATGGTGGATAGGATTATGTTGGGATATCACAATATCTCTTATATTATTAATGCATCTATATACTTGGTAAAGGGTGGAAAGCTCAGCCTTATGCCTGGTGTTTTGTTCCACTCTTGCCGCCCTAGTTTCCGTCATACCGGTGTTATGTTCCCGGATTTTGCGTTCCTTACGCGGTCGGGTGATTTATGGGACCCCCTTGACAGTTCGCTTTGAATAAAACTCCTCCAGCAAGGCCCAACCTTGGTTTTACCATTTGCCTCACCTAGCCCTTTTTCCCTTGGGTTTCCGGAGCCCGAGGGTCATCTTTATTTTAGCCCCTCGGGCCAGTGCTTCTCTAAGTGTTGGTCCAAAACGAGCAACCTGCGGGGCCACCTCGGGGCAACTCGAGGTCTGGTTTTACTCGTAGCTTGACTTATCCGGTGTTGCCCTGAGAACGAGATATGTGCAGCTCCTATCGGGATTGTCGGCGCATCGGGCGGCTTTGCTGGTCTTGTTTTACCATTGTCGAAATGTCTTGTAAACCGGGATTCCGAGACCGATCGGGTCTTCCTAGGAGAAGGTATATCCTTCGTTGATCGTGAGAGCTTATCATGGGCTAAGTTGGGACACCCCTGCAGGGTTTAAACTTTCGAAAGTCGTGCCTGCGGTTATGTGGCAGATGGGAATTTGTTAAAGTCCGATTGTAGATAACTTGACATTTGACTTAATTAAAACGCATCAACCGTGTGTGTAGCCGCGATGGTCTCTTTTCGGTGGAGTCCGGGAAGTGAACACGGTTTTGGGTTATGTTTGACGTAAGTAGGAGTTCAGGATCACCTCTTGATCATTGCTAGCTTCACGATCGTTCCTTTGCTTCTCTTCTCGCTCTTATTTGCGTATGTTAGCCACCATACATGCTTAGTCGCTGCTGCAACCTCACCACTTTACCCCCTTCCTTACCCATTAAGCTTTGCTAGTCTTGATACCCATGGTAATGGGATTGCTGAGTCCTTGTGGCTCACAGATTACTACAACAACAGTTGCACGTACAGGTTTTGCGATGATCATGACGTGAGAGCGATGTTTGCTTGTCTTGGAGTTCTTCTTCTGTTTCTTCTTCGATCAGGGGATAGGTTCTAGGTCGGCAGCCTGGGCTAGCAGGGTGGATGTCGTTTGAGTTTCTGTTTGTGTTTCATCCGTAGTCGGATGGTGCTCTTATGTAAGATGATGTTGTATTTGTGTGGCATTGTATGCCTCTTGTAGGTATCCCTATCTATTATGTAATGTTGATGTAATGATATCCACCTTGCAAAAGTGTTTCAATATGCGGTTCTATCCTTGGTGGGACCTTCGAGTCTCTTTAGGATAGTATCGCATATTGGGCGTGACAAGTTGGTAATCAGAGCCTCGACCGACCATAGGAGCCCCCTTGATTGTTGGCCATTGTTGAGTCTAGAAGAAAACTATTTTGAGTCTTAGGATTATATATATCGGAGAGTAGGATTCTTTTTACTCCTCAGCCCCCTTCGTCGCTCTGGTGAGGACTCCTGACGTAGATGTTTTGCCTTTCCTCTCCTCAAATTTCACTAATTTTTTTTAGGATCACGCGGGTATCTTGGGATCGTTCCGATATTCTTATGACAAGAACATTGTTCTTGGTGCCTCCTGACATTTAGGGGTTGTGGTAGTGTCCCGGGGAGTTGAGCTCCGAGGTGTTGTCGTCATAATTTTATCGTTGCAGTTCTGGAATACCTGAGTTTTGCCGACATCAAAAATCTCTTTTATGCTGTTGTTGGTGAGATAACCTCAACGCCACCCAGTACTGGGGAGTTCGGGAGTATTGCCATAGCTCGTATAACGGATGCTTTTCGAAGGTTGAGGTACACGATTTCCGAAGGTTTCTTTGTTATGTGTTGACGGATGGATACAGCTTGGATGTAGGTATTGTTAGTTTGGGTGAGATATATTTCTTCCCCTGTATCCCCAACACCAGATTGCATAACTAGAAAGTTTCGGGAGTTTATAGGTGGGAATTCAAGTAGCTCCTAGAATATCTTTCTGACAAATGCATGATATGGGATTGGGTAAATCTCTATCATATGTATTTGTTCCGGCTTATTCTGCAAGCCAAATCCTTTGTTTTGTTTTATTTGTGGTATTCGAGTTGCTTCGAAGTCAAGTGTTGATTCCATACCTTTCCTAAATGGTATTCTCATACTGCTATGTGAATACTAATCCTTCTTGATCATCGAGGTCGTCATGTTAGTTCTTCTCCAACCGGCGTGCTTCTCTTCAAGTGGATCCGATCATTTCAACATCCGCAAGATCAATTCTAAGTTTTCTCAACGGTATCCATTTCATCCGTCCCCAAGTTGCCTTTGTTTTCCTGCCCTCCCACCCTTTTTCTTCAAGGACTCATATTTCTTAATCAAGTATCCTTTTTATTGATGGGAAGTCTCTCCATTCCTTTCCGTCAATGTTCTTATCCGGTGATTCTCAGGAAGATACTAACGGAACTTCAAGTTCATCATCCTTCGTTCTTTTTTCTTCTCTAGTGGATCCAATTCAAGATTTCGATATTCATCATATTCCTTTCCTCGTTTCTAATGCTTTCTCATGCTGATGCACCTCTTAATCATTCACTTCTTCCTATTCATTTGTTCTGGAGTGCTGAAGATATCTCACAAGACTTGTGTTTCCATTCTCAATCCGTTCAAGATATTTCGAGGTTGTTACCTCATTCAAGCCATTTAATTCAACCGGGGCAATCTCTCTTTAAAATCATTTCCAATGGTGTTTTCTTTTGAGTGGGCCCTAACCCACAGGTCTTTTCCCAGGATCTTACCTGACTCTTCTAATTTCCCGGAGCTATTCTCAAATCCTTTTCAAAGTTTGACGTAAGTATGAATTTCATCAGTCAGATGCTTTTCCAAGATCGATTTCAAATCATTTTCATTGTTGCCTCAACCTCTTCGCTTTTTCATTCTTCCGGAGTGTTTTAACAAATTCTGCAAGGTGTTTCTCGTCGTCATGTGAAGACCGAAGAAAACTTTTGCTCTAAATCTTGTCTGTTCTCGTGAAGTTTCGTGGTTCTAGCTTCATGTTATCCTCTCGAATTATTACATTTGTCAGATATTGGTTTTCTTAACCATCCGGAGTATGTCAAGAGTTGTTTTCCATTTCTTTCCACTGGAGGCCGTCATTCCAGTTATCTTTCTCTATTTATCCCGGTGCTTCGTTCAAGTATTCTTCAATCAGTTCGCGATCCCTTCGTTATCTTGTCTCTTAATTCCCTCAAGTATCTTTGTGCTTTTCTAATTCTTCCCGGTGGTTTATTCTCTTCCATCAGTCATTTTCAAATTCTTACGGTGGTTTGTTCAAGATTCTTTTTCTTTGATTATCATTTTAATCCACTCGTTCTTTCAATCCTACCGGTGGTTCATGAAGACCTTCTCAAGTTTGCGATATGTCACTTCTCAATCCTTTTCAAGAGGAATAAGTAGTATGCAAAAATCCATTGCTTGTCATCAATTTAATTTGATGAAGGATAAGCATACAATAAATCTTATTCTTATTTCCTCAAAGTGATTAATCCTTTTCTTCATAGTTTGTTCGTGATGAATAAATTCTAGTTTCAAGTGTTTCATCTTTTCTTTTCCGGAGTTCAAATTTTCCTCGGCCATCTCGTCGGAAACCCCATCTAAATCATCGCAAGGCTCATCTTATTCTTTTCATCCTTCATTTCTATCTCAGTATCCTTTTGTCACCGGAGTTCTTCATGGTGGTTCTTCATGATTTAATTCATTCTTTCAAGTGTTCATCAAGATTCTTGTTGGAGGAGTTCAAGTATTCTTCTTCTTGCATTTTGAAGTGCAACTTATTCTCCGTATTCTTTTGAAGTGGAGTTTTCCATTTCTTCGGTCCTCTCAGATAGTCAAGCATTTGCTTGTGGCACAGTTTCACCTCAAATTTTGAGAGGATTTTCCATAAGTCCACAACAAACTTATTCTTTTGTTGTTGATTTTCTCGGCAACCCCGTTAAATCTTTCCTTCTAAGGAGGCTATCTAATTCATTCGTGGTGGAAGTTGTCGTTCTCTTATCCGTTCTTTTCATTCCACTATTTTAATTCTACCGGAGGCATTGTGTTGTTCATTTCATCAAGTATCATCCCATCTTCTCAAGTTCATGTTCAATTCCTTCCATTTACAGTCGGAGTGCTGCCCAAATTATATCAATCTTATTCCTTCTCTATCTAGTTTTAACTGGAGTGGTTTCAATATCTATTTTATCACTAAACCTCTTGGTTCTCGTCGCATCCCTTGTTCCTCTTTTCTAATGGAGTGTTTTCAACTTTGTTCATCTTCGTTGTTTTCTTTCTTTCATTTTGCTCAACATCTCAAGGTTCATGGTTTCACTCGTTTGTCGAAGAAGCAACTTAGTTTACCTCTTATCTTCCTCTTCCTTTTCCCTCCGGTGCCATCCTAGATCTCAGGACGAGATCCTCTCGTAGTGGTGGAGTGTTGTAACGCCCCAGATACAACTTTCCATATTCGTAACTCCAACTCTTGGCTTTTCCGGCTATGTGCTATGATATTTTCTCCGTGGTTGGGTTTTTGTTTTTTTTGTTTTGCATTTTGTTCATGTCTTGCATTTCATCTCATGTCATCATTTGCATCTGCATGTTTTCATAAAACTTGCACCCGTTCGTAGTTGTCGCGTCCCCCCTTGCCTTCGTTGACCGTTCCGAGACCAACCGTGTTTTCGTTTCCCTCTTGTCAAACCACCTAACCTCTCTACAACCACCGACCCCCTCTTTCGTGCGTCTGAAAACTTCCCCGAACCCGACCCGGGCTTTCATTACCGATGGGTTCAGATCATCCCCAAACATCTATAAAACATCTCCGTTTCTTATTTAGACTTTCCTAACCTATCTTTTCTCGGTCGTCGGATTTTGATCGGATGATCCAACTCCTCTCTTTCCCCATGTATATATATAGTCTACCCCTAGTCCATTTTGGACCAAACCCTATTTTCTAGGGATCCTCCTCCCCGCCGCCACTCTCTCTGGTTCCCCTCGGGATCACCAGCGATCCAACCAGCGCCATCCAGCTAGTCTCCTCCTCTCCCTTGAATTCCCCATCGAGCCAACCGGTGCCCGCGGCCGTCGTCGCCTTCAGCAACCCACCAACCGGAGCAGCCAGCCCTGCTCCTCGTGCCCGAGGCCTCCCGAGCCGCACCTCGCCAGCAACCAGCAGGACCGTCGCGTCCCTCTCCTCTGTTTTCCTTTCAATCCTCCTTTTCCCCTGTCTCTCTCTAGCTCACGCCATCTCTCTCCCTGTCTTTCCCTACAGGAGCTTCCCGCACCATGGCTGCATCCCGAGTCCTTCTGCCTCGCTCGATCTGGACCAGGAGGTCCCGAGCATCTCCACTGTCGCCGTCTCCGTTGAGCGCCGCCCTGGTTCCCTTTCTCTCCTTCCTCCGGTCCCCTCATCTCATCTCTCTCTGATTTGTGTTGCGACATTGCCGTTTCTGCAGAGCCACTGCCGCCACGGAGCTCCAACTCCGGCCACCTCGTCTCCGCGGTGATCTGACGCCTCGGGTTCCGTCCGGCCGCCGGCGTCCCATCCTCGCCTCTGCTTCGAACACACGCGCGCGCCGCCATCCCCTTGTCGTCAGCTGCAGGAGCAGCGCGGCCTCTCCTTCTGTTCGAGCAAGGAAGACAAGCGCGTGCCTGCATCCTCTACATTGCGGCGCTGTGCCTCTGTGCGCCCGTTGACTCAGCCCGTTCCCGGCCAGATCGAGACGCCCAGGACCTCGCCGCCCCTTCGCCCCGCTCGCCGGAGACCATCTGCGCCGCCCGCCCAGTCCTGCGCCTTGGCTTCGCTCACCTGAACCAGCGCCTTGTCCCGCCTGCTGCTGCTTCTGTTCTTCAGAAAGACGAGCAGCTCGCCCGCTCGCCCCGTTGACCGCAGTCGAGCGTGGGCCGCATCCCGCGCCAAGCCAAGCCAGATCCGGGCCAAGCCCATGGTGAGCATCAGATATCCAACGCCCCCTGTGCACTGTTGGGCCAGCAGATTCGGCCCGTAGTGTTTTTTCCTGCTGCTGCGATTTTCGCATTTATCCAGAGTTTACAGTTTTGCAAAAAAAAACTCCATGTTCATGCATTAATAATTCACAAACCGTGCATTGGATTAAAATGATTTAAATATGTAAAATGCTTAGAATTTTGTCTAGTTTCATAATATGCTGCTTTCATCCATGTTTAAAATGTTTAAAATGATGTTTGTTTAAATTTGCTCAAATGCCATGCTAAAATGATTTATTTCATAACTAAATAACCGCAGCTCGATTTTAAATAAACTTTATATGTAAATGGGGTATAAAAATGCCTAGTTTAACATGGTGCACTTCATTTTGCTGTTTAACATCATTAAAATTGTATTTAGGGCAGAACAGTACCAAATTCATAATATGCATATGAGGATTTGCCGGACTTGTTGTTTATTATTTCCAGCCTCATTTAAAATTGCTAGATAGGTAGTTTTATTATGCTTCACCTCTTGCCATGTTTAACAACATTTAATATTGTTGAGTACCTAACCGAGAGCGAACTAAATAACTCGAATGTGGTGTTTCGTCAATATGCAACTCGTTGCATATTGGGCTCCACTTAACTTGTAGTTTTGTTTGTTGCACTTTTCCATGCCATGCCTCATTAAACCGGACATGCATTATGCTTGTTTGTGCATCATGCCATGTTTATGATTGTGCATTTACCATGTTGTGTGTTTCTTTCCGGTGTTGCTTCTTAGTTCCGGTAATGTTGCGATTGTGAGGATTCGTTCGACTACTCCCGTTCGTCTTCTTCATGGACTCGTTCTTCTTCCTAGCGGGATTTCAGGCAAGATGACCGTCACCTTGGATCTCACTACTATCATTGCTATGCTAGTTGCTTCGTTCTATCGCTTTGCTGCGCTACCTCTCTTTTGCTCTTCAAGCCTCCCAAATTCCCATGAACCTCTAACCTTTTGACACCCTTCCTAGCAAACCGTTGTTTGGCTATGTTACCGCTTTGCCCAGCCCCTCTTATAGCGTTGTTAGTTGCAGGTGAAGTTGAAGATTGCTCCATGGTGGATAGGATTATGTTGGGATATCACAATATCTCTTATATTATTAATGCATCTATATACTTGGTAAAGGGTGGAAAGCTCAGCCTTATGCCTGGTGTTTTGTTCCACTCTTGCCGCCCTAGTTTCCGTCATACCGGTGTTATGTTCCCGGATTTTGCGTTCCTTACGCGGTCGGGTGATTTATGGGACCCCCTTGACAGTTCGCTTTGAATAAAACTCCTCCAGCAAGGCCCAACCTTGGTTTTACCATTTGCCTCACCTAGCCCTTTTTCCCTTGGGTTTCCGGAGCCCGAGGGTCATCTTTATTTTAGCCCCCTGGGCCAGTGCTTCTCTAAGTGTTGGTCCGAAACGAGCAACCTGCGGGGCCACCTCGGGGCAACTCGAGGTCTGGTTTTACTCGTAGCTTGACTTATCCGGTGTTGCCCTGAGAACGAGATATGTGCAGCTCCTATCGGGATTGTCGGTGCATCGGGCGGCTTTGCTGGTCTTGTTTTACCATTGTCGAAATGTCTTGTAAACTGGGATTCCGAGACCGATCGGGTCTTCCTGGGAGAAGGTATATCCTTCGTTGATCGCGAGAGCTTATCATGGGCTAAGTTGGGACACCCCTGCAGGGTTTAAACTTTCGAAAGCCGTGCCTGCGGTTATGTGGCAGATGGGAATTTGTTAATGTCCGATTGTAGATAACTTGACACTTGACTTAATTAAAACGCATCAACCGTGTGTGTAGCCGTGATAGTCTCTTTTCGGCGGAGTCCGGGAAGTGAACACGCTTTTGGGTTATGTTTGACGTAAGTAGGAGTTCAGGATCACCTCTTGATCATTGCTAGCTTCACGATCGTTCCTTTGCTTCTCTTCTCGCTCTTATTTGCATATGTTAGCCACCATACATGCTTAGTCGCTGCTGCAACCTCACCACTTTACCCCCTTCCTTACCCATTAAGCTTTGCTAGTCTTGATACCCATGGTAATGGGATTGCTGAGTCCTCGTGGCTCACAGATTACTACAACAACAGTTGCAGGTACAGGTTTTGCGATGATCATGATGCGAGAGTGATGTTTGCTTGTCTTGGAGTTCTTCTTCTGTTTCTTCTTCGATCAGGGGATAGGTTCCAGGTCGGCAGCCTGGGCTAGCAGGGTGGATGTCGTTTGAGTTTCTGTTTGTGTTTCATCCGTAGTCGGATGGTGCTCTTATGTAAGATGATGTTGTATTTGTGTGGCATTGTATGCCTCTTGTAGGTATCCCTATCTATTATGTAATGTTGATGTAATGATATCCACCTTGCAAAAGCGTTTCAATATGCGGTTCTATCCTTGGTGGGACCTTCGAGTCTCTTTAGGATAGTATCGCATATTGGGCGTGACAGTTACTTACCCGAGATTCGATCGTCGGTATCCAGTACCTAGTTCAATCTCGTTACCGGCAAGTCTCTTTACTCGTTACGTAATGCATCATTCCGTAACTAACTCATTAGCTACATTGCTTGCAAGGCTTATAGTGATGTGCATTACCGAGAGGGCCCAGAGATACCTCTCCAACAATCAGAGTGACAAAATCTAATCTCGAAATACGCCAACCCAACATGTACCTTTGGAGACACCTGTAGAGCTCCTTTATAATCACCCAGTTACGTTGTGACGTTTGGTAGCACACAAAGTGTTCCTCCGGTATATGAGAGTTGCATAATCTCATAGTTATAGGAACATGTATAAGTCATGAAGAAAGCAATAGCAACATACTAAACGATCAAGTGCTAGGCTAACGGAATGGGTCATGTCAATCACATCATTCTCCTAATGATGTGATCCCGTTAATCAAATGACAACACATGTCTATGGTTAGGAAACATAACCATCTTTGATTAATGAGCTAGTCAAGTAGAGGCATACTAGTGACGTTATGTTTGTCTATGTATTCACACATGTATCATGTTTCCGATTAATACAATTCTAGCATGAATAATAAACATTTATCATGATATGAGGAAATAAATAATAACTTTATTATTGCCTCTAGGGCATATTTCCTTCAACATGCAACTTACACAAAGCATACAGTCAAATTTGTATGTGAAAGGAGCTTCCAGTGATATAATTTTCACATGATACATCTCATGTACTATTAATCTTGTCAATAGTCAAGTGCGGTTTTGAAAAAATGCATTAGAGCATGGTTAATAATATAGCCAGCCGATGGCTATAAGGAACTGCCATATATGCACTCATACAGTTGTGTGGGCTATAAGGTTGGCTATTTCCCGCAAAAAAATATAAGGTTGGCTATTGTATTAGTACTTTTTTCCATCTCCTCTCTATCTCTTTCTTCATATTTATTGTATTTAACTAGGAATGTGTATATAGCTAGGATCTTGCATGAGAGCTCACTCCCCTTACTTTTTCACATCTCTCTCCTCCACATAGGCCCTATATAAATGGAAGGAGGGAGTACTATGAGCACTGCATACTCTAGTACAGATGTTGTCAGTACTCCACTAGTACTATTCGATAGGGAGCTTAAAAAAGGTTAATATTGGACTGGCTATACGTGGCGAAATCCTAGTGGAAGAGCATGCGCGAGAACAAGCACATTCGCGTGTTTGAAAAAAAATTGGAAACCATCTCTATGTGAATACAAATCTAGGAGTCCGTATGAATCTAACAATATTGATTGGGCGTTGTTGAATGTTGATACTTTTTCTGTAAGTTTGATCAAAGTAGAGATACTTTGACTACACATAAAACTTATATGTAAACTAGAAAGGATCGAAGCGAGTATATTGTATGTTCAAAAATGAAACAAACATTGAATACCCTTTATATATGATTTGCGGATGCTATGATCACCGGTTCAAATTTTTGAATCCGCCTTAGGTATCACACATGCCCCCACTCGTTCTCTCTCGATTTCATCTCGGGGTCCGGAGATCGATTGAAAGAGGACTAGGGTGGGTACAATACGTTCGTTTCACTTATGAACGTACAATATACTCCCTCTGATCCCCACAGACCCCCCTCGGGTCATTTCTATCATAGAAACAAACCAAACATTTATCTCCTTGAACAACGCGCAATTGATCTCTCAATATCAATCGATCTCGTCAACATGTGTCGGGGCATGAACCGGATGTCAAAACTAAGATGCGAAGAAACATGTAGTGGAGGTAAAGTGAAACTTTAAACGAACCATTTGTTTGTATGCATGTCAGACAAATTACAACATTGGAAATACAAGCATGGTCTAGGCCCACATGCGAATGATACTTGGCGGAATGTTCAAATGCGGCATGTGGGAGGATGGACTCGACCGGAGGACAGCATGATCGATGGGGAAGAGGGTTGGAGAGGAATGAGAAATAAGCAAACGCCCCATGATTATACTTGAACGACTCAAATAAACAATAAGGTGTCTCGCTTGGCCTACATAGTGAAAGGCCTAGTGCGCAACGCGGAGCACTGATGCTCGAATATGGCCGGGAAAACAGGGAAGCCAACATGTGGGGCACACCTGTCAGGATGACATAGCATAGACTAGTCCAATGGAGGAGCTAGCCCACAACCTCCTCGCCACCGGCAACCGTTCATGTGGGTCGTGGGGGCCAGCAACGTGGCGCAGCTCCAGCACCGCCTCTGGACACGGCGACTGTGGTGAGTGACACACTCATCGTCACTGGACACGGTTGGTTTTAGTGTGTCGAGGGTGGAGTTAGAGCTGTGGGACGACCAGCAGATCAAGGGTATGTTTGGTTTGTGCCCAAGGTTGCCCCATCAAAGCATTGGCTAGCCAAAATTTTGGTTGAGGTTTTAGTTGCCCATGATTTGGCCGACATTGGCAAGAAAAATGAACTAAAGTTGGCTAGAGTTCATTGGCATGCCAAAAAAATGGCAATCATCCAAACAAAGACAAATCTTTGGGTCATGACCAAAATTTTGGTAAGGTGCACTTTGGCCACAATCCAAACACACCCCAACACCCGGCTCGTCGAGGATGCACGAGGCGTCGTGACGCGTCCGCGGAGTGGTGTAGCGTGTCCAACTGCATCCCCAGGACCTAAGACCATGCTGGGTCATCTTGCTTTTTCAATGACATGTGGGGATCACATGTGAGCAAAGGGCATCTCCAACATTGCCACGACCGCAACTGACTACCCTGGCACACCAAAAACCCTCGTCCCTCTCGCGACGCAATAGCGGCATAGCCGGACGCGGACGCGACCGCACAAGCGGTGGCCACGCTGGCGGCCGATGACGGGAGCACCATCAGCCACGCGTCCTACTTGCCGCCGTCCAATGTCCGGCACCGCCGAGGTCGGGGACTCCTTCGAGGATGAGTAGGGCATGGGAGGCGGCAGGGCATGGTGTGCAACTGGCCGGTCTGTATCCCGTGTTCTACTCTTCCTCGCTGGAGACCGCACCTTCACTTCACGGGTCTTGAACCCCGCCCCCGTACATAGAGATTGCAGATGGAGGACGTCGGTCGCCGCCATAGAATAGGTTTAGGGTCGGGTTTCTTTTATTTTTCTATCCTATAAAAGTTTGAAATGTAATGAAATTCTATCGTGTTTGCATTAATCTCGGCTGGTGTATATGAACTTTCACAATAATATAGTATATTGTAGGGGTACTAGAAAGATTCCCGTCCATTGCACGGAACATCAAGATCTTGTTGGAGAAAAGGATGAACGAGGGAAGGCCTTATTTGCAAATGTGGAGAGGAGTGCGGGTAAATTGTCATAGTTTCTTTCCTATCCATTAGATATAGATCAGACAGCCTATATTGCAGGATGACAGGCACACCATCATCAACAACTCTACATTTTTATTGAACCGGGACAAAGCTAACATGCGAAGTAAATAAACACATAGGGTCTACATACACAATTCACCTTAGGCACTCCAATAGTACGTCCACTACACATTCACGCATTTCACATCTTTCTACATCTACGGGAACCTACGAAAGGGTTAACGTAAATTGCCTCTCTCTCTCTCCTCCCCTAATTTTCATGGTGGTGGGCCCCTCCCCCCCTCCAATCTACAATCAACAGCTCACATGTTTCACATTATGTTAATTACATAACTGGGATTACGTAGGTGTAGCATTACTCGTCCTAAAAAACCCAACTAAGCCAACCTCCCAGCATATCGCGTGGAAAAAGACCCGGCCGCGCCGTTTTAGTCAGGATTACCGGATTACTAGTAGTAGTATCGATGGATCGCGCGAAGCACCAAGTTTTTTTTTTGAGGGGGCGAAGCACCTAGTTTTAAAGGAAAAAAGGCGGTACACTCACAGCACCCCTTTCGCGGTCGCATTGCACCCCACACACATTCGGTCCTGCACACGGCTCACACAAACAGAACACGCTTCGGCTTGCCTCTTCACTGACACGTGGGACTAAACTTGGAGAAATCGATCAGGTGCCAAACTCCCCCCGCCCACCGCGCGAAATCCTCCCCACCCCCCCAAAAAAAAAATACCCCCC
>NC_041391.1:239844107-239929370 GCF_002162155.2 Triticum dicoccoides
CCCAACCCCCTCCCCCCCGTACCCCTCCACTCCATTCGCTCCACGAAAGCGGTTTGTTGAGGGGACGCACGGTGATCCTCTCGCTCCCACAGTACGCTCTCGTAGACTGCCGTCCTCTAGCCGCGCCGCCACCGCTGGTGGCGTTCTTGTGGAGGCGCATGGCGGTCAGCGCCGCCACCGTTGGCGACGTTCGTGTGGAGACGCCCGGTGGTCAGCTTCTCCCATGGTACACGCACTCTAAACTGAGGACCCGTGCATGTCGGTGTAGCCCTGAATGTTAGCTGATAGGCACTGTTAATCTCACTATTTGCCGAAGTAGTTTAAAGTCAATATGCTCTGCTTAAGAAGCTTGATTGCCCTGTTCTGCACTCAATTTGCTTAGCTGAGATGGCATGCCAAGGCCAATTAGTTGCTAAAATATCCTGCCATATATTTATTGTGACATAGATTGCCATGGTCTAGTAGCCAATCTGTTAGGTGAAATAGCTCTACACTGTTTTATACTCAATCTTTGTTGCTGCGATGGACTTTGATAGTTCGATGGCTGTGTGCTCGGCCTCATTGACTACTGAAATAGCCTTCCATAATTTAGCACTCAATCTGTTTGTTGAATTAGCTTTACATATATTTTGTTACTTAGATCTGCTTGTCCAAATATCTTGCCATAGCTTTAGACATCGACCTAGGTATTTTTTTGGATTTCATAAAAAAGCATATACATTTTTCCTGTAATTTCTAGTAGAAGAACTAATTTGTATGTCTAACAGATGGACAGGACTTGGATAACTTCTGCTCGAAGATTCTCCGCTGCATATGTCGAGGGGGTTGAAAACTTCATGAACTTTATCAGAGCTGAGTACGGTGGTTCGAAATCAGATGTGCTCTGTCCGTGTAGCAGTTGTATGAATTCAGTTACAAGACCCCAGTCAACTGTGCAAAATCATCTACACTTGTATGGGATGTCGGTCACATGTACTAGGTGGGTTCATGATGGTGAAGCTGTGAACATCAATGTTATTGACTACGTGGAAGTAGCAGATCACCATCTTGATCTGCCTGATGCTCAGGTGGAAGAGGCGGAGGAGGTGGTGGTGGCAAAGCCAGTGAGTTTGACCAACATTGAAACAATGCCATGAAATGCTCGTGCATTTCGTGAACTTTCACTTGCAGAAGAAAAATGGTGGGCCCGCATGTTGTAACAATGCAACATGGCTGTCACCCCAGGAAATAAGCTGTCAATATTCTCAGCTATGATCACCTTTCTTCAGGTGAAGACATCTGAGCAGATGACCAACAAATCATTCGATGCGATGTTGGCTGCTTTCCGCAAATCTTTCCCAGATGCGTTTGAGCTGCCACACACCTATAGTAAAATGAAGAATTTCCTTCATGCAATTGTAATTGGATATGATATGATCCATGTTTGTAAGAATAATTGTTTCTGTTCCGGAAGGATTATGCCAACTTAAGTGAATGCCCGAAATGCAAATCATCAAGATGGAAAGATGGCGATGTTGTGAAGAGGATTCCTCATAATGTTCTAAGACATTTTCCAACTATACCAAGATTGCAGAGGTTGTTTCATGATGCTGAAACAAGAGAGGATGTATTGTGGCATTCTAGGAACCAGGAGTATAGAGATCAGAATGTAATGAGCCATCCATCTCATGGTAGTGAGTGGAAAAGCTTCAGTCATAAACACAAAAAGTTTGCCGATGACCCGAGAAACATTAGACTTGGCTTAGCTTCAGATGGATTTAACCCATTTGGCCACCAGAGCGCCACATATAGCATGTGGCTAGTGCTTGTTATCCCTTACGACATGCCTCCAAATGTCTGCACCAAAGAATCAAACTACATGATGGCCTTGCTCATCCCAGGTCCAAAAAGTCCTGGAAAGGATTTTGATTTATTCATGGAGCCTCTTGTGGAGGAACTTCAACAACTATGGAGGGGTGTTCTCACTCGAGACCTATATAGCAGCCCACCAACTAAGTTCTTTCTACGTGCTGTTTTAATTTGGTGCATCCATGATTATCCGGCTTTGGGCACTATGTCAGGGCGAATGACACATGGTTACAATGCATGTGTTTGTTGTGACAGGAATTCGCTGTCATACGCAATACTTAGCAAGATATGTTACATTGGACACCGTCGTTTCCTTGCCAAGGACAAGCCGCATCCTAGAAAATACCGAAGACATGTGTTCAATGCAAAGCATGAAAACCGTGATGCGCCAAACAGGCTCACCGCCGATGAGTTGCAAGTGGAATTAGAGAAGGTCAGGCATATTAGACTAGGAAACCATCCTGGTAATGGTAATGGGAAAAGGAAGCATGGCAGGGCAGAAGAGAGATTATTGTTTACCCGCAGGTCCACTTTGTGGGACTTGGAGTATTGGAAAGATTTGGATTTGCGGCATAATCTTGATGTGATGCACATCGAGAAAAATATATGTGATAGCATTATCGGCACACTTCTTAATACTGAAGGCAAGACGAAAGATACCTTAAAATCTAGGATTGATTTGACACACCTGGGTATCAGACAGGATTTGCAGGTGCAAGATGAAGGTAAACCACGGGATATGGCACTAGCTGTGTACGTCTTGGACAAGGTAAAAAGAAAAGAATTCTGCGAGGTCCTGTCACATGTGAGATTCCCACATGGATATGCTTCGAACCCTGAAAGGAGAGTCAGTCCAGATGGAAACAAGGTACAAGGGTTGAAAACTCATGACTGCCACGTCCTACTTCAAAGGGTTTTACCTGTTATCCTTAGAGGATTGGGTCGCCCTGACTTATACAGAGCAGTTGCAGAGTTGGGACAATTCTTCAGGGAACTTTACAGTAGAAATATCAGGATGGATGCTTTGGAGTGTCTTAGAGACAAGATACCAACTATCCTATGCGACCTTGAGAAGATATATCCTCCAGCCTTCTTTGATGTGATGGTGCATTTGGCTGTTCATCTACCTGATGAGGCACTACTTAGAGGTCCAGTACAGTACGGCTGGATGTACCCTATTGAAAGGTGGCTAGGCACTTTCAAGGGCTATGTTAGGAACAGAGCTAGACCCGAGGGTTCCATTGCAGAGGCCTACATTGCTACAGAAGCATTGACATTCTGCTCAAAATACATTGAAACAGCTGACCAGCTTAGCAAAGAGGTGGGTGAAGACAATCCCGGGCTCAATGTTTTCGATTATTCTGTTCGAGTTACAGGGAAGAGTCGACAAGAGGACAAACCTAAAGATTTGGACAAAATGGTTTGGTATGTGTTGAATAACTGTCCTGAGATACTACCTTATATCAAGTAAGTGCTAAGTACTGCAGCTTATACATCGTAATCTACTAAACTTGCAGCACATTCTTATATATTTAGATGTTTGATGCGATCACTATGTTATGTGATGTCTACTACACAACCTTCTTCTTGTAGACGTTGTTGGGCCTCCAAGTGCAGAGGTTTGTAGGACAGTAGCAAATTTCCCTCAAGTGGATGACCTAAGGTTTATCAATCCGTAGGAGGCGTAGGACGAAGATGGTCTCTCTCAAGCAACCCTGCAACCAAATAACAAAGAGTCTCTTGTGTCCCCAACACACCCAATACAATGGTAAATTGTATAGGTTCACTAGTTCGGCGAAGAGATGGCGATACAAGTGCAATATGGATGGTAGATATAGGTTTTTGTAATCTGAAAATATAAAAACAACAAGGTAACTAATGATAAAAGTGAGCGTAAACAGTATTGCAATGGTAGGAAACAAGGCATAGGGTTCATACTTTCACTAGTGCAAGTTCTCTCAACAATAATAACATAGTTGGATCATATAACTATCCCTCAAGATGCAACAAAGAGTCACTCCAAAGCCACTAATAGCGGAGAACAAATGAAGAGATTATGGTAGGGTATGAAACCACCTCAAAGTTATCCTTTCTGTTCTATCTATTCAAGAGTCCATAGCAAAATAACACGAAGCTATTCTTTCCGTTCAATCTATCATAGAGTTCATACTAGAATAACACCTTAAGACACAAATCAACCAAAACCCTAATGTCACCTAGATACTCCATTGTCACCTCAAGTATCCGTGGGCATGATTATACGATATGCATCACACAATCTCAGATTCACCTATTCAACCAACACAAAGTACTTCAAAGAGTGCCCCAAAGTTTCTACCGAAGAGTCAAGACGAAAACGTGTGCCAACACCTATGCATAGGTTCATGGGCGGAACCCGCAAGTTGATCACCAAAACATACATCAAGTGGATCACGTGATATCCCATTGTCACCACAGATAAGCACGGCAAGACATACATCAAGTGTTCTCAAATCCTTAAAGACTTAATCTGATAAGATAACTTCAAGAGGAAAACTCAATTCATCACAAGAGAGTAGAGGGGGAGAAACATCATAAGATCCAACTATAATAGCAAAGCTCATGATACATCAAGATCGTGCCATAAAGAAAACACGAGAGAAAGAGAGATCAAACACATAGCTACTGGTACATACCCTCAGCCCCGAGGGTGAACTACTCCCTCCTCATCATGGAGAGCGCCGGGATGATGAAGATGACCACCGGTGAGGGATTCCCCCTCCGACAGGGTGCCGAAACAGGTTCCCGAGAGGTTTTTGGTGGCTACAAAGGCTTGCGGCGGCGGAACTCCCGATCTATTGTTCGCTTCGATGTTTTTAGGGTATATGGGAATATATAGGCGAAAGAAGTCGGTCGGAGGAGTCTCGAGGGGCCCACGAGACAGGGGCACGCCCAGTAGGGGGGGTCGCCCTCCACCCTCGTGGCCACCTCGAAGCTTCCTTGCCTTCAACTCCAAGTCTCCTGGATCACATTCGTTCCAAAAATCACGCTCCCGAAGGTTTCATTCCGTTTGGACTCCGTTTGATATTCCTTTTCTTTGAAACACTGAAATATGCAAGAAAACGACAATATGGGCTGGGCCTCTGGTTAATAGGTTAGTCCCAAAAATAATATAAAAGTGTATAACAAACCCCATAAACATTCAAAACAGATAATAAAATAGCATGAATGCTTCATAAATTATAGATACGTTGGAGACATATCAGCATCCCCAAGCTTAATTCCTGCTCGTCCTCGAGTAGGTAAATGATAAAAGAAAGAATTTATGAAGTGTGAATGCTAGCAGGTGCACAAGTTTTATCAATGATAATTTCAATCACCTTCTAGCATGATTATATGTCATAACAGTAGTTCATCTCATAAGACTTCTCACAATCAAGTAACAAGCTATTCACATGTTAAAGCATAGACCGTAACCTTTCTTGAAAGCTGGCAAACTTCATTCTCAGTCATCAAACAATTACAATTCATCTTATTTTCAGGAAGGGTCTTTGTCAGAGCTTTGATTTAGAAAACTTCACATACTCAACTATCATATAGTCTTCTACAATTGCTAACACTCACGCTCTATATTTGGACCCGTCGAAGAACATACAGAAGAAAGATTACACACACATAAAGTATGTTCTGGACAGAGCTATGCTGGGCTTCAGCATGCGGGGTGGCCACATCCAACACAAAAAATCAAATAAGGCCGGGCTTTGTTTCAGCCACAAGACTGACTTCTGTTGCATCCAGCAACCGGCAAGAAGTGATAATGATGGATTCTACGTCATTCATCTAATGATGGAGTATAGAAGGGATGTGCAATCACTTTGCATGAAATCTTCATCCGATACCCATATCCAGAGATGGGCCGAAGCCTTTGGAGCCGTGCCGGATAATCGACTTCGAAATGATTTCTACCGGATCCAACAAGAAATTGCGTCCATCATCATCAAAGTTGTCCTCGAAGAGAATGGGATGTTCTACGTCGGCCCAATATCGCGAGCTGACGTCCGAACCCGCATTGCCCTACAGCGTCAGGACATGATGCCTTTCACTAAGCTTGGGTGCACCCTTCCGGATATGGACAGATGGGAAGAGTGCACTACTTAAAAACAATGTGTCTGTTTACCAGTATTAGCAGCGTTGTTTACCAGTAGCGTTTTTTTAAGGGCCAAGCTACTAGTATTAGCACTAGCGATGGACAGAGGCGTGCTACTGCTAGATACAGATAGTAGTAGTGCTGGTTCAAACAAGCGCTACTGCTAAAAATAGTTGTAGCGCCGTAGCAGTAGCGCGCCTGCCCGCGCTACTAATAGCCAAAAAACCAGCGCTACTAGTAAGGGTTTTCCTAGTAGTGTACCTTGTCGGCATCATGCGACATGGGTCTCCGGTGTGGCTATGATGAAGAGAGGCAAGGTGCGGGTGCTCCGACGACAAGAATGCTGAGGAACTGCGGGATACAAACATGGCCTAGGCGGCGTAGAAGATCCGGCGACAGAGGCGAACTCCAGGGTAGCGGCAAACTCCAAGGGCAGCGGCGACGCTCTGCACGTCCGAGGGAGAGAGAGGAGTTACAGGAGAGAGAGATGAGTTATAGGATAGAGAGAGAGAGAGAGAGAACCAGGCCCGGAGGCCAGATCTGGGCCACAGCGGGCTGGGTGGTGGTGGTTGGCTCGGGAAGCGGCAAGGGCAAAATGGTCCAGACAAATGTCTCACTAACAGTCAAACACCTCTGACTAGACGGAATTGGGACGGAAGAGCAAAAACACAAGGGGACCAAACGCACTTGGGCAGGACCACGGGTTTTTCAAAATTAGGGGCAAACCAGTCGAGTGGGACACAACTAATTAAGGGCACAATATCAATTATCCCTTTATTATATGACCTATGTATCAACGAATAACGCCATATAATTGCTTTACTTTATTGCTATGTGTTAGCAATAATTGTAGAAGAAATAGTTGGCGAGACAACCACATGACGACACGATGATGGAGATCATGGTGTCATGCCGGTGATGATGGATATCATGTCGGTGCTTTGGAGATGGAGATCAAAAGCACAACATGATGGCCATACACTAGTACAGCGAGGTGCTACACAAACGGTTTTTAACCCCTTTTTGCGACGGCATTCTGAACCATCGCAAAGTGAGTGTGTGCGATAGGGGGTCCTTCCCACATGACCCAAAAACCATCGGGGATAGGGAGCCTTGATGCATACAGTTGTCCCTATAAAACTGTTCCTAATATCTCGTATATCCCAAACGCTCATCCTTGCTACTCGTGTGTGGTGGGATTACCATCGCAGTCAGATTTCTTTGGTTTTACCTAAAACTAGGCGCAGTCCAGGCACATTCCAGGCATGTACCAAACTGTCTCTACGTTTACGATGCCCGTCACATCACAAACAGTTCATGATTGTAAACCGTGTATGGTAGGTCGACAATCACACACATTTAGTTTTCCCGCAATGTTTGTGATATTGTCTGAAATCACACACGCTTTGCGAACGGCAACTGTGTGCATTGTTACACACATTTCCTCTCCATGAACCATGTCGGATTATGATGTATATCACACACACTGTGCTTTTATAGACCATGTGCACCGTAATGACCTGTAGAGCGTAATTTCACCCAAATTTAGTTGTTGCTATTTAAAATTGTACCTAATTTGAATTTGAAAGTAGGCTATAGCTTTATTCATATCCATCAGGTTCAAACAACAAATGCATTATTTGATTCACAGGTACATATGTTCAAAAATTACATAAGCACCAAATAAAGAATGATGAACTAGGGTTGTATACTTGTACTTTTACAGATGGTAAAGAAAGAGGCGAGAGACATTCTGGTTGCTGAACAAGGTGAAGCGGAATGGACCTATTGTGCTCTCCTCGATGTAGAAGGCATGCACGACTCTAGTCCAACCCCTTGTGATGGCCGGCCGCCAATCATGTAGTTTGAGAGGTAATGTTGAGTAAACTGCTTCAGGATCCACTGTAAAGGAAAAAGATTTAGACATTGTCATCCAACACAACTCATTACGGGCTACAAAAAGAAGGCTACAGAGTTCTTACTTACCATCCTGTAGTTCATTGTTGTCTTGCATAACGTGTAAACAAATAGTTCGATTGGAATCTTTTGACCCATTTTAATAACAATCTTCACCATTTTCCTCACTTGATGCTGGTTCATGAATATCTCATTACCCCATACACAGAAAGGAAACAACAATTGCAAAATGTTGTAGTACAACACTCCATCCATCCCATTACATAAGATCTTATTACATGTATATCTAGACATCATCAGAACATTAAGGTAACACTCTTCCTTGTTGCTATGTAGCCTGGGATTGCATATTTAATCATTCAGTACAATCCATGTTGCTATGTAGCCTTAGATATATTAAATATGGCCCTAGTTAACCTACCCATAAATGGGTTACAGATATATTCCATGAAATGTCTGATTTGACGATTAATCCCCTATCATCCCCAGGTTATACGGTACCAGCTACCGATATCCTAAACAGTGAGTATATATAAGCAATGCGATGAAACTAACCTCGATGGAAAACAGCGGTTGTTCTCAGTATTGTCCTGTATGAATAGATATAAAGGCATGTTAAGCGCAACAGGCTAAACATCAACCAAATATATCCATGGTAGACAACATAATCAACAAATGATAGCTTCAGTGTGTAGGTTTAAGCACCCTAGTTAGGCAAACAAGAAGTGGAAAGGTGTGATAACTGCAACAGGCATAACATTTAAAAACAAGCAAATATACTCATTCAATGGTATTGTGCAGGTATGAAGTGCACTAGTTATTGTTAAAAAAATGAAAAGGCGTGTTAACTGCAACATCCTTAACAGCAACCAAATATTGTAAATCATACTGGTATTGTTGAAACTGTTATTGATGAAATTAAACTGCACGACAAATAGTAGCATGATACGTCTCCAACGTATCTATAATTTTTATTGTTCCATGCTATTATATTACCTGTTTTGGATGTTTTATATGCATTAATATGTTGTTTTATATTATTTTTGGGACTAACCTATTAACCTAGAGCCCAGTGCCAGTTTCTATTCTTTTTTGCCTGTTTTAGTATTTCACAGAAAAAGAATATCAAACGGAGTCCAAACGGAATAAAACTTTCACGATGATCTTTCTTGGACCAGAACCAAACCAGGAGACTTGAAGATGAAGTCGGAGAAGCAACGAGGTGGCCACGAGGGTGGAGGGCCGCCCAGGGGGTAGGGCGTGCCCCCTACCTCGTGGGCCCCTCGAAGGTCTCTTGACCTAACTCTTTCGCCCATATATACTCTTATACCCCAAAACCATCAGGGGGAGCCACGAAAACACTTTTCCACCACCGCAACCTTCTGTACCCAATAGAGATCCCATCTAGGGACCTCTTCCGACGTCCTGCCGGAGGGGGATTCAATCATGGAGGGCCTCTACATCAACATCATTTCCCTTCCGATGAAGCGTGAGTAGTTTATCACAGACCTACAGGTCCATAGCTAGTAGCTAGATGGCTTCTTCTCTGTCTTTGATTCTCAATACCATGTTCTCCTTGATGTTCTTGGAGACCTATTCGATGTAATACTCTTTTGTGGTGTGTTTACCGAGATCCGATGAATTGTGGATTTATGGTCAGATTATCTATGAATACTATTTGAATCTCCTCTGAATTCTTATATGCATGATTTGATATCTTTGCAAGTCTCTTTGAATTATCGGTTTAGTTTAGCCTACTAGATTGGTTTTTCTTGCAATGGGAGAAGTGCTTAGCTTTAGGTTCAATCTTGCGGTGTCCTTTCCCAGTCATAGTAGGGGCAGCAAGGCACGTATTGTATTGTTGCCATCGAGGATAAAAAGATGGGGTTTTCCCCATATTGCTTGAGTTAATTCCTCTACATCATGTCATCTTACTTAATGCGTTACTCTGTTCTTTATGAACTTAATACTCTAGATGCAGGCAGGAGCCGGTTGATGTGTGGCGTAATAATAGTAGATGCAGAATCGTTTCGGTCTATTTGACACGGACGCGATGCCTATGTTCATGATCATTGCCTTAGATATCGTCATAACTATGCGCTTTTCTATCAATTGATCGGCAGTAATTTGTTCACCCACTGTAATATATGCTATCTTGAGAGAAGTCACTAGTGAAACCTATGGCCCTCGGGTCTCTTTTCCATTATATTGAATCTCTTTTACATCTTACTAGTTTCCGATCTACTATTTTGCTATCTTTTACTTTCCAATCTATAAACCAAAAATACCAAAAATATTTACTTTACCGTTTATCTATCTCTATCAGATCTCACTTTTGCAAGTGACTGTGAAGGGATTGACAACCCCTTTATCGTGTTGGGTGCAAGTTATTGATTGTTTGTGCAGGTATTCGGTGACTTGTGCGTTATCTCCTACTGGATTGATACCTTGGTTCTCAAACTAATGGAAATACTAACTCTACATTGCTGCATCACCCTTTCCTCTTCACGGGGAAAACCAACACAAGCTCAAGAAGTAGCATTGCACATATAGAGCATCACATTGTGAAGAACTGAAGTAAACAAGGCACGTACCAACCATACATGTCCACGTACATGAGACCGGTTCCACTGACAGACATGCAACTTGTTTTGCATAAAGGTGGTTGGCGGGTGTCTGTTTCTCCTACTTTAGTTGAATCAAATTTGACTACTGCCAGTCCTTGAAGAAGCTTAAACCAGCAAACTTGATAAATCACCATTGTGGTTTCTGCCATAGGTAAGAACGGTTCTTGCTAGAAGCCCGTAGCAGGCACGTAAAACTTGCAACAACAAAGTAGAGGACGTTTAACTTGTTTTTGCAGATGTGATATACGTTGTTGTATGAGATGATCATGTTTTGTAATATTGACAACCGGCAGGAGCCTTTGAGTTGTCTCTTGATTATTGTATGAAATGCAAATGCCATGTAATTGCTTTACTTTATTGCTATGCATTAGCAATAGTTGTAGAATAAATAGTTGGAGAGACGACCCCGATGCAATGATGGAGATCGAGGTGTCGAGCCGGTAACTATGGAGATCATGACAATACTTTGGAGATGGAGATCAAAAGCACAAGATGATGATGGCCATCTCATGTCACATATTCTGATTGCATGTGATGTTTATCCTTTATGCATCTTATTTTGCTTAGAACGGCGGTAGCATTATAAGATGATCCCTTCACTTAATTTCAAGATAAAAGTGTTCTTCCCGAGTATGCACCATTGCTAAAGTTCATCATTTCGAAGCACCTCATGATGATCGGGTGTGATAGACTCTATGTTCACATACAACGGGTGTAAGGCAGTTTTGCACATGCAGAATACTTGGGTTAAACTTGATGAGCCTAGCATGTATAGACATGATCTCGGAACACTGGAGACCGAAAGGTCGAACGTGAGTCATATAGTAGATATGATCAACATAGAGATGTTCACCATTGATGACTACCCCATCTCATGTGATGATCGGACATGGGTTAGTTGATTTGGATCATGTATCACTTAGATAACTTGAGTGATGTTTATTTAAGTGGGAGTTCATTAGTAATTCGATTAATTTAACTTAATTTACCGTGGCTTAGTCTTATAGTTTTGCATATCTATGTTGTAGATCAATGGCCCAAGGTACCGTTCCCCTGAATTTTATTGCGTTCCTAGAGAAAGCTAAGTTGAAAGATGATGGTAGCAACTACACGGACTGCCTCCATAACTTGAGGATTATCCTCATTGTTGCATAGAAGAGTTATGTCCTTGATGCACCACTAGGTGACAGACCTACTGCAGGAGCTACTGCAGATGTATGAATGTCTGGCAGGCTTGATCTGATGACTACTCAATAGTTCAGTGTGCCATGCTTTACGGCCTAGAACCGGGACTTCAAAGACATTTTGTACATCATGGAGCATATGAGATGTTCCAGGAGTTGAAGTTAATATTTCAAGCAAATGCCTGGGTTGAGAGATATGAAGTCTCCAACAAGTTCTATAGTTGCAAGATGGAGGAGAATAGTTCTGTCAGTGAACACATACTCAAAATGTCTGGGTATCATAATCACTTGACTCAGTTGGGAGTTGATCTTCCAGTTGATAGTGTTATTGACAAAGTTCTTCAATCACTTCCACCAAGCTACGAAGGCTTTTTGATGAACTATAATATGCAAGGGATGAACAAAATGATTCCTGAGCTCTTCGCAATGCTTAAGGCCGCAGAGGTAGAAATCAAGGAGCATCAAGTGTTGATGGTTAACAAGGCCACTAGTTTCAAGACAAAGGGCAAGGGAAAGAAAGGGAACTTTAAGAAGAATGGCGAGCAAGTTGCCACTCCTGGGAAGATGCCCAAAGTTGGACCCAAGCTTGAAACTGAGTGCTTCTACTACAAAGGGAATGGTCACTGGAAGCGGAACTGCCCCAAGTTTTTGGCGGATAAGAAGGATGGCGAAGTGAACAAAGGTATATTTGATATACATGTAATTAATGTGTTCCCGACTAATGCTCGTAGTAGCGCCTGGGTATTTGATACTAGTTTGGTTGCTCATATTTGTAACTCGAAACAGGAGTTGTGGAATAAATGAAGATTGGCTAAGGACGAGGTGATGATGCGCGTCGGGAATGGTTCCAAGGTCGATGTGATTGTCGTCGGCACGCTACCTCTACATATACCATCGGGATTAGATTTAGACCTCAATAATTGTTATTTGGTGCCAGCGTTGAGCATGAACATTATATCTAGATCTTGTTTATTGCGAGACAATTATTCATTTAAGTCAGAGAATAATTGTTGTTCTATTTTTATGAATAATATCTTTTATGGTCATGCACCCTTGAGAATGGTCTGTTCTTGTTGAATCTCGTTTATAGTGATACACATATTCATAATATTGATGCCAAAAGATGCAAAATTGATAATGATAGTGCAACATACTTGTGGCACTGCCTTTTAGGTCATATTGGTGTCAAGCGCATGAAGAAACTCCATGCATATGGACTTTTGGAGTCACTTGATTATGAATCTTTTGGTACTTTTGAACCATGTCTCATGGGCAAGATGACTAAAACTCCATTGTCCAGAACAATGGAGCGAGCTAATGACTTATTGGAAATAATACATACCTATGTATGTGGTCCGATGATTGTTGAATCATGCAACAGGTATCATTATTTTCTGACCTTCACCGATGATTTGAGTAGGTATGGGTATATCTACTTGATGAAGCACAAGTCTGAAACATTTGAAAAGTTCAAAGAATTTCATAGTGAAGTAGAGAATCATCGTAATAAGAAAATAAAGTTTCTATGATCTGATCACGTAGGCGAGTATTTGAGTTACGAGTTTGGACCTCATTTAAAACAATGTGGAATTGTTTCACAACTCATGCCACCTGGAACACCACAGCGTAATGGTGTGTCCAAACATTGTAACTGTACTTTATTAGATATAGTGTGTTCTATGATGTCTCTTACCGATTTACCACTATTGTTTTGGGGTTATGCATTAGAGACAACCGCATTCATGTTAAATAGGGCACCGTCTAAATCTGTTGAGATGACACTGTAAGAACTATGGTTTGGCAAGAAACCTAAGCTGTCGTTTCTTAAAGTTTGGGTTTGCAACACTTATGTCAAAAGGCTTCAGCTTGATAAGCTTGAACTCAAATCGGAGAAGTGCGTCTTCATAGGATACCCTAAGGAAACAATTTGGTACACCTTCTACCATAGATCCGAAGGCAAGATTTTTGTTACTAAGAATGGATCCTTTCTAGAGAAGGATTTTCTCTCGAAAGAAGTGAGTGGGAGGAAAGAAGAACTTGATGAGGTAATTGTACCTTCTCTCGAATTGGAAAGTAGCACATCACGAAAAACCGTTCTCGTGATGCCTACACCAACTAGAGAGGAAGCAAATGATAATGATCATGAAACTTCAGATCAAGTTACTACTGAACTTCGTAGGTCGACCGGAGCACGATCAGCACCAGAGAGGTAGGTAATCCTATCCTGGAAGTTATGTTATTAGACCATGGTGAACCAACAAACTATGAAGAAGCTATGATGAGCTCAGGTTCCGATAAATGACTTGAGGCCATGAAATCTGAGATAAGATCCATGTATGAGTACAAAGTATGGACTTTGGTGGACTTGCCCGATGATCGGCAAGCCATAGAAAATGAATGGATCTTCAAGAAGAAGACTGAAGCTGATGGTAATGTTACTATCTACAAAGCTCGACTTGTCGTGAAAGGTTTTCAACAAGTTCAAGGAGTTGACTATGATGAGACTTTCTCACCCGTAGCGATGCTTAAGTTTGTCTGAATCATGTTAGCAATTTCCGCATTTTATGACTATGAAATCTAACAATTGGACGTCATAATTGCATTCCTTAATGGATTTCTTAAAGAAGAGTTGTATATGACACAACTAGAAGGTTTTTTCGATCCTAAAGGTACAAACAAAGTGTGCAAGCTCCAGCGATCCATCTATGGACTGGTGCAAGCATCTCGGAGTTGGAATATATGCTTTGAAGAGGTGATCAAAGTATATGGTTTTATACAGACTTACGATGAACCTGTATTTACAAGAAAGTGAATGGGAGCTCTATAGCATTTCTGATTTTATATGTGGATGACATATTGTTGATTGGAAATGATATAGAATTTCTGGATAGCATAAAAGGATACTTGAATAAGAATTTTTCAATGAAAGACCTCGGTGAAGCTGCTTATATATTGGGCATCAAGATCTATAGGGATAGATCAAGACACTTAATAGGACTTTCACAAAGCACATGCCTTGACAAAGTTTTGAAGAAGTTCAAAATGGATCAGTCAAAGAAAGGGTTCTTAGCTGTATTACAAGGTGTGAATTGAGTCAGACTCAAAGCCCGACCACTGCAGAAGATAGAGAGAGAATGAAAGTCATTCCCTATGCCTCAACCATAGGTTCTATCATGTATGATATGTTGTGTACCAGACCTGATGTGTGCCTTGCCATAAGTTTGGCAGGGAGGTACCAAAGTAATCCAGGAGTGGATCACTAGACAGCGGTCAAGAACATCCTGAAGTACCTAAAAAGGATCAAGGATATGTTTCTCATTTATGGAGGTGACAAAGATCTCCTCGTAAATGGTTACGTCGATGCTAGCTTCGACACTAATCTGGACGACTCTAAGTCACAAATCGGATATGTATTTATATTGAATGGTGGAGCTGTCAGTTGGTGCAGTTCCAAGCAAAGCGTTGTGGCGGGATCTACGTGTGAAGCAGAGTACATAGCTGCTTCGGAAGCAACACATGAAGGAGTCTCGATGAAGGAGTTCATATCTGATCTGGGTGTAATACCCAGTACATCGGGTCCAATGAAAATCTTTTGTGACAACACTAGAGCAATTGCCTTGGAGAAGGAATCCAGGTTTCAGAAAAGAACCAAACACATCAAGAGACGCTTCAACTCCATTAATGAAAAGGTCAAGGATGGGGACATAGAGATTTGCAAAATACATACGGATCTGAATGTAGCAGACCCGTTGACTAAGCCTCTTCCGCGAGCAAAACATGATCAGCACCAAGACTCCATGGGTGTTAGATTCATTACAATGTAATCTAGATTATTGACTCTAGTGCAAGTGGGAGACTGACGGAAATATGCCCCAAAGGCAATAATAAAGTTGATATTTTATATTTCCTTATTCATGATAAAGGTTTATTATTCATGCTAGAATTGTATTGATCAGAAAATTAAATACATGTGTGAATACATAAAAAAAATATTGTGTCCCTAGTAAGCCTCTACTAGACTAGCTCGTTGATCAAAGATGGTTAAGGTTTCCTAACCATAGACATGTGTTGTCATTTGATAACGGGATAACATCATTAGGAGAATGATGTGATGGACAAGACCCGTCTGTTAGCTTACCATATTGATCGTTCAGCTTATTGCTATAGCTTTCTTGATGACAAATACATATTCCTTTGATTATGAGATTATGCAACTCCCGGATACCGGAGGAATACCTTATGTGCTATCAAACATCACAACGTAACTGGGTGATCATAAAGATGCTCTACAGGTATCTCCGAAGGTGTTAGTTGAGTTGGCATAGATCGAGATTAGGATTTGTCACTCCGAGTATCGGAGAGGTATCTCCGGGCCCTCTCAGTAATACACATCATAAGAGGCCTTGCAAGCAAAGTGACTAAGGAGTTAGTTGCAAGATGATGTATTATGGAATGAGTAAAGTGACTTGCAGGTAACGAGATTGAACTAGGTATGAAGATACTGACGATCGACTCTCGGACAAGTAACATACTGATGGACAAAGGGAATTGTGTATGTTGTCATAAGGTTCGACCAATAAAGATCTTCGTAGAATATGTAGGAGCCAATATGGGCATCTAGGTTCCGCTATTGGTTATTCACCGGAGAGGTATCTCGGTCATGTCTACATAGTTCTTGAACCTGTAGGGTTCGCATGCTTAACGTTCGTTGACGTTATAGTGTTATATGAGTTATATGATTTGGTGACCGAATGTTGTTCAGAGTCCCGGATGAGATCACAAGAGAGGAGCTCTGGAATGGTCCGGAGCTAAAGATTGATATATAGGACGATGATATTTGGACACCATAATAGTTTCGGAGTGCACAGGATAGTCATTGGGTCACCGGAAGGGGTTCCGGTCCGGTAAGTGTATGGGCTTAATGGGCCAAAGGAGGGGACATGCTAGCCCACTAGGGTGCTGGTATGCCCATCTACATGGCCGGCCAGCCCTAGGGGGAGGAAAGGGGAGGGGTGTCCCCTCCTGCCTTTCTCTCCTCAGGAGAGAAAGGAAAGGAGGGGGCGCCACCTCCTCCTTCCTTCCTCCCGCACTCAATTAAGGAAAGGGGCGCCTCTTGGGAGAGACCCCAAGTAGGACTCGGCCTACTTGGGGCGCCTCCTTGGCTACTCCTCCCTTCCCCCACCTATATATATGTGGGAGGGGGCACCACACATAACCACAACAATCTCTTAGCCGTCTGTGGTGCCCCCTCCACTGTTTACACCCTCGGTCATATTTTCGTAGTGCTTAGGCGAAGCCCTACGGAGATAGCATCACCATCACCATCACCATGCCATCGTGCTGCCGGAACTCATCCAGTACCTCGCCGTCTTGCTGGATCAAGAAGGCGTGGATGTCACCGAGCTGAACGTGTGCTGAACGTGGAGGTGACGTACGTTCAGTACTTGATTGGTTGGATTGCGAAGAAGTTCGACTACATCAACCGCGTTACTAAACGCTTCTGCTTACGGTCTATGAGGATACATAGACACACTCTCCCCTCTCCTTGGTAGATCTTGCGTGTGCGTAGAATTTTCTTTGTTTTCCATGCTACATTTCCCAACAATTTTCGGTCTTCGCACACATTTCTGATTATGGACCTGTTTGCCACATATCACACACATCTTGTTAAGCTGAACCATTTCTGTTCTCTTGGCTGAACGCAAACAGTTCATCGGAATGAACTGTATGCCCTCTATCGCACACACCTTGATCTGGCTAACCATTTCTGTTGTGTTGCCTAATGAAAAACAGTTCACCCAAGTGAATTGTATGTCGTATATCGCACACACCTTGATCTGGCTGAGCGTTTCTGTTGTCTTTGCTCATCACAAACAGTTCATCGGGGTGAACCGTCTGTCGTATATCACACACACCTTCATTTGGCTGCCCGTTTTTGTTGTTAAGCTCATCGCAGATAGTTCATAGGAGTGAACTGTATGCCCTGCATCGCACACACAACTAAATCTGAACCGTGTTTGATGTATCCGCCATCGCAAATGTTTTGCATCTTTTTTCACGTTTTTTTACATCACCGTTTGCGATTAATGCATCGCACACAGTTTCGTCGAAGGGTCTCTGATTGTAGTGTTGCGTTAGCAGCTCCTAAAGTAGTGATATCATGTCACCTATGATTTGCATGTGATGTTAATCCTTTTGTGCATTTTATTCTGCTTAGGACGACGGTAGCATTACCCTCACTTAAATTTCAAGGAAAAATTGTGTTCTCCCCAAGCGTTCACCATTGCGAAAGTTCGTTGTTTCAAAGCACCACATGATGATTAGGTGTGATAGACTCTACGTTCGCATACAACGGGTGCAAGCCAGTTTTTCACATGCAGAACACTTGGGTTAAAACTTGACGAGTCTAGCATGTACAGACATGACCTCGGAACACATGAGCGAACATAGTAGATATGATCAACATGGAGATTTTCACCATTGAAACCACCTCATCTCACGTGATGATCGGACTTGGGTTGGTGGATTTGGATCATGACACACTTAGACAACCAGAGGGATGTTGACTTGAGTGGGAGTTCATCAGTAATTTGATTAGCTGAACTAATTATCATGAACATAGTCAAAATGTCTTTGCAAATTATGGTGTATAGCCCGCATTGTAACTCCCCAGTTTTTGATACGTTCCTAGAGAAAACTAAGTTCAAAGATAATGGTAGCAATTATGTGGACTGGGTTCGTGATCTGAGGATTGTCCTCATTGTTGCATAGAAGGCGTATGTCCTTGATGCACCGCTCGGTGCGCCACCCCCTCAAGTGTAGTCTATGGGTGTTGTGAACATCTGGCAAACATGTTCTAATGACTACTTGATAGTTTAGTGTGCCATGTTTTACGGCTTAGAATCGGGGCTCCAAAGATGTTTTGAACACCATGGAACATATGCGATGTTCGAAGAGCTGAAATTGGTATTTCAGACTCATGCCTATTTTGAGAGGTATGAGACCTCTGACAAGTTCTTTGCCAACAAGATGGAGGAGAATAGCTCAGCCAATGAGCATGTGCTCAGAATGTCTGGGTGCTATAGTCACTTGAATCAAGTGGGAGTTAACCTTCCAGATAAGATAGTGATTGACAGAGTTCTCCTGTCACTATCACCAAGGTACTACAGCTTTGTGATGAACTATAACATGCAAGGGATGGAGATGATCCTGGAGCTGTTCGGGGTGCTTAAGGCTGCAAAGGTAGAAATCAAGAAGGATCATCAAGTGTTGATGGCTAAACAAGACCACTGGTTTCAAGAAGGCCAAGGGAAAGAAGGGAAACTTCATGAATGGTAAGTCAGTTGCCTCTCTAGTGAAGAAACCCAAGGTTGAACCCAAACCCGAGGCTAAGTGCTTCTATTGTAAGGGGAACAATCACTGGTAGCAGAACTACCCTAAATACATGGTAGATAAGAAGGCTGGGAACTTCAACAAAAGTATATTTGATATACGTGTTATTGATGTGTACTCCCTCCGTTCCAAATTACTCATCGTGATTTTAGTTCAAGTTTGAACTAAAACCACGATGAGTAGTTTGGAACAGAGGGAGTACCTTACTAGTACTCCTAGTAGCACCTGGGTATTAGATACCGGTTTAGTTGCTAATATTGGTAACTCGAAACAAAAGTTGTGGAATAAAGAGAGACTAGCTAAGGGCGAGGTGACGATGTGTGTTGGAAGTGTTTCCAAGGTTGATGTGATCACCATCGCACGCTCGCTCTACCTTCGGGATTAGTGTTGAACATGGATAAATGTTATTTGGTGTCTGCGTTGAGCAGGAACATGATTAGATCGTGTTTATTGCAATACGATTATTCATTTAAGTCAGAAAATAATGGTTATTCTGTTTACATGTATAATACCTTCTATGGTCATGCACCCAATGTGAATGGTTTATTGAATCTCAAGTGATACACATGTTTATAATATTTGTTGGGTTCTACGATAGGGTGCATCGACTACAAATTAAAATTTTCCTACGCGCATAACAATAGGAACATGCTGCGGGAGATGGATCATAGTTCGTTACCACTAGGCGCGCAGTGTCGTGCAGCAGAAGAAGAGTTGGGGCAGCCCGTCCGCGTGAATCATCTCCTCCTTGTCCGATCTCCCTCGAACAGTCGGTCGTCCGATCCCACGTACAAGTTCGCCGGAGTGGCGCAGGTGCACCGCCTCTAACGGTATCCTCGCATGCAGGAGCAACACCGTGCGATGGACTGCTAGGTCCGATCACACAGTCGGCGGCGAGTGGAGGTGGCTATTCGCAGCGCATGCAAACCCTCGTGATAGCGCTGAAGCGATCAAAAAATGACTATGTTGCTTCTCCACTTTATATAGGTGTCCGTCGCGGGCTCAACACTTGGGCCTCTGCTACGTCTTGAGCTTGCGCTGGTTTTCCTTGAAGAGCAAAGGGTGATGCAGCAAAGGTAGCATAAGTATTTCCCTCAGTTTTTGAGAACCAAGGTATCAGTCCAGTAGGAGGCTCGTCAGAAGTCCCACGCACCTACACAAACAAACAAGAACCTCGCAACCAACACAATAAAGGGGTTGTCAATCCCTTCACGGACACTTGCGAAAGTGAGATCTGATAGAGATAATATGATAAGATAAATATTTTTGGTATTTTTATGATATAGATTGGAAAAGTAAAGATGCAAATAAAATTAGATTGAAAGCTTATATGATAAGAGATAGACCCGAGGGCCATAGGTTTCACTAGTGGCTTCTCTCAAGATAGCATAAGTATTACGGTGGGTGAACAAATTACTGTCGAGCAATTGATAGAAAAAGCGAATAATTATGAGATTATCTAGGCATGATCATGTATATAGGCATCACGTTCGTGACAAGTAGACCGACTCCTGCCCGCATCTACTACTATTACTCCACACATCGACCGCTATCCAGCATGCATCTAGAGTATTAAGTTCATAAGAACAGAGTAACGCATTAAGAAAGATGACATGATGTAGAGGGATAAACTCATGCAATATGATATAAACCCCATATTTTTATCCTCGATGGCAACAATACAATACGTGCCTTGCTACCCCTACTGTTACTAGGAAAGGACACCGCAAGATTGAACCCAAAGCTAAGTACTTCTCCCATTGCAAGAAAGATCAATCTAGTAGGCCAAACCAAACTGATAATTCGAAGAGACTTGCAAAGATAACTTAATCACACATAAAAGAATTCAGAGATTCAAATGTCTCTCATAGATAAACTTGATCATAAACCCACAATTCATCGGATCTCGACAAACACACCGCAAAAAAAGAGTTACATCGAATAGATATCCAAGAAGATCGAGGAGAACTTTGTATTGAGATTCAAAGAGAGAGAAGAAGCCATCTAGCTAATAACTATGGACCCGAAGGTCTGTGGTAAACTACTCACAACTCATAGGAGATGCCTTGGAGATGATGTAGAGGCCCTCCATGGTCGATTCCCCCTCCGGCAGAGCGCCGGCGAAGGCTCCAAGATGGGATCTCGTGGATACAGAAGGTTGCGGCGGTGGAATTAGGTTTTCGTGGTGCTCCTGGATGTTTTCGGGGTACATGGGTATATATAGGAGGAAGAAGTAGGTCGGTGGACGCTCGAGGGGCCCACGAGGGTGGGGGGCGTGCCCACCCCCAGGGGGCGCGCCGGGCACCCTCGTGGCCGCCTCCTCTGTTGCTTGACATCCACTCCAAGTCCCATGGATTGCGTTTGTTCCAAAAAGATCGCTCCCGAAGGTTTCATTCCGTTTGGACTCCGTTTGATATTCCTTTTCTTCGAAACACTGAAATAGGCAAAAAAAACAGCAATTCGGGCTGGGCCTCCGGTTAGTAGGTTAGTCCCAAAAATGATATAAAAGTGTAAAGTACAGCCCATAAAAATCCAAAACGGGTAATATAACAGCATGGAACAATCAAAAATTATAGATACGTTGGAGACGTATCAGCCTCGCATAGACCCTAAAGCCCACAAGTCTACTTGGCCACAATCCGAATACAGCTCGGATCACATCCGACCAGTGTCCTCGGATCCGACCTCGTAGGTTCCTTCCCTTAAGCGCGTGACCCCTTAGGTTCAAGTCGGCTTGGTCACAGTTCGGATCACCTCCGAACTGCACGGTTGGTAGCGGCCTCTAGCAAGGCATGCCGAACACCAAGAATACCATGAAGCTGGTTAGGCGAACCTGTACATCATACCTCTCTTCCCCTTACCACACGATATATGTTGTCGGGTTCAAGGCGAGTCTGTCATCCTTGTGGTAGCCCGACCTCTTTCTTGTTCCAATGATGCCGACCACTATCCGGATTATCTCATAATCCTTGTCGCATGGCCATGCTTATCCTGGTCGGATCACACGAGGGGCCCAGAGTATATCTCTCCTGATCAGAGGGGCAAATCCCATCTTGCTCGACCATGTCTCGCAGCATGGGACTGGACACCCGAAACCTACCTTTGTTACTACCCAGTCACGGAGTAGCGTTTGGTCGGCCCAAAGCAAGTATGTCACCATCCCGAGTACATGCGCCAGCTCAGGTCTTAGGACATAGAACGTATGTTGTACTAGAGACTCACAGATGACATATCGCTGCGTCTCATAGTTAGGTCTGTCCGACTCGGACCTTATCTCGACTCGGATTCGACTACATTGAATCCGACCAGATCCTTCCGAGTCCATATTATCCGGTTAGCATCCAATGCTCCATGGCTAGTGAGACCAAGCCATCGACCGTGTCATATGCTAGTCTAGTCTGATGTGTGCCCACACGTCACTTGCGACTAGGGACAATCTAGGATGTATCATACAACACAAGATCTCACAGACAAGTCATATACTTGCCAACAAGTATCATTGATTACATCCAAGGACTATCTTTATTCATAAACACATAGGAAATATCATCATACATGATTGCCTCTAGGGCATATCTCCAACAATATTGATGCCAAAAGATGCAAAGTTAATGATGATAGTACCACATACTTGTGGCCCTTCTGCTTAGGTCATATTGGTGCAAAGCGCATGAGAAGCTCCATGCTGATGGATCTTTGGACTCACTCGATTTTGAATCGCTTGATACATGCGAACCATGCCTCATGGGCAAGATGACTGAGACCTCGTTTTCTGGTATGATGGAGCGAGCACGTGATTTATTGGAAATGATACATACTGATGTATGTGGTCCAATGAGTATTGAAGCATGCGGTGGATATCGTTATTTCCTTACCTTCACTGATGATTTGAGTAGATGTGGGTATATTTACTTAATGAAACACAAGTCTGAAACATTTGAAAAGTTCAAACAATTTCATAGTGCACTTGAAGATCATCATGACAAGAAGATAAAATGTCTATGATATGATCATGGCGGTGAATATCTGAGTTACGAGTTTGGTATACATTTAAAACAGATGTGGAAATTGTTTTACAACTCATGCCACATGGAACACCATATCATAATGGTGTGTTCGAACATCATAATCATACTCTATTGGATATGGAGAGATCTATGATGTCTCTTACTGAATGGCCACTATAGTTTTGGGGTTATGCATTAGAGACAACTACATTCACTTTAAATAGGGCACCATCTAAATCCGTTGAGACAACACCGTATGAATTATGGTTTGCCAAGAAACCTAAATTGTCGTTTCTTAAGCTTTGGGGCTGCGCTGCTTATGTGAAAAGGCTTCAGCCTGATAAGCTCGAACCCAAAGCGGACAAGTGCATCTTCATAGGATACCCGAAGGAAACAGTCGGGTGCACCTTCTATCTAAGATCTGAAGGCAAGGTCCTCCCTGCCAAGAATGGATACTTTCTGGAGAAGGAGTTTTTTCGAAAGAATTGAGTGGGAGGAAGGTAGAACTTGATGAGGTTGTTGAATCGTCACTTCAGTTAGAAAGTACCATGACACATAAAGATGTTCCTGCAGCACCTACCCCAAGTGAAGAGAAAGCTAATGATGATGATCGTGAAGCTTTAGAGCAATTTACTACCTAGCCTCGTAGGTCAACAAGGACTCGTAACGCCCCTGAGTGGTATGGAAATCCTGTCTTGGAGGTCATGTTGTTAGACAACAGTGAACCTATGAACTATGAAGAAGCGATGGTGGACCCGAATTCCAACAATGGATAGGAGCCATGAAATCTGAGGTAGGATCCGTGTATAAAACCAAGTATGGACTTTGGTAGGCTTGCTCGATGACTGACATGCCATTAAGCACAAATGGGTCTTTAAGAAGACAAAGCTGATGGTAATGCCACCATTTATGAAGCTCGACTTGTTGCAAAGATCTTTTCGGCAAGTCCAAGGAGTTGACTATGATGAGACTTTCTCACTCGTAGCGATGTTGATTATGTTAGCAGTTGCTGCATTTTCGATTACGAAATCTGACAGATGGGTGTCAAAACAGAGTTTCCTTAACGGTTTCCATGAGAAAAGGTTGTATGTGATACAACCAGAAGGGTTTGTCTATCCTAAGGATGCTAAAAGGTATGCAAGCTCGAGCGATCCTTCTATGGACTGGAGCAAGCATCTCGGAGTTGGAATATATGCTTCGATGAGGTGATCAAAGCTTTTGGATTTATACAAAGTTTGCAAGAAACTTGTATTTAAAATAAAGTGAGCGAGAGCACTACAACATTTCTGATAAGTATAGGCGGATGACATATTGTTGATCGGAAATGATGTAGAATTTCTGGAAGGCATAGAGGGTTGTTTGAAAGCAGTTTTTCAAAGGAAGATCTGGGTAAAGCTGCTTACATATTGGGCATCAAGATCTGTAGAGATAGATCAATACGCCTGATAAGACTTTCACAGAGCACATACCTTGGCATGATCTTGAAGGAGTTCAAAATGGATCAGTCAAAGAAGGAGTTCTTGCCTGAGTTGCAAGGTGTTGAAGTTAAGTAAGACGCAAAGCTCGACCACGACAGAAGAAAGAGAAAGGATGAAGGTTGTCGCCTATGCCTTAGCCATAGGCTCTATACGGTATGTCGTGCTGTGTACCGCAGCTGATGTGTGCCTTGCCACGTGTCTGGAAAGGGGGTACAAGAGTGATCCAGGAGTGGATCACTGGACAGCGGTCAAAATTATTCTTAGAGGGATAAGGAAATGTTTCTCAGTTATGGAGGTGATAAAGAGTTCGGTGTAAAGGGTTACGTCGATGCAAGCTTTGACACCAATCTGGATGACTCTGAGTAGCAAATCGGATATGTATAGTGGAGCAGCCATTCGGAATAGCTCCAAGTGGAGCATGGTAGCAACATCTACAGTATAACATAGAGATTTGCGAAGTACACGCGGATCTGAATGTTGCAGACCCATTGACTAAAACATCTCTCACAAGCAAAACATGATCAAACCACAGAACTCACTGGGTGTTAATCACATGGCGATGTGAACTAGATTATTGACTCTAGTGCAAGTGGGAGACTATTGGAAATATGTCATAGAGGCATTAATAAATTGGTTATTATCATACTACTTTGTTCATGATAATCGTTTATTATCCATGCTAGAATTGTTTTAATCAAAAACTCAGATACATGTGTGGATACATAGACAACAACGTGTCCCTAGTGATCCTCTACTACACTAGCTCATTGATCAAAGATGGTTAAGGTTTCCTAACCATATACATGAGTTGTCATTTGATAACGGGATCACACCATTAGGAAAATAATGTGATATACAAGAACCAACCATAAGCATAGCATTTGATCATATTAGTTTATTGCTAGTGGTTTCTTCATGTCAAGTACCTGTTCCTAAGACCATCGGATCATGCAACTCCCTGACACCGAAGGAATTCCTTGTGTGTATCAAACGTCACTTCGTAACTGGGTGATCATAAAGGTACTCTACAGGTATCTCCGAGGGTGTTTGTTGGGTGGCATGGATCGAGACTAGGATTTGTCACTTTGAATGACGGAGAGGTACCTCTGGGCCCTCTCGGTAATACAACATCACAAGAAGCTTACAAGCAATGTGACTAAGGAGTTAGTCACGGGATCTTGTATTATAGAATGAGTAAAGAGACTTGCCAGTAACGAGATTGAACTAGGTATGGAGATACCGACGATCGAATCTCAGGCAAGTAACATACCGCTAGACAAAGGGAACGACATATGGGATTGATTGAATCCTTGGCATTGTGGTTCAACCGATAAAGATATTCGTGGAATATGTAGGAACCAATATGAGCATCCAGGTCCTGCTATTGGTTATTGACCAGAGAGGTGTCTCGGTCATGTTCACATGATTCTTAACGTTCGTTGATGCTAGAGTAGTATTGGGATATTCACGTTGGTGACCGAATGTTGTTTGGAGTCCCGGATGAGATCTCGGACATCACGAGGAGCTACGGAATGGTCCGGAGGTAAAGGTTTATATATGGGAAGTCATATTTTGGCTACCGAAAAAGTTTCAGGTTTTACCGGTATTGTATCGGGAAGCTTTCAGAAGGTTCCGGAAGGTTCTAGAAGGTTTCAGAAGGTTCCGAAGGAGTCCAGAAGTGTCCCTCCAGCACCTAGGGTGTGCATGGCTTATAAGGGGGCGTCCTAGCCTTATTAGGCCAAGTGCACAAGCCCCCTAAGGCCCATCCGCCTAGGGGAAGGGAAACCCTAAGGGAGAGGGGCCTCCACTTGGCTTGGAGGGCACTCCTCCCCCTTCGGCCGCCTCCCCTCCTTGGAGGAGAGGCTAGGGCTGCACCCCAGCCCTCCAACACCCATATGTATAGTAGGGAGGAGGCGCAAGGGTTGGAGACAACAATTCTCATGCCCTGCGGCCTCCCCTCTCTCCCGTTCTTCCTCGTTCGTAGTTCCCGAGGCGTTTGGCGAAGTCCTGCTGGGATTGCTCCACCACCATCTTCAACACGCTATCGTGCTAACTGAGATCCTATCTACTTCTCCTTCCTCTCTTGCTGGATCATGAAGGAGGAGACGTCATCAAGCCGCACGTGTGCTGAACGTGGAGGTGCCGTCCATTTGGCGCTATATCAGATTTGATCGCGATTGGATCCTGAAGAGTGCGACTACATCAACCGCGTTTCTTAATGCTTCCTCTTAGAGATCTACAAGGGTATATAGATCCATTCTCTCCTCTCATAGATTGTCATCTCCTAGATTGATCTTGGTGAGCGTAAGAATTTTTTTGTTTCCCATGCAACGTTCCCCAATAGAAAGTGGGGGTGTGGCTCCTCGATTATCGCGCACCCAATCCTCCACGTGTCGCAGTTTCCCTGCGTTCCGCTTCACTGTGTGCGCCGTCGATCCAGAGATCAATGGAGTGAGATCCAGTGCATGATTTTGTTAGAGATATAAAAGGATTCGGGGGGTTGAGGTCAGGCCTCTAGATCCCCTTTCTTCCCTCTCGACGCCTCTTCCACCATAGCTTCTGTCTCTCAAGATTGATGGAGGTGGGGGAGCACTTCACATCACTTTCCTTCGGTTTGATAGTCCCGCCTTGCCAGATACGACGATGGTGGTGTTTCGGCTAGTTCTAGGTTATGTTTTTTTATTTATGGAGTAAAAGCAGAAAAATATGGGTGATAGTGGAAAAAATCAAACAACATCAAGAGAGAACACATTTTGTGACACCAAACCTAATGACAGGTACCAACATTAGAACACAATGGGTTATGAAGAAATATCGGTCTTCTTAGCAATATATTGTGACAATATTAAAAGCAAATTTCTGCGAATAGTCCCTCCAACTTTTCTTCTTCATCCATCAGCAACCCTATTTTGACCGCTGCTCCCACACCCCTCTCTCCATGAGATATGTGGAGGTTGCAGAGCTCTCAGGCCTGGATGACCTCATGGTAGATTCCAAAACACGAGCACATCACATTTTAGGGCTTGAGGTGGATGGTTCTGACCTCGCTAGGTCCAACATTAGTGGTGCTCTAGCTAATCAAAGACGTTCTGCTACAAAGTGAAAAATTGCACGGTATCGATAAGTACCGACACATCGTGGTCCGTTCGTTTAGTTGTCAAGATTTGTGTTGAAGATTGGTGTATAAGCTATGAATCATTTGTAATTTCATGCACATAGCAATACAACTTGTAAATATTGCACGCGGTCCCATCAATGTTAGCTTTTAGTTAGACTGTGGTCTTAGATGCATGTGCTGCCCATTCTCTCTCTTCTCTCTCCCAAACTAATTCATTCGTTTATTTCACCTTCACTGACTTAAAATCATTCATATTTCTTAAACCAAAAATCCGATTTGAAAACTTTTATATATTTGAACTCTTGGCAAAGAGACCTTTAAAACATGATCGGCCTTCAATATATTTCAAATGAATTTTTAAAAAACATGAAACATATTTCACAAAAATCACATATATTTCAATTCCACATTTTGAAATAATATGTTTCACTTTTTTGAAATAAACTGTTACACAATTTCAAATAATCTGTTTCAGAAGTTGACATTTCAGTTTCATATTGTTTCCATTTTCAGGACCCACATTTCACTTTTCAATGCTTGTTTCACAAAAATCACATGTATTTCATTTCCAAATTTGGGAAATAAAATATTTCGCTCTTTTAAATTGAATTGTTACACATTTGCAAATAATCAATTTCACAAGTTAACAATTTAGTTCCATATTGTTTTCATTTTCAGAAGACACTTTGCACTAGTTTCTTTCACAAAAGTCACATCTATTTCAGTTGCACATTTTTGAATGACATATTTTACTCTTTTGAAATAAATATTTACACATTTTAAAATAATAAATTTCACAAGTTGACATTTCAGTTTCATATTGTTTTCATTTTTGGAACCCACATTTCACTTTTCACTGTGTGTTTCACAAAAACCACATCTATCTCATTTGCGCATTTGTGAAATAACACATTTCACTCTTTTCAAATAAATTGTTTCACAACTTGACCTTTTAGTTTCATATTTGGGGTAAATAAATTTCAAGTGAAATAGGTTGGTTTCACATTTTTCTAGCAAAAATAGGTTTGTTTCAGATTCTTCTAGTGAAATAGGTTTGTTTACATATGGAATGTGAAATGTCAAAAATTAAAGTTGTTTCAAATGTATCGAGGTTTGATCTTGTTTTGAAGGTCTTAGTGCCAAGGAGTTCAAATATTTAAAGAAAGCTAGAAAGGGGATTTTTGTTGAACAGATATGAATCATCCAAATTATGGAAAAGAAAATTAAAGTGATGGATTTAAGTGAGAGAGAGAGAGAGAGGGAGGGAGAGAGAGAGAGTTTGTATTTGAGTAGAAAAAAGAGAAAGATGTGTGCATGCATGTGTTTTCTAACAATGGTAGGACTTGCGCAATGATTTGACACTGAGATACGTGACAGGTAAAGTATGCAATTGGACCCACTCATACAGATCTCAAAGAAAATGGATGGTGGCTGATGTACCGCTAGGTAACACTAACGCACAAAGTCTCTGCGCGTCTCGGAGAGGGATGGTGTGACTGGATCTGGTCCGCAGGGCTCTGGGTCTGGTCCTTCTCCTTCTCTGGTGCTGGATCCATGGGAGGCGGCGGTGGCCTCCGACGGTGGGGTGTCTTCGTCCTCGGCTTCCCTCCCTGTTCAGGGTGCGGGGCGTGGCTCGTCTGCCCCATCTCGGCCCCTGCCTCCCCCGCCTCCTCGCTCGTTTGGGGCTGGATTTGGTTTTCGTCCGCCGCCTCGATCCTTCACGGGGCTGGCGCGTCGGCCACCTGGTCCGGCCTCGGGGGCGCCCCTTCTTCCGGGCATGGGGGATGGCATTCTTCCTCCTCCCCCGTCGCATCAGCAACCCCGTCCCTCTCCTTCCTCTCATAGCAACCCTTCGGCGCTCACCTGCTTCGCTTGCCACAGACCGGGGCACTTCCAGTCTCGATGCACCAATCCCCCATTCTGCTTGATATGTCGCTCTGATGGTCACCTCATGGTCAACTGCATGGATAGGCAGAAACCTCCCGCGGTCCTCCAGTTCGGTCTGGGTCTCCCTGGTTGCTCCTTCTTCGCCTTTGATGGTGACCTGCCTGTTCGGGAGGTGGCACCTGCGCTGTCCAATGCGGCGACTGTCTCTGTCAAGGACCAAAAGATCTCGCCCCAAACTCTTCTGGAAGGGCTTCACATTTGGGATGTGGCTGGATGGGACTGTCAAGTTGTGCAGTTATCGGACTTTGACTTCTCTGTGGTGTTCCCCTCCAAAGAATGCTTGCGAATGATCGCATCATGCACCAGCTTCACCTTGCCTCTCAACCAACTGATGGTTTCTGTTAAAGCAGCTTCCTACAATGGTACTGCAGTTGGCCCTCTCTCTCAAGTGTGGGTGTTGATCGATGATCTGCCTGCTGGTCTGCGCTCGTCTGCTTTCCTCATGTCCTTCGGTGTTTTGATTGGGAAACCCATTTGGATGAGGAGTCTTTGAACAAGGTTGGTCCTGCTAGGATGAAGGTCTGGTGCGTTGATCCTGAACGGGTGCATGGCTTTATTGATGTTTATCCTTCTCCCAATGGTATTAGGCTGCGGGTGCGGGTGGAGGGGGCGGCGGCGGCTTTCCAGGCTCCACCTCCCCCCCTCCTCCTGCTAATCCTTTGGATAAGCATGACAAGGAAGGGGATGGTTCCTTTGGTGGCCCTAATCAGAGCTTTGGGTCTACTCTCCGCTTCACTCAATCCGAATGGGATGGCCTGGCAGACTCAGAACGTGAGTTGTTTCAATCTCAAGCGCCTTTTGGTGATGCTCCTCGTGATGAGTCGGTGATCCCCCTGCTGCTCAGAAGGCTCCAACTGCTGTCGCTGATCTGCCAAAGGCTCCGCCTTGCTCGGCTACTCCTGTGTCTGGTGCTTGCTCCAATCTTCCTGCTCGCCCTCTGTCCCCCACCCGCTCGGGAATTGAAGATCTCCCTGTCTCTCCTGCTCGTGATATGGTGGAATCTCAGCCCCCCTCGAAGAAGAAATCCTCAGTTCGCAAGTACTCGGCTAAGAGCCGGAACTCGTCGGGCTCGAAGCAATCCATGACGGGGATTTGTCGGCGTCTTGATCAAGATCTGGGATCCATGTCCCGCTCGGGCCCCCATGTTGGCTCTCCTGCAGCGCGGTCACCTGCTATCCGTTCCCCGGTGTCCACGGCCCACAAAGGTAGGCGGGTGGCGCATTCTGGTGGCTCTATCCTGGAAAGGGCAGAGAAGCGGGCCGCGGCGAAGGACCTCCCTCCCCCACGTACCTCCCCATCCTCATCAATCGCTGTTTCTCCGGTTCGGGTGGTTTTACCTTCGATGTCTGATGATCATCTTTTAAACATTATGTCGGATGTGGGTGTGGTGGTTGATTCTTCTGTTGGTTCTCCTAGTTCCCTTCTTGCCATTGTTCGGGCTAATGAATTGGCTCGGGCAGCCATTGCAAAAGCCAAAGAGGCTGTTGCCTCGCGGGTCACGGCTGCTGGCGGTCATGCAGGGGAGGCTTCGGGTGCTGGTAGTGGCCAGCCCCCTTCCTGCCTTGCCAAGAGGGGCACTAATAAACGTACTAAATCCTGCATGGCCCCCTGCAGGTCGAGTCTCCGTATCAAGAACCTTTCGTATAAATGAGGGCTTTATTCTGGAATATTAGGGGGTTCGGTGCTAGGGGGCGCCGTGACCAACTTAAAGATCTGGTTCGTTCTAACTCCATTGATTTTGTGGGGCTGGTTGAAACTTTTAAGGATTCCTTCTCCCCTAGTGAGCTCTCTGCTATCGTGGGTATGGATAGATTTCATTGGCAATTTTTACCTGCTTCGGGCCATTCTGGTGGGATTTTGATTGGTTCTAATAAGGATATTTTTGATTTTGTTGCCTTTGATCATGGTTTTTTTTGGGCCAGTGTTGTTCTCTCTCACAAATCTATGAATACTCTCTGTGAGTTTGTCGTTGTTTATGGGCATGCGGATCACTCTCTTTCGAACCTTTTCCTTAATGAACTATCGATCAAGATTGAGTCTTGTAATTTACCGATGGTTATTGGGGGAGACTTTAATCTTCTGCGATGCCCTCTTGACAAGAATAATGATAATTTTTCTTGGTATTTAGCCAATGCTTTTAATGACTTCATTAGTGATAACGCCATCCGTGAGCTTCCTCGGGGGGAGCTCGCTTTACTTGGTCTAATCATCAGGCTAACCCTATTAGATCCGTGTTTGATCGTGTTTTCCTATGTCCCAGGTGGGACTCCTTGTTCCCTAGGTCCTCTCTTTTCGCTAAATGCATTGTCGGGTCTGACCATACCCCCCTGATTCTTGACGATGGTTCCATTTGCAATAGACCTTCGGCTAGATTTCAGTTTGATGCTTCATGGTTCTCGGTGGATGGCTTTGTCGATATGGTCGCAGCGAAGATTTCCCAATCCCTCTCTTCCAATCTCCGCTCGTTTGGCCCTCTAGATGACTGGCAGTCGTGCTCCTATGCTTTACGTAAATTTCTTAGAGGCTGGTCGCGTAACCGTGCGGCGGAGGATCGCCGCACCAAAGCTTTTCTTGAAAATCAGATCCTGGAGCTGGATCGTACTGCTGACTCTATTGGGCTTTCTGACGATGGATGGGCCGTTCGTTATAATCTGGAGGCTGCTCTTTTGCAGCTGCACCATCAGGCTGAGATTTACTGGCGCTAGAGGGGCACTCTTAATTGGACTCTCAAAGGGGACGCTCCTACTGCCTACTTTTTTGCGATTGCAAACGGTAGGCGTAGGCGCTGTGATATTAACAGCCTGATGATTAATGGTGTGCGCTCTACTGATCAGTCTGTGATTTTGGCTCACGTGGTGGATTTCTTTTCGTCTCTGTTAGGGGCTAAACCTCAATCGGGCCTGTCCATTTCCCCTCACCTTTGGAGTTCTGGTCTTAAAATTACCCCCGAGGAGAATGCCTCCTTGATGATTCCGCTCTCTGATCAGGAAATTTGGGATGTGGTTACCTCTGCTAATCCCAATGCTGCTTCCGGGCCAGATGGCTTTTCCATTCCTTTCTTTCGGAAATTTTGTCCCCAGTTGAGACAGTTGGTGTGTAACGTTATTCAGGGTTTCTGTCTTGGTACTGTCGATATCTCTCGCCTGAATTACGCTGTAATAACCCTGATTCCTAAGGTCAAGGGTGCTGATGTTATTTCCCAATTTCGGCCTATAGCGTTGATTAACAACTTTGCCAAGTTCCCTTCCAAAGGCTTTGCGAATCGTTTGTCTCCGGTTGCTCATAGAGTTATTAGCCCCTTTCAATCTGCTTTTATCAAAGGGTGCTTCATTCTAGACGGTATTCTTTCCCTTCATGAGATTGTTCATGACCTTCATGTGCGGAAAGCTAAAGCGATCATTCTTAAGTTAGACTTTGAAAAAGCGTATGACTCGGTTAGTTGGCCTTTCCTCAAGCAGGTCCTTCTTGCTAAAGGCTTCAACGGTGCTTATGTTCATCGTATCATGCAGTTGGTCTCGGGTGGCCATACTGCTGTTGCTGTGAATGGCGCTATTAGCAACTTCTTTGCGAATGGCAGGGGCCTTCGCCAAGGGGATCCTGCATCCCCTGTTCTTTTTAACTTCGTGGCCAACGCCTTCTCTTGCATGCTCTCCAAGGCGGCCCGATGTGGACACATTACCCCTGTGGTATCCCATCTACTTCCGGAGGGTGTCTCCCATCTGCAATACGCGGATGATACAATCATCTTGGTGGAGTTGGATAATGCCTGTATTGCCAATCTGAAATTCATCTTGTTGTGTTTCGAAGCCGTTTCGGATCTTAAGATCAATTTCGCCAAGAGTGAGGTTCTGGTTACGGGTGTGGACGGGGCGGAAGCCTTGCGGGTTGCCAGACTCCTTAACTGCTCTTTAGGCTCTTTCCCTTTCAAGTATTTAGGTCTTCCTATCTCTCCTGGTATGCTTCATGCGAAGGACTTCGCTCCGGTGGTTGCTAAAGTGGGTAACAGGGTGCTCCCTTGGAGGGGTAGATATAATACCAATGCCGGCAAAGTGGCTCTAATCAATTCTTGCTTATCCTCTCTCCCTATGTTCCTTATGGGCTTCTATCTTCTCACGAATGGCGTGCATTCTGGCTTCGACAAACATAGGGGTGGCTTCTACTAGAATTCTGTTGATAACAAAAGAAAATATAGGCCGGTTAAGTGGCACCTTATGTGTAAGCCTAAAACCTTGGGGGGTTAGGCATTATTAACACTCGGGTGATGAACATTTGTTTGCTTATCAAGTGGTGGTGGAAAATTATGACTGTGGGGGCAGAGTCGATGTGGTTCTCGATTCTTAAGGCCAAATATTTCCCCCACTCCAACCCTATGTTTGCTTCTGCGCGGCGTGGTTCTCAGTTTTGGAAAGCCCTTGTTAAAGTTAGGCCGGTTTTTTTGGAGCACGTCAAGTTTTCGGTGGGTAATGGGTCTGCTATCCGTTTTTGGTTGGACTGGTGGTCTGGGGATGCCCCCCTTGCCGTGAGCTTTCCGATTTTGTTTTCTTACTGTCCCAATCCGCAGATCTCCATCGCGGAGGTGGCTGCTAATAATTGGGATTTGGCTTTCCGTCGGGCTCTGTCTCCTGAAGAGTTGGAAGATTGGCAAAGTCTCTCTGCCCTCTTCCCTGTGCTCTCGGAGTCGGCCGACTCGGTGATTTGGCCTCATTCGGCCTCTGGTAAATTTTCGGTTAAGTCGTTGTATTCTAGACTCATTGGTGGTACCCCTTCGGCTAGATTCTCTTGTGTTTGGAAATCCAAGGTACCCCCTAAGATTAAGATTTTTCTCTGGCAAGCCTTCCGTGGTCGCCTCCCTACTGCTGATCAGATCAAAAAACGCAATGGGCCGGGCTCGGAATTCTGTAACTTGTGTGGGGCCTTGGAAAACTCAGATCACATCTTTTTCAACTGTGTACTTGCCAAATTAGTTTGGTCCTGCGTCAGATCTTGGCTTCGGGTTTCCTAGAATCCCTCCTCTTTCTCTGATGTTAGAACCCTAGCCAAAACCTTGGTCGGGGTCACCAAGAGGGTATTTTGGGTTGGCTTGGGAGCCTTATGTTGGGCTCTATGGACCATTAGAAACAAATTTACTATTGAGCTTACCTTCCCATCTAAGCCTGCTGATGTTCTTTTCAAAACATGTATATTCTTGCAGCAGTGGAGATCATTGACTAAGGAGCCTGATCGGGACGCCCTGGACCTGCTCATCGACAAAATTCGGGCTTCGGCTTCTCAGATCTCTGGGACGAATCCTGTCGTATAAATCTGGTGCTGTAGTTTGCGGAGATTAGGTCCTTCTCCTTCCCCGGCCTGCGCGCTGTGTTTGGCAGTTGCCTGTATCGTACTTGCTTTAGTTTCTCTTAAACTTCTCTGTGTGGCTCTGTTATCCTGTGAACCTGTGGTATCCATGACGCTGCCTTGTGGCTTTATCTATAAAGTCGGGTCTTGGCCTTTTCTCTAAAAAAGTCTCTGCGCGTTTTGCTAACAGATAGGTGCGGAATGCTAAGAGATATGTGCGGAATTTTGTTTGACCCACGTTCTGCTAAGAGATTGGTGCGGAATTATTTTTTTGATCATTTGAGGTGGATGGTTTTGACCTCGCCAGCTCCAACGCTGGGGTGTTCTAGGTAATCAAATGAGTTCTGCTGCGAGATCGGTGTGGAATTTTTTTGATGGGTGAAAGGTTAACGGTATTGGATTGTTAGTGTTGCAAGGTACTTTAACCATGTTGCAAAAGTGGATGTGTTAGTAGAAATGTGCTTTTGCATTGTTGTATGCATCTGTTGTTGCATATAGGTTCGTCCCTATGTAGCATATGTTATGAAAATCTATTCTGAAAGATTGGGATTTGCAGCATATGCAATTTTTTCTATAAATATCTCGATGTTTTGCACCAACCTTTCAGAGTTCGCATCTCAACGATAAACTTTCACTTCGTCTCTCTCCCTCGGTCCCTCCCCACCCCACCAAGAAGTTTCAAGAAACTCAAGAACCTCTCCTCCCATGGGGGTGCCGCTGCCGAAGTCGAAGTGGCGGCCGTGGGCTGAACTCCCCGAGAGGTACCTCAGCGACATCATCCGCAACCTCCCGTGCATCCTCGACCACGCCCGCTTCTCCGGCGTCTGCACTAGGTGGCGCGAGACGGCGCGGACGAACCCGCCGAGGTTCCCGTTCCCGTGGCTGATGATGCCATCCACCGCCGCGACCTCCTTCTTCTGCGTCGCCTGCAGAGCGACCCACCACCGCCCCAGGCTCCCCGCGGACGCCCGCGGCGCGCGCTTCTGCGGCTCTTTCCCGGGCGGCTGGCTCGTCGCCGAGCTCCCGTGGCCGCGCGGCCACTACGCCTTGCTCAACCTCCTCACCGGCGCGCGCGTCCCCCTCCCGAGGCTCCTCGCCGTCCCCTGCCACGGTGGCGGCAAGATGTGCCCCGTCGTTCTCCACGCCGTCACCCTCTCCGCCGCGCCGTCCGTCGAGCCCGGCCCCGGCGAGCCCTACTACGCCGCCGCCATAGTGGCTGGCCAGTCCAATATCGCTTTCTGGTGCCCGCGCGCCGGGAACTGCTGGTTTCCGCCGATCTTCTCGTCGGACGCCAGCGACGAATCGTGGCACGATTTCTTACCCAAGAACAGGATCGAGGACGTGATATACTTCTCCGGCAACGGCAAGTACTTCGTGGGCTTCTACGTCCTCACCGACAAGGAGGACCTCCTGATGTTCCGGCCGGAGCCCGACGGCGACGGGGCGCAGCTCTCCACGTTCACGGTGCGCTACAGCTTCCCCGGCCACTGCGCGGCCGAGCCGGCGCCGGGGCAGACGGTCTCCCGCTACCTCGTCGTGTCCCGCGGGGAGCTGCTGATGATCGTGAGGTTCGCCGGCCCCGAGGAGCGCACGAGGTTCGACGTGTTCGTGCTGGAGGAGAAGGAGATCATCAGGGGAGCGGACCACAACGGCCCGCCCCGAGTCTTGGCTTCTTGGAGACGGTGCTGCAGCGCGGCGACCCTCAGCGGCCGGAGGATCTTCCTCGGGCGGGGCTGCTCCGTGGCCGTCGACGTGGGGTACCCCTTCCCGCTCTACATCTACTTCCTGGACGACGGCAGGAGGTCCCACGGCGCCCTCCCGACGGCCGGGTACCCGCCGTACCCCTGCAGCGAGACCGGCGGGTTCTGGTTCTTCAACAAGGGCATCGTGCGTTCCCTCCCGCGAGAGCCTCCGTCGGACTGCTCGCCGTGGATTTGGTTCTTCCTGTCCGACGCGACATTCCGGGCCGGCGTGCCTCCGCCTGCATCTCTGGCTTGCGGCTGGGGGGTTGACACTGACAGTGAGTAGTGACGGCACATTATCTGCAGCAGGACAGAATTCGAACTACGTACATGTAAATCTACTGTCCCGTCAGTTCTTCATCCCTGCTTTGGTAAGGTCTCAAATGTTTGATTTGATTCTTCATACTCGCCGTGGATTTGCTTCATTGTGATCATACTGTTCCGTGAGTTTATCATCATAAGAGGTGCATGAACAAACGATTGTTTGCGGTTCAGCTAATGGTGGTGTGCAACTGACCTGAAACAAGTTCCTGAATAGTTCAGTGCTCTCTGTTAATATTTGGAGTTCAGAGATGTTCCTAACGCAGCTCATATATTATCTTGAATCTTGCGAGTGTGTGTAATACTGTGGTGATGGCATGAATGAATACATGAAACCAGCCTCAGTGCCATCATATCCTTTCCATTGGCACAGTTTGGATCTTTTTTTGCTGTAGACTCTGCTGCAAGTGCAATGGAGGGTGCGACTGAATCCTTGATTCAGCTAAATCTACACTACATAACCGTTGGGTGGATCCTCCTACTGAGGAGTAGGCTCAGGCTGCTTCCTGTAGCTGTAGGTCGTTTGCTGCCCATAAACAATGCACTTGCTGAAAATACATTGTAACCACAGAGTATATCTCTGCATATATTGTATTCCCTCCGTTCCTAAACACAAGTCTTTGAAAAGATTTTACTATGGACCACATAAGGAGCAAAACGAGTAAATCTACACTTAAAATGCATATATATACATCCGTATGTGGTCCATAGTGAAATCTCTACAAAGACTTATACTCCCTCCGTTCCTAAATGTAAGTCTTTGTAGAGATTCCACTAGGTGGACTACATACGGAGCAAAATGAATGAATCAACACTTAAAATGCATCTATATACATCCGTATGTAGTTCATAGTGGAATCTCTACAAAGACTTATATTTAGGAACGGAGGGAGTATGTCAACTGGGAAATGAAGTAGAATGTCAGCGGTTGCTGCCATTCTGCGGCACCCCGGCTTTGAAGCCTCTTGGCATCATGTCATAGTTCTTCCACCCAGCTGTCCATGTTACTTCATATGTAGTTCTATACTTCTATACTTCTATACTAGCAGGAGCAAGATGCACCCTCTTAAAAGAAGGAAAGCAAGAAGCAATCATATGAATCATTTTTTTGAAACGAAGGCGCTAGAAGTGTCCGGCTTTAAATTAATAAAGCCACCACGCCAGTAACACATCATACACTCAAAGTTTTACAAACCACACATGAAAGCATGAAGCACAGACCTTCAGTTTACAAGACTGACGCTCTACCACTAAGCTACAGGCTAGCCCCGGTTCGGCCTTCTATCCTTCCAAAAAATCAAGCTACGACAGCGTTTCCGCCTCACTCGTATTAGGCTTTGTGATGTCAACTCCAAGTTCTTCCATGCCAAGGTGAATGGTCGCAGACGAAAGAACTACATTCAGATGCTTCAGACGGAAAATGGAGTTGCGGTCACGGCCAAAGACAAGGAAGATGCGCTTTTCTCGCACTTCCAGAGCCACCTTGGAACGTAGACGCCCAGGACCAAGGGGCTCATTTGGGACAACCTGGGTCTGCACGTGTATGACCTATCAGACCTGGAAGCCCCTTTTGACGAGAGCGAGATCAAAGCCGCGATTTTTTCGCTTCCTTCCGTCAAGGCACCAGGCCCTGATGGGTTCATTGGGGCTTTTTTCAGGACTTGCTGGGAAATAATCAAGCTGGATGTTGTCGAGGCAATTTTTCAACTTGCGAACCTTCAGGAAACTGCGCTTCTCTCGTCAACTCGGCTAACATCATTCTGTTGCCCAAGAAAGCTGACGCTAGGGCTGTTGGGGACTACATGCCAATTAGCCTCATCCACAGTCTTTCCAAGGTTTTCTCCAAGCTCCTGGACAACAGGCTAGCCCCGGTTCTGCCTACTCTTGTATCTAAGTGCCAGAGTGCTTTCGTCCAAAAGCGTTCCATCCACGACAACTTCATGCATGTTCAGAACCTAATCAAGGACCTATACTGCCGGAACATCCCAGGACTTTTCCTCAAGCTTGATATATCGAAGGCTTTTGACTCCGTCAATTGGGCTTTCCTTCTTGAGGTTCTTCAGCGCCTGGGGTTTGGCCAGCGTTGGCGGGACTGGATTGCATGACCCTGGCATATTCGTCATCTAGGATCCTACTGAATGGAAACCTGGGCAAGCCGTTCAGGCACGCGTAGGGCCTGCGTTAGGGAGACCCGGTGGCGCCCTGCCCTTCTCGCAAGCCTCGTCGTCACATTTTGGCAACCCCGGCACGACGGAAACTGGCATGGACCAGATCATCACGAGCGGCTCGGTCGCTGCCGCCTCCTCCCCCGGGTTCCACGCACAAGACGACACAATGGACACCACCAACGACATGGACCACGACGAGCTCGACGACAGCGAGGATAAGGAGGAGGAGATGGAGCCGGCGCTGGCGTCGGCGAGGAAAGGGAAAAAGAAGAAGCTGGGTGCCAGGACGAGCGAGCCACGCGTGGACGTCCAAAGAAGATGAGTGCCTCGCAGAAGCATGGAAGACCGTCAGCCTCGACCCGGTCACCGGTGCGAACCAGAACGCCAACACGTACTGGACGCGTATCAAGTCGGCATCCGATGAGCGCAAGCAGGTCAACCCCTACTTCGCCACCATCCACATGCAGCGTGTCACAAAGGCCATGTCGAACCATTGGGCGATCATCCAGACGTCCTGCAACAAATAGCATGGGATCGTCGAGGAGAACGCGGCTCGCCCGGAAGGCGGCGCCAACGTCGAGGGTCAGGTATGTACAGCCGTCGGCTCTCGCTTCTTTTCGCCGTGTATGTCGCCAACACTTGTTCTTCGGCTGCACAGATGGTTCAGATATTCACCATGTATCGCCAGGACAGCAACGACCAAGAGTTCAAGTTCCTACACGTGTTCACCCAGATTGAGAAATGCGAGAAGTGGACGGATGCCGGGCGCACCCTCGCCAAGGCCAAAGAGACGTACAAGTCGGTGTTGGGGAACGTAGTAATTTCAAAAAATTTCCTACGCACACGCAAGATCATGGTGATGATATATGTTTGTCTATGTTTGTCTAGGCTCGGATGCCACTAGTGACTATATGTTTGTCTATGTATTCACACATGTATCATGTTTCCGGTTAATACAATTCTAGCATGAATAATAAACATTTATCATGATATGAGGAAATAAATAATAACTTTATTATTGCCTCTAGGGCATATTTCCTTCAGTCTCCCACTTGCACTAGAGTCAATAATCTAGATTACATAGTAATGATTCTAACACCCATGGAGTCTTGGTGCTGATCATGTTTTGCTCGTGAGAGAGGCTTAGTCAACGGGTCTGCAACATTCAGATCCGTATGTATCTTGCAAATCTCTATGTCTCCCACTTGGACTTGGTCCCGAATGGAATTGAAGCGTCTCTTGATGTGCTTGGTCCTCTTGTGAAATCTGGATTCCTTTGCCAAGGCAATTGCACCAGTATTGTCACAAAAGATCTTCATTGGTCCCGATGCACTAGGTATGACACCTAGATCGGAAATGAACTCCTTCATCCAGACTCCTTCATTTGCTGCTTCAGAAGCAGCTATGTACTCCGCTTCACATGTAGATCCCGCCACGACGCTTTGTTTAGAACTGCACCAACTTACAGCTCCACTGTTTAATAAAAACACGTATCCGGTCTGCGATTTAGAATCGTCCGGATCAGTGTCAAAGCTTGCATCGACGTAACCATTTACGACTAGCTCTTTTTCACCTCCATATACGGGAAACATATCCTTAGTCCTTTTCAGGTATTTCAGGATGTTCTTGACCGCTGTCCAGTGATCCACTCCTGGATTACTTTGGTACCTACCTGCCAAGCTTATTGCTAAGCATACGTCAGGTCTGGTACACAGCATTGCATACATGATAGAGCCTATGGCTGAAGCATAGGGAACATCTTTCATTTTCTCTCTATCTTCTGCAGTGGTCGGGCATTGAGTTTGACTCAACTTCACACCTTGTAGCACAGGCAAGAATCCTTTCTTTGCCTGATCCATTTTGAACTTTTTCAAAATTTTGTCAAGGTATGTACTTTGTGAAAGTCCTATTAAGCGTCTTGATCTATCTCTATAGATCTTGATGCCCAATATGTAAGCAGCTTCACCGAGGTCTTTCATAGAAAAACTTTTATTCAAGTATCCCTTTATGCTATCCAGAAATTCTATATCATTTCCAATTAATAATATGTCATCAACATATAAAACTAGAAATGCTATAGAGCTCCCACTCACTTTCTTGTAAATACAGGCTTCTCCAAAAGTCTGTATAAAGCCATATGCTTTGATCACACTATCAAAACGTTTATTCCAACTCCGAGATGCTTGCACTAGTCCATAAATGGAACGTTGGAGCTTGCACACTTTGTCAGCACCTTTTGGATCAACAAAACCTTCAGGTTGCATCATATACAACTCTTCTTCTAGAAATCCATTCAAGAATGCAGTCTTGACATCCATTTGCCAAATTTCATAATCATGAAATGCAGCAATAGCCAACATGATTCGGACAGACTTAAGCATCGCTACGGGTGAGAAAGTCTCATCGTAGTCAACCCCTTGAACTTGTCGAAAACCTTTTGCAACAAGTCGAGCTTTGTAGACAGTAACATTACCATCAGCGCCAGTCTTCTTCTTAAAGATCCATTTATTCTCAGATTTCATGGATCCTATCTCAGATTTCATGGCCTCTAGCCATTTTGCGGAATCTGGGCTCATCATCGCTTCCTCATAGTTTGTAGGTTCATCATGGTCTAGTAACATGACTTCCAGAATAGGATTTCCGTACCACTCTGGTGCGGATCTTACTCTGGTAGACCTACGAGGTTCAGTAGAAACTTGATCTGAAGTTTCATGATCAATATCATTAGCTTCCTCACTAATTGGTGTAGTTGTCACAGGAACCGGTTCTTGTGATGAACTACTTTGCAATAAGGGAGTAGATACAGTTATCTCATCAAGTTCTACTTTCCTCCCACTCACTTCTTTCGAGAGAAACTCCTTCTCTAGAAAGGATCCGATTTTAGCAACAAAAATCTTGCCTTCAGATCTGTGATAGAAGGTGTACCCAATTGTCTCCTTTGGGTATCCTATGAAGACACATTTCTCCGATTTGCGTTCGAGCTTATCTGGTTGAAGTTTCTTCACATAAGCATCGCAGCCCCAAACTTTGAGAAACGACAACTTTGGTTTCTTGCCAAACCACAGTTCATAAGGCGTCGTCTCAACGGATTTTGATGGTGCCCTATTTAACGTGAATGCGGCCGTCTCTAAAGCATAACCCCAAAACGATAGCGGTAAATCGGTAAGAGACATCATAGATCGCACCATATCAAGTAAAGTACGATTACGATGTTCGGACACACCATTTCGCTGTGGTGTTCTAGGTGGCGTGAGTTGCGAAACTATTCCACATTGTTTCAAATGTAAACCAAACTCGTAACTCAAATATTCTCCTCCACGATCAGATCGTAGAAACTTTATTTTCTTGTTACGATGATTTTCTACTTCACTCTGAAATTCTTTGAACTTTTCAAATGTTTCAGACTTGTGCTTCATCAAGTAGATATACCCATATCTGCTCAAATCATCTGTGAAGGTGAGGAAATAACGATATCCGCCACGAGCCTCAACATTCATCGGACCACATACATCTGTATGTATGATTTCCAACAAATCTGTTGCTCTCTCCATAGATCCGGAGAACGGTGTTTTGGTCATCTTGCCCATGAGGCACGGTTCGCAAGTACCAAGTGATTCATAATCAAGTGATTCCAGAAGTCCATCAGTATGCAGTTTCTTCATGCGTTTTACACCGATATGACCTAAACGGCAGTGCCACAAATATGTTGCACTATCATTATCAACTCTGCATCTTTTGGCTTCAACATTATGAATATGTGTATCACTACTATCGAGATTTAATAAAAATAGACCACTCTTCAAGGGTGCATGACCATAAAAGATATTACTCATATAAATAGAACAACCATTATTCTCTGATTTAAATGAATAACCGTCTCGCATCAAACAAGATCCAGATATAATGTTCATGCTCAACGCAGGCACCAAATAACAATTATTCAAGTCTAAAACTAATCCCGATGGTAGATGTAGAGGTAGCGTGCCGACCGCGATCACATCGACTTTGGAACCATTTCCCACGCGCATCGTCACCTCGTTCTTAGCTAATCTTCGCTTAATCCGTAGTCCCTGTTTCGAGTTGCAAATGTTAGCAACAGAACCAGTATCAAATACCCAGGTGCTACTGCGAGCATTAGTAAGGTACACATCAATAACATGTATATCACATATACCTTTGTTCACTTTGCCATCCTTCTTATCCGCCAAATACTTGGGGCAGTTCCGCTTCCAGTGTCCAGTCTGCTTGCAGTAGAAGCACTCAGTTTCAGGCTTAGGTCCAGACTTGGGTTTCTTCACTTGAGCAGCAACTTGTTTGCCGTTCCTTTTGAAGTTCCCCTTCTTCTTCCCTTTGCCCCTTTTCTTGAAACCAGTGGTCTTGTTGACCATCAACACTTGATGCTCCTTTTTGATTTCTACCTCCGCGGCTTTCAAAGTCGATTGGTGGCAGTGATTGGAGAATTCTGTCAATGATTGGAGAATAGTCTTGGAGAATTCTGCCAATGATTGGAGAATTCTGCCAATGATTGGAGAATTCTGTCAAAGAGCTCGGGAATAGTCTTGTTCATCCCTTGCATATTATAGTTCATCACAAAGCTCTTGTAGCTTGGTGGCAGTGATTGGAGAATTCTGTCAATGACGCTATCATCCGGAAGATTAACTCCCAGTTGAATCAAGTGATTATTATACCCAGACATTTTGAGTATATGCTCACTGACAGAACTGTTCTCCTCCATCTTGCAGCTGTAGAACTTATTGGAGACTTCATATCTCTCAATCCGGGCATTTGATTGAAATATTAACTTCAACTCCTGGAACATCTCATATGCCCCATGACGTTCAAAACGTCGTTGAAGACCCGGTTCTAAGCCGTAAAGCATGGCACACTGAACTATAGAGTAGTCATCAGCTTTGCTCTGCCAGACGTTCTTAACGTCGTCAGTTGCATCAGCAGCAGGCCTGGCACCCAGCGGTGCTTCCAGGACGTAACTCTTCTGTGCAGCAATGAGGATAATCCTCAGGTTACGGACCCAGTCCGTGTAATTGCTACCATCATCTTTCAACTTTGCTTTCTCAAGGAACGCATTAAAATTCAACGGAACAATAGCACGAGCCATCTATCTACAAACAAACATAGACAAGCAAAATACTATCAGGTACTAAGTTCATGATAAATTTAAGTTCAATTAATCATATTACTAAAGAACTCCCACTTAGACAGACATCTCTCTAGTCATCTAAGTGATTACGTGATCCAAATCAACTAAACCATGTCCGATCATCACGTGAGATGGAGTAGTTTCAATGGTGAACATCTCTATGTTGATCATATCTACTATATGATTCACGCTCGACCTTTCGGTCCCCGTGTTCCGAGGCCATATCTGTATATGCTAGGCTCGTCAAGTACAACCTGAGTATTCCGCGTGTGCAACTGTTTTGCACCCGTTGTATTTGAACGTAGAGCCTATCACACCCGATCATCACGTGGTGTCTCAGCACGAAGAACTTTCGCAACGGTGCATACTCAGGGAGAACACTTCTTGATAATTAGTGAGAGATCATCTTAAAATGCTACCGTCAATCAAAGCAAGATAAGATGCATAAAGGATAAACATCACATGCAATCAATATAAGTGATATGATATGGCCATCATCATCTTGTGCTTGTGATCTCCATCTTCGAAGCACCGTCGTGATCACCATCGTCACCAGCGCGACACCTTGATATCCATCGTAGCATCGTTGTCGTTACGCCATCTATTGCTTCTACGACTATCGCTACCGCTTAGTGATAAAGTAAAGCAATTACAGGGCATTTGCATTTCATACAATAAAGCGACAACCATATGGCTCCTTCCAGTTGCCGATAACTTCGGTTACAAAACATGATCATCTCATACAATAAAATATAGCATCATGTCTTGGCCATATCACATCACAACATGCCCTGCAAAAACAAGTTAGACGTCCTCTACTTTGTTGTTGCAAATTTTACGTGGCTGCTACGGGCTTAAGCAAGAACCAATCTCACCTACGCATCAAAACCACAACGATAGTTTGTCAAATAGACTCCGTTTTAACCTTCACAAGGACCGGGCGTAGCCACACTCGGTTCAACTAAAGTGAGAGAGACAGACACCCGCCAGCCACCTTTAAGCACGAGTGCTCGTAACGGTGAAACCAGTCTCGCGTAAGCGTACGCGTAATGTCGGTCCGGGCCGCTTCATCTCACAATACCGCTGAACCAAAGTATGACATGCTGGTAGGCAGTATGACTTATATCGTCCACAACTCACTTGTGTTCTACTCGTGCATATAACATCAACACATAAAACCTAGGCTCGGATGCCACTGTTGGGGAACGTAGTAATTTCAAAAAAATTCCTACGCACACGCAAGATCATGGTGATGATATAGCAACGAGGGGAGAGTGTTGTCTACGTACCCTCGTAGACCGAAGCGGAAGCGTTGACGCAACATAGAGGAAGTAGTCGTACGTCCTCCGGTTCAACCGATCCAAGTACCGTTACTCCGGCACCTCCGAGTTCTTGACACGCGTACAGCTCGATGACGCACCCTCGATCTCCGATCCAGCAGAGGCGCTGAGGGGGAGTTCCGTCAGCACGACGGCGTGGTGACGATCTTGATGTTCTCCTGTTGCAGGGCTTCGCCTAAGCACCGCTACAATATGACCGAGGTGTAATATCGTGGAGGGGGGCACCGCACACGGCTAAGGAACGATCAATGATCAACTTGTGTGTTCTAGGGTGCCCCCCTACCCCCGTATATAAAGGAGGGAGGGAGGAGGTGGCCGGCCCTAGGGGGGGCGCGCCATGAGGAGGGGGAAACCTACTCCAAGTAGGTTTCCCTCTCTTTTCCTTATCTTATTTGGAGGGGGAAGGAAAGAGTACTAGTATTAGGAAGTAGTACTAGTAGTAGTAATAGGAAGAGGGGGAAGGAGAAAGGAAAGGGGGGGCCGGCCCCCCTCCCCAATTCGGATTGGGCTTGGGGGGGGCGCGCCCCCTTCCCTTGTTCCTTCTCTCTTCCTCCTACATGGGCCCAATAAGGCCCATATACCTCCCGGGGGGTTCCGGTAACCTCTCGGGGCTCCAAACTTCTCCGGAACCTTTCCGGTGTCCAAATATATCCGTCCAATATATCGATCTTTATGTCTCGACCATTTCGAGACTCCTCGTCATGTCCGCAATCATATCCGGGACTCCGAACAACCTTCGGTACATCAAAATACATAAACTCATAATATAACTGTCATCGAAACCTTAAGCGTGCGGACCCTACGGTTCGAGAACGATGTAGACATGACTGAGACACATCTCTGGTCAATAACCAATAGCGGGACCTGGATGCCCATATTGGTTCCTACATATTCTACGAAGATCTTTATCGGTCAAACCGCATAACAGCATACGTTGTTCCCTTTGTCATCGGTATGTTACTTGTCCGAGATTCGATCGTCGGTATCCAATACCTAGTTCAATATCGTTATCGACAAGTCTCTTTACTCGTTCTGTAATACTTCATCTTATAACTAACTCATTAGTTACATGCTTGCAAGGCTTAGGTGATGAGCATTGCCGAGAGGGCCCAGAGATACCTCTCCGACAATCGGAGTGACAAAACCTAATCTCGAATTATGCTAACTCAACATGTACCTTCGGAGACACCTGTAGTACTCCTTTATAATCACCCAGTTACGTTGTGACGTTTGGTAGTACCCAAAGTGTTCCTCCGGTAAACGGGAGTTACACAATTCTCATAGTTACAGGAACATGTATAAGTCATGAAGGAAGCAATAGCAGAATACTAAACGATCAAGTACTAAGCTAACGGGATGGGTCATGTCAATCACCTCATTCTCCTAATGATGTGATCCCATTAATCAAATGACAACACATGTCAATGGTTAGGAAACATAACCATCTTTGATTAATGAGCTAGTCAAGTAGAGGCATACTAGTGACTATATGTTTGTCTATGTATTCACACATGTATCATGTTTCCGGTTAATACAATTCTAGCATGAATAATAAACATTTATCATGATATGAGGAAATAAATAATAACTTTATTATTGCCTCTAGGGCATATTTCCTTCAGTCGGATGCGCCCGCACCGGGGGCGGCGGATGGGCGCCTTGACGGCAACAAAAGAGCCAAGACAGTGAATGACACCGCACCGGCTGTCGAGCGGCTGCAATCGTCGATCGAGTAGTGCATCGCCGACGCCAAGAACCACGCCGCCAAGAGGGAGGAGAAATCTGAGGCGCGGTGGTCGGCATTGATGACGAACTGTGCCGTCTGATGCCCCACAAGTGTAGGGGATGTATCGTAGTCCTTTCGATAAATAAGAGTGTCGAACCCAACGAGGAGCAGAAGGAAATGATAAGCGGTTTTCAGTAAGGTTTTCTCTGCAAGCACTGAAATTGTAGGTAATAGATAGTTTTGTGATAAGATAAATTGTAACGAGTAACAAGTAAATAAAGTAAATAAAGTGCAGCAAGATGGCCCAATCCTTTTTGTAGCAAAGGACAAGCCTGGACAATTTCTTATAATGAGAAAAGAGCTCCCGAGAACACATGGGAATTATTGTCAAGCTAGTTTTCATCACACTCATATGATTCGCGTTCGGTACTTTGATAATTTGATATGTGGGTGGACTGGTGCTTGGGTACTGCCCTTACTTGGACAAGCATCTCACTTATGATTAACCCCTATTGCAAGCATCCGCAACTACAAAAGAAGTATTAAGGTAAACCTAACCACAACATTAAACATATGGATCCAAATCCGCCCCTAACGAAGCAACGCATAAACTAGGGTTTAAGCTTCTGTCACTCTAGCAACCCATCATCTACTTATTACTTCCCAATGCCTTCCTCTAGGCCCAAATAATGGTGAAGTGTCATGTAGTCGACGTTCACATAACACCACTAAAGGAGAGACAACATACATCTCATCAAAATATCGAACGAATACCAAATTCACATGACTACTAATAGCAAGACTTCACCCATGTCCTCAGGAACAAACGTAACTACTCACAAAGCAAATTCATGTTCATAATCAGAGGAGTAATAATATGCATTAAGGATCTGAACATATGATCTTCCACCAAGTAAACCAATTAGCATCAACTACAAGGAGTAATCAACACTACTAGCAACCCAGGGTACCAATTTGTGGTTTTGGATACAAGATTGGATAGAGATGAACTAGGGTTTTCTGAGGAGATGGTGCTGGTGAAGATGTTGATGGAGATTGACCCCCTCCCGATGAGAGGATCATTGGTGATGACGATGGTGATGATTTCCCCCTCCCGGAGGGAAGTTTCCCCGGCAGAACAGCTCTGCCGGAGCTCTAGATTGGTGCCGCCAAGGTTGCCCCTCGTGGCGGCGGAGTTTCGTCCCGTAAGCTTGCCCACGATTTTTTCCAGGGTAAAAGCCTTCATATAGCAGAAGATGGACACCGGAGGTCCACCAGTGGGCCCAGGAGACAGGGGGCGCGCCCAGTAGGGGTGGGCGCGCCCCCCACCCTCCTGGCCAGGGTGTGGGCCCCCTCAGGTGTTTCTTTCGCTCAATAATTCTTATAAATTCCAAAAATAAGTTCTGTGGAGTTTCAGGATTTTTGGAGCTGTGCAGAATACATTTCCAATATTTGCTCCTTTTCCAGCCAGAATTCCAGCTGCCGGCATTCCCCCTCTTCATGGTAAACCTTATAAAATAAGAGAGAATAGCCATAAGTATTGAGATATAATGTGTAATAACAGCCCATAATGCAATAAATATTGATATAAAAGCATGATGCAAAATGGACGTATCACCGTCAAGCTCGACCTACTCCGATCCAACGTCGCCACGAAGAAGAGGAACACCGACCTGGCGTTCTTGATGGGGCCAGACATGTCGACGATGGACAAGCAAGTCAAGGCGTGGTACATGGCGGAGCGCGGCCTCAACCAGAAGCCACGTCGACGCCGAATAGCCCGAGCACACAGGCCACGCCGACACCGACGCCGCCCAGTCCCACGTTGGAGGAGCTCCTCTTTTGATGCATTCCTTTTGTTGGAAATATGCCCTAGAGGCAATAATAAAAGTATTATTATATTTCATTGTTCATGATAATTGTCTTTTGTTCATGCTATAATTGTGTTATCCGGAATCGTAATACACGTGTGAACACATAGACCACAATATGTCCCTAGTGAGCCTCTAGTTGACTAGCTCGTTGTGATCAACAGATAGTCATGGTTTCCTGACTATGGACATTGGATGTCATTGATAACGGGATCACATCATTAGGAGAATGATGTGGTGGACAAGACCCAATCCTAAGCATAGCACAAAGATCGTGTAGTTCGTTTGCTAGAGCTTTTCCAATGTCAAGTATCTCTTCCTTAGACCATGAGATCGTGTAACTCCCGGATACTGTAGGAGTGCTTTGGGTGTATCAAACGTCACAACGTAACTGGGTGACTATAAAGGTGCACTACAGGTATCTCCGAAAGTGTCTGTTGGGTTGACACGGATCGAGACTGGGATTTGTCACTCCGTATGACGGAGAGGTATCTCTGGGCCCACTCGGTAATGCATCATCATAATGAGCTCAAGGTGACCAAGGTGTTGGCCACGGGATCATGCATTATGGTACGAGTAAAGTGACTTGCCGGTAACGAGACTGAACAAGGTATTGGGATACCGACGATCGAGTCTCGGGCAAGTAACGTACCGATTGACAAAGGGAATTGTATACGGGGTTTGATCGAATCCCCGACATCGTGGTTCAACCGATGAAATCATCGAGGAGCATGTGGGAGCCAACATGGGTATCCAGATCCCGCTGTTGGTTATTGCCCGAGAGTCGTCTCGGTCATGTCTGCGTGTCTCCCGAACCCGTAGGGTCTACACACTTAAGGTTCGGTGACGCTAGGGTTATTAGGAAGACTAGTATGTGATTACCGAATGTTGTTCGGAGTCCCGGATGAGATCCCGGACGTCACGAGGAGTTCCGGAATGGTCCGGAGGTAAAGTTTTATATATGGGAAGTTGTCATACGGACACCGGAAAGTTTCGGGGGCTTATCGGTATTGTACCGGGGCCACCGGAGAGGTTCCGGGGGTCCACCGGGAGGGGCCACCCCTCCCGGAGGGCCACATGGGCCTCAAAGGGGAGGGATCCAGCCCCTGGAGGGCTGGGCGCGCCCCCCACCTTGGGCCCATGCACCTAGGGTTGGGGGGAAACCCTAAGGGGGGCGCCCCCTTGCTTGGGGGGCAAGTCCCCCCTCCCTGGCCGCCGCCCCCCCTCTAGATCCCATCTAGAGGGGTCGGCCCCCCTTTCCCCTTCCCCTATAAATAGAGGGGTGGGGGAGGGTTGCTGGACACACCTCCCAGGCGCAGCCCCTCCCCTCCCCAACACATCTCCTCCTCCGTTACGCGCTTGCGAAGCCCTGTCGGAGTACTGCTGCACCAACACCACCACGCCGTCGTGCTGCCGTTGGAGCAATCTTCCTCAACCTCTCCTTCCCCCTTGCTGGATCAAGAAGGAGGAGACATCTCCCGTCCCGTACGTGTGTTGAACGCGGAGGTGCTGTCCGTTCAGCACTTGGACATCGGTGATCTGAATCACGTCGAGTACGACTCCATCATCACCATCCCCTTGAAAGCTTCCGCACGCGATCTACAAGTGGTATGTAGATGCAAACTCTCTCCCATGACTCGTTGCTTAGATGAACTCATAGATGGATCTTGGTGAAACCGTAGGAAATTTTTTAATTTTCTGCAACGTTCCCCAACAGTGGCATCATGAGCTAGGTCTATGCGTAGTTCTCTAATGCACGAGTAGAACACAATTTTGTTGTGGGCGTGGATCTTGTCAACTTGCTTGCCACTACTAGTCTTTTCTTGCTTCAACGGTATTGTGGGATGAAGAGGCCCGGACCAACCTTACACGTACGCTTACATGAGACCGGTTCCACCGATTGACATGCACTAGTTGCATAAGGTGGCTGGCGGGTGTCTGTCTCTCCCACTTCAGTTGAAGCGGATTCGATGAAAAGGGTCCTTATGAAGGGTAAATAGAAGTTGACAAAATCACGTTGTGGTTATTCGTAGGTAAGAAAACGTTCTTGATAGAACCCAATTGCAGCCACGTAAAAGATGCAACAACAATTAGAGGACGTCTAACTTGTTTTTGCAGCGATTGATCATGTGATGTGATATGGCCAGAAGTTGTGATGAATGATGAATTGTGATGTATGAGATCATGTTCTTGTAATAGGATTCACGACTTGCATGTCGATGAGTATGACAACCGGCAGGAGCCATAGGAGTTGTCTTTATTTTTTGTATGACCTGCGTGTCATTAAAGAACGCCATGTAAACTACTTTACTTTATTGCTAAACGTGTTAGCCATAGAAGTAGAAGTAGTCGTTGGCGTGACAACTTCATGAAGACACGATGATGGAGATCATGATGATGGAGATCATGGTGTCAAGCCGGTGACAAGATGATCATGGAGCCCCGAAGATGGAGATCAATGGAGCTATATGATATTGGCCATATCATGTCACAACTATATAATTGCATGTGATGTTTATTATGTTTATGCATCTTGTTTACTTAGGACGACGGTAGTAAATAAGATGATCCCTTACAACAATTTCAAGAAGTGTTCTCCCCTAACTGTGCACCATTGCTACAGTTCGTCGTTTCGAAGCACCACGTGATGATCGGGTGTGATAGATCCTTACGTTCACATACAACGGGTGTAAGACAGTTTTACACAGCAAAACACTTAGGTTTAACTTGACGAGCCTAGCATGTACAGACATGGCCTCGGAACACGGAGACCGAAAGGTCGAACACGAGTCGTATGGAAGATACGATCAACATGAAGATGTTCACCGACGATGACTAGTCCGTCTCACGTGATGATCGGACACGGGCTAGTCGACTCGGATCGTGTAACACTTAGATGACTAGAGGGATGTCTAATCTGAGTGGGAGTTCATAATTTGATTAGAACTTAATTATCATGAACTTAGTCTAAAACCTTTGCAAATATGTCTTGTAGATCAAATGGCCAACGCTCATGTCAACTTGAACTTCAACGCGTTCCTAGAGAAAACCAAGCTGAAAGATGATGGCAGCAACTATACGGACTGGGTCCGGAACCTGAGGATCATCCTCATAGCTGCCAGGAAGCAATATGTCCTAGAAGGACCGCTAGGTGACGCTCCCGTCCCAGAGAACCAAGACGTTATGAACGCTTGGCAAACTCGTGTTGATGATTACTCCCTCGTTCAGTGCGGCATGCTTTACAGCTTAGAACCGGGGCTCCAAAAGCGTTTTGAGCATCACGGAGCATATGAGATGTTCGAAGAGCTGAAACTAGTTTTCCAAGCTCATGCCCGGGTCGAGAGATATGATGTCTCCGACAAGTTCTATAGTTGTAAGATGGAGGAAAACAGTTCTGTCAGTGAGCACATTCTCAAGATGTCTGGGTTGCACAACCGTATGACCCAGCTGAACATTAACCTCCCAGATGAGGCGGTCATTGACAGAATCCTCCAGTCGCTCCCACCAAGCTACAAGAGCTTTGTGATGAACTACAACATGCAGGGGATGGTGAAGACCATTCCTGAAGTGTTCTCAATGCTGAAGTCAGCAGAGGCTGAAATCAAGAAAGAACATCAAGTGTTGATGGTTAATAAGACCACTAAGTTCAAGAAGGGCAAGGGCAAGAAGAACTTCAAGAAGGACGGCAAGGATGTTGCCGCGCCCGGTAAGCCAGTTACCGGGAAGAAGTCAAAGAATGGACCCAAGCCTGAGACTGAGTGCTTTTATTGCAAGGGGAAGGGTCACTGGAAGCGGAACTGCCCCAAATACTTAGCGGATAAGAAGGCCGGCAACACCAAAGGTATATTTGATATACATGTAATTGATGTGTACCTTACCAGTACTCGTAGTAACTCCTGGGTATTTGATACCGGTGCCGTTGCTCATATTTGTAACTCACAGCAGGAGCTGCGAAATAAACGGAGACTGGCGAAGGACGAGGTGACGATGCGCGTCGGGAATGGTTCCAGAGTCGATGTGATCGCCGTCGGCACGCTGCCTCTACATTTACCTACGGGATTAGTTTTGAACCTTAATAATTGTTATTTAGTGCCAAGTTTGAGCATGAACATTGTATCAGGATCTTGTTTAATACGAGATGGCTACTCATTTAAATCCGAGAATAATGGTTGTTCTATTTATATGAGAGATATGTTTTATGGTCATGCTCCGATGGTCAATGGTTTATTCTTAATGAATATCGAGCGTAATATTACACATGTTCACAGTGTGGATGCCAAAAGATGTAAAGTTGATAACGATAGTCCCACATACTTGTGGCACTGCCGCCTTGGTCACATTGGTGTCAAGCGCATGAAGAAGCTCCATGGTGATGGACTTTTAGAGTCTCTTGATTATGAATCGTTTGACACATGCGAACCATGCCTCATGGGCAAAATGACGAAGACTCCGTTCTCCGGAACAATGGAGCGAGCAACCAACTTGTTGGAAATCATACATACCGATGTGTGTGGTCCAATGAGCGTTGAGACTCGCGGAGGATATCGTTATGTTCTCACTCTCACTGATGACTTGAGTAGATATGGGTATGTCTACTTAATGAAACACAAGTCTGAGACCTTTGAAAAGTTCAAGGAATTTCAGAATGAGGTGGAGAATCAACGTGACCGAAAGATAAAATTTCTACGATCAGATCGTGGAGGAGAATACTTAAGTCACGAATTTGGTACACACTTAAGGAAATGTGGAATCGTTTCACAACTCACGCCGCCTGGAACACCTCAGCGTAACGGTGTGTCCGAACATCGTAATCGCACTCTATTAGATATGGTGCGGTCTATGATGTCTCTTACCGATTTACCGCTATCATTTTGGGGATACGCTCTAGAGACAGCTACATTCACTTTAAATAGAGCACCGTCTAAATCCGTTGAGACGACACCGTATGAATTATGGTTTGGGAAGAAACCTAAGCTGTCGTTTCTAAAAGTTTGGGGATGCGATGCTTATGTCAAGAAACTTCAACCTGAAAAGCTCGAACCCAAGTCGGAAAAATGCGTCTTCATAGGATACCCTAAGGAAACTATCGGGTATACCTTCTACTTAAGATCCGAGGGCAAGATCTTTGTTGCCAAGAACGGATGCTTTCTGGAAAAAGAGTTTCTCTCGAAAGAAGTAAGTGGGAGGAAAGTAGAACTCGATGAAGTACTACCTCTCGAACGGGAAAGTGGAGCAGCTCAGGAAAATGTTCCTGTGATGCCCACACCAACTGAAGAGGAAAATAATGATGATGATCAAGGTACTTCGGATCAAGTTGCTACTGAACTTCGTAGGTCCACAAGGACACGTTCCGCACCAGAGTGGTACGGCAACCCTGTCCTGGAAATCATGTTGTTAGACAACGGTGAACCTTCGAACTATGAAGAAGCGATGGCGGGCCCAGATTCCAACAAATGGCTTGAAGCCATGAAATCCGAGATAGAATCCATGTATGAAAACAAAGTATGGACTTTGACAGACTTGCCCGATGATCGGCGAGCGATAGAAAACGAATGGATTTTTAAGAACAAGACGGACGCGGATGGTAACGTTACCATCTATAAAGCTCGGCTTGTCGCTAAGGGTTATCGACAAGTTCAAGGGATTGACTACGATGAGACATTCTCTCCCGTAGCGAAGCTGAAGTCCGTCCAAATCATGTTAGCAATTGCCGCATACTATGATTATGAGATATGGCAGATGGACGTCAAAACGGCATTCCTTAACGGACATCTTAAGGAAGAGCTGTATATGATGCAGCCGGAAGGTTTTGTCGATCCTAAGAATGCTAACAAAGTATGCAAGCTCCAGCGATCCATTTATGGACTGGTGCAAGCATCTCGGAGTTGGAACATTCGCTTTGATGAGATGATCAAAGAGTTTGGGTTTATGCAGACTTATGGAGAAGCCTGCGTTTACAAGAAAGTGAGTGGGAGCTCTGTAGCATTTCTCATATTATATGTAGATGACATACTCTTGATGGGAAATGATATAGAACTTCTGGACAGCATTAAGGCCTACTTGAATAAGTGTTTTTCAATGAAGGACCTTGGAGAAGCTGCTTATATATTAGGCATCAAGATCTATAGAGATAGATCGAGACGCCTCATAGGTATTTTACAAAGCACATACCTTGATAAGATTTTGAAAAGGTTCAAAATGGATCAGTCCAAGAAAGGGTTCTTGCCTATGTTACAAGGTGTAAGATTGAGCTCGGCTCAGTCACCGACCACGGCAAAGGATAAAGAAGAGATGAGTGTCATCCCCTATGCGTCAGCCATATGATCTATTATGTATGCCATGTTGTGTACCAGACCTGATGTAAACCTTGCCGTAAGTTTGGTAGCAAGATACCAAAGTAATCCCAGCAAGGAACACTGGACAGCGGTCAAGAATATCCTGAAGTACCTGAAAAGGACAAAGGACATGTTTCTCGTTTATGGAGGAGACGAAGAGCTCGTCGTAAAGGGTGACGTCGACGCTAGCTTCGACTCAGATCTAGATGACTCTAAGTCACAAACCGGATACGTGTATATGTTGAATGGTGGAGCAGTAAGCTGGTGCAGCTGCAAGCAAAGCGTTGTGGCGGGATCTACGTGTGAAGCGGAGTACATGGCAGCCTCGGAGGCAGCGCATGAAGCGATTTGGGTGAAGGAGTTCATCACCGACCTAGGAGTCATACCCAATGGGTCGGGGCCGATCAAACTCTTCTATGACAACACTGGAGCTATTGCCCTTGCCAAGGAGCCCAGGTTTCACAAGAAGACCAGGCACATCAAGTGTCGTTTCAACTCCATCCGTGAAAATGTTCAAGATGGAGACATAGAGATATGCAAAGTACATATGGATCTGAATGTCGCAGATCCGTTGACTAAACCTCTCTCGGGAGCAAAACATGATCAACACCAGAACTCTATGGGTGTTCGATTCATCACAATGTAACTAGATTGGTGACTCTAGTGCAAGTGGGAGACTGTTGGAAATATGCCCTAGAGGCAATAATAAAAGTATTATTATATTTCATTGTTCATGATAATTGTCTTTTGTTCATGCTATAACTGTGTTATCCGGAAATCGTAATACACGTGTGAACACATAGACCACAATATGTCCCTAGTGAGCCTCTAGTTGACTAGCTCATTGTGATCAACAGATAGTCATGGTTTCCTGACTATGGACATTGGATGTCGTCGATAACGGGATCACATCATTAGGAGAATGATGTGGTGGACAAGACCCAATCCTAAGCATAGCACAAAGATCGTGTAGTTCGTTTGCTAGAGCTTTTCCAATGTCAAGTATCTCTTCCTTAGACCATGAGATCGTGTAACTCCCGGATACCGTAGGAGTGCTTTGGGTGTATCAAACGTCACAACGTAACTGGGTGACTATAAAGGTGCACTACAGGTATCTCCGAAAGTGTCTGTTGGGTTGACACGGATCGAGACTGGGATTTGTCACTCTGTATGACGGAGAGGTATCTCTGGGCCCACTCGGTAATGCATCATCATAATGAGCTCAAGGTGACCAAGGTGTTGGCCACGGGATCATGCATTACGGTATGAGTAAAGTGACTTGCCGGTAACGAGACTGAACAAGGTATTGGGATACGGACGATCGAGTCTCGGGCAAGTAACGTACCGATTGACAAAGGGAATTGTATGCGGGGTTTGATCGAATCCTCGACATCGTGGTTCAACCGATGAAATCATCGAGGAGCATGTGGGAGCCAACATGGGTATCCAGATCCCGCTGTTGGTTATTGCCCGAGAGTCGTCTCGGTCATGTCTGTGTGTCTCCCGAACCCGTAGGGTCTACACACTTAAGGTTCGGTGACGCTAGGGTTATTAGGAAGACTAGTATGTGATTACCGAAGGTTGTTCGGAGTCCCGGATGAGATCCCGGACGTCACGAGGAGTTCCAGAATGGTCCGGAGGTAAAGTTTTATATATGGGAAGTTGTCATACGGACACCGGAATGTTTCGGGGGCTTATCGGTATTGTACCGGGGCCACCGGAGAGGTTCCGGGGGTCCACCGGGAGGGGCCACCCCTCCCGGAGGGCCACATGGGACGCAAAGGGGAGGGAGCCAGCCCCTGGAGGGCTGGACGCGCCCCCCACCTTGGGCCTATGCGCCTAGGGTTGGGGGGGAAACCCTAAGGGGGGCGCCCCCCCTTGCTTGGGGGGCAAGTCCCCCCTCCCTGGCCGCCGCCCCTCTCTAGATCCCATCTAGAGGGGTCGGCCCCCCTTGCCCCTTCCCCTATAAATAGAGGGGTGGGGGAGGGTTGCTGGACACACCTCCAAGGCGCAGCCCCTCCCCTCCCCAACACATCTCCTCCTCCGTTACGCGCTTGCGAAGCCCTGTCGGAGTACTACTGCACCAACACCACCACGCCGTCGTGCTGCCGTTGGAGCAATCTTCCTCAACCTCTCCTTCCCCCTTGCTGGATCAAGAAGGAGGAGACGTCTCCCGTCCCGTACGTGTGTTGAACGCGGAGGTGCTGTCCGTTCAGCACTTGGACATCGGTGATCTGAATCACGTCGAGTACGACTCCATCATCACCATCCCCTTGAAAGCTTCCGCACGCGATCTACAAGTGGTATGTAGATGCAAACTCTCTCCCATGACTCGTTGCTTAGATGAACTCATAGATGGATCTTGGTGAAACCATAGGAAAAATTTTAATTTTCTGCAACGTTCCCCAACACCTTTGTCTACGCGTCCTTCCTTTTGAGCGCCGAACTATCGTTTATGTTTGATCGACGAACTGTGGCATGGTGATCGCTGAACTTTGTGGCAGATCGCCATTGATCGCCGAACTTGTGGCTTTTTTTGGCAACGGGAAAAGACAAGTTTGAATTTATGTGTGTCTTGAGGCCGAAACCTGTGGGTTGGGAACTGCATCGACCCTAGGGCGAAAAAATCACCGGCGCATTGACCAAACCGCTATCGCCAGGTGTGCTGGGGGGGGCGCAAACGGCTGGAGATGCTCTTAGTCTTTTACAGTCACGAGATACGTGAGCACTCCAGTAGGCGTCATTCGTAGTGCCAGCCATCATTGGTGCCTTGTACTCCCTCCGTTTATTTTTAGTCCACATATATAAGATTGGTCAAAGTCAAACTTTGTAAAGTTTGACTAACTTTATAGAAAAAAATATTAACATCTCCAATACTAAAGTTATATGTTATGAAAATTAATTTCACCACACATCTAATATTATTTATTTCATAGTGTGGATGTTGATATCTTTTCCTACAAAGCTAGTCAAATTTTACAAAATTTGACTTTGACCAAATCTTATATGCAAACTAGAAAGAAACAGAGGGAGTAGCTCAAGAGACCTAGCAACACAGTGTGTTATCTTCTACAAAAGTTAAACAACAGTTTATCAAGCACTCCTAATTTTCGGAGGGCAAGTATTTCAAAATCAAGCAAGACACAATATATTGAATACATATATATAATTATATCAAATTATTTTACAATATGGATCATAATATAGGTGAGGTTAGAATAAACCCATCACAGGGTTTTCCAGATGCATACATGACATATATTAACATGGAATGCATAAAGCCTCACTGACCCAAAATATTGCAATATTTGTGCTGAAAGGAACTTCGAACAATTTGTTATCTCTTGATTTTTTGCAAGTTCTTCTTTTCCTTCTTCAAACGAAAACCAAAACAAATAAATCATCGTCGTTAATTCTCTCGAACAGAATGCCTTGTTTTTAGACTACAGATATTATCAGTTTTACAGGGCAGTATGATATAATTAGTTGGAAATCAGACCATCCAAGGCATAATGTAACATTTAGTCAAAACAGTAAAAGAAATCAGCTACAATGTCTGAGGGAGTCCCGGACTAGGGGGTGTTCGGATAGCCGAACTATCATCTTCGGCCGGACTCCTGGACTATGAAGATACAAGATTGAAGACTTCGTCCCGTGTCCGGATGGGACTTTCCTTGGCGTGGAAGGCAAGCTTGGCGATACGGATATGTAGATATCCTACCATTGTAACCAACTCTGTGTAACCCTAACCCTCTTCAGTGCCTATATAAACCGGAGGGTTTTAGTCCGTAGGACGAACAACAATCATACCATAGGCTAGCTTCTAGGGTTTAGCCTCTCTGATCTCGTGGTAGAACTACTCTTGTACTACCTATATCATCAATATCAATCAAGCAGGAGTAGGGTTTTACCTCCATCGAGAGGGCCTGAACCTGGGTAAAAACATCGTGTCCCTTGTCTCCTGTTACCATCCGCCTAGACGAACAGTTCGGGACCCCCTACCCGAGATCCGCCGGTTTTGACACCGACATTGGTGCTTTCATTGAGAGTTCCTCTGTGTCGTCATCTTTAGGCCCGATGGCTCCCCCGATCATCAACAACGATGCGGTCCAGGGTGAGACTTTTCTCCCCGGACAGATCTTCGTATTCGGCGGCTTTGCACTGTGGGCCAATTCGCTTGGCCATCTGGAGCAGATTGAAAGCCACGCTCCTGGCCATCAGGTCAGATTTGGAAGTTTGAACTACATGGTTGACGCCCGTGGAGACTTGATCTTCGACGGGTTCGAGCCACAGCCAAGCGCGCCGCACTGTTACGATGGGCATGTTCTAGCTCTGCCACCGAACAGCACCCTGGAGGCCGCACCAGTGTCCGCTCCGGCCCTTAGCTCAGAGCCGACTGCGCCGATCGAGGACGGGTGGCTGGACACCACCTCGGGGACTGCGATCTCTGCGGCGAGTGAGCCGAACACCAACCCTGTCCTTTGCAAAGCCTGTGACTCTAAGGTGCCGGACTCCTCTCCGGACTCCGAACCTGCCGCGCCCCTGCCAATCGAATCCGACTGGGCGCCGATCATGGAGTTCACTGCTGCGGACATCTTTCAGCACTCGCCCTTTGGCGACTTCCTAAATTCACTAAAATCTCTCTCTCTATCAGGAGAGTCCTGGCCAGACTATGGTCAAGAAGGTTGGGATGCGGACGATGAAGAAATTCGAAGCCCACCCACCACCCACTTCGTAGCCACTTTCGAAAGTTTAAACAACGTGCTCGACTTCGATTCCGAAGACATCGACGGTATGGACGACGATGTAGAAGACAAACATGAACCAGCACCTATAAGGCACTGGACAGCCACCTCATCTCACGATGTATACATGGTGGACACACCTAAAGGAAGCGACAACGAGGAACATGGGGACGCCACGAGGGATCATTCCCTCGAAAAGCAGTCAAAACAGTGACGTAAGCGCCACTCAAAATCTTGCCTCGACAAAGACAGTAGCCATACAGACCTAGCCATAGAGCAGGGCGAACCGGTGGACGGTGAACATGCTATCGAGCAACCGTCCGAACAGGACAACATGGATAAACAATCCGTCCCCGGCGAAGATAACAGTCCGGGCGATCTCACGCCGGACAAGTTGCCGGAGCAGAAGAACCTCCACAAAAGGCTCGTCGCCACTGCACATAGCCTGAAAAAGCAGAAGCGGAAGCTCAAAACAGCAGAAGATGCGCTCAGAATCATATGGAGCAAAGTACTCAACACCGCAGACAAATATGGCAACAGTCGCTGAACAAAGAGCTACCCGAAGCGAAAACTACTGCGAATTTGATGAGGAGGCCGTAGAGCCACCACAATCAAAGAACAAGGAGACCACCCGGTCGGATAGACGACCCCATGGCAAACATAGAGTGGCAAACGGTGCCGCACACAAGCCGGCACGCGATCCGCACACGGATTCGCATCAAAAAGATGGCCTAGTTAGATCTATCAACGGGCCAAGAAAGCAAGCTCTAGTAAGCAATGCAACACGTCAAGTATCCGAATATTACGGTACACCTAAATATAGGGGTGCCACACATCCCCTATGTTTCACCGATGAGGTTCTAGATCATGAATTTCCAGCGGGATTCAAGCCCGTAAACATAGAGGCATACGACGGAACAACAGACCCTGGAGTCTGGATTGAGGATTACATCCTCCACATACACATGGCTAGAGGAGATGACCTCCACGCCATAAAATACTTACCCCTCAAGCTCAAAGGGCCAGCCCGGCATTGGCTCAAAAGCCTCCCCGAAAACACCATTGGAAGTTGGGAAGAGCTCGAGGATGCTTTTCGGGCAAATTGTCAAGGGACCTATGTCCGACCTCCGGATGCAGACGATTTAAGTCACATAACTCAACAACCCCGAGAGTCAGCCCGAAAATTCTGGAACAGATTCCTTACTAAAAAGAACCAAATAGTCGATTGTCCGGACGCTGAAGCCTTAGCAGCTTTCAAACACAACGTCCGAGACGAATGGCTCGCCAGACACCTCGGCCAAGAAAAGCCAAGAACAATGGCCGCATTAACAAGCATCATGACCCGCTTTTGCGCGGGAGAGGATAGCTGGCTGGCAAGATGTAGTACCAGCGACCCAAGTGCATCCGAAGTTAGGGATGGAAACAGGAAACCGCGATGCAGCAAGGACCAACACCGGACCAAGGGCAACAGCCCGAAGAGCACGACAGTCAATGCCGGATCCAAAAGCTCACGGCAGAATCATAAAAAACTACCCCTAAGGATAACAGGGACGAGCTATCTAACTTAAACAAAATCTTGGGTAAGGTATGCCAAATCCACAGTACCCCCAGGAAGCCTGCAAATCATACCCACAGAGATTGCTGGGTCTTCAAGCAGTCCAGCAAACTCAACGCCGAACACAAGGGGCTCGACACACCAAGCGAGGACGATGACGAACCCCACAAGCAGAGCACTGGAAAACAAAAGAATTTTCCACAAGAAGTCAAAACAGTAAACTCACTTTACGTAACAAAAGGGAAAAACAGAACGGTGCCCACAGAGATACGCGCCATACGGCCTATCCCAAAGGAGTCCCGCCACTGGTTGTCAAAACCAATCACCTTCGACCATCAGGACTACTCTAGAAGTATCCGGAACGCAGGATGGACTGTCTTGATATTAGATCCAATAATCGGCGGACTCCAATTTACACAAGTCCTAATGAACGGCGGCAGTGATCTAAACCTGCTATATCAGGACACAATCCGCAAAATGGGGATAGACCCAACCAAAAGTCGCCATAGCAACACTTCCTTTCAAGGGGTAATGCCAGGCTGATATGCCCATTGTACGGGCTCTCTACTGCTAGAAGTTGTGCTCGGCTCACCCGACAACTTCCGCCGCGAAAGGTTAACCTTCCACCTCGCCCCATTTACAAGTAGCTATCAAGCACTACTGGGGCGCGAAGCTTTCGCCCGCTTTAACGCAATACCGCATTATGCATCCCTCACACTTAAAATGCCCGGTCCACGAGGCATCATCTCCTTAAAGGAAAAGATCGAGTGTTCCTCGAGCGCAGAAGATTGGGTGACTGCCTTGACAGCCACACATTAAATCGGCTCCACTAATCCAAGCACCTAAACAGGTCATTCAGACCCCGGACACGGTTAGACGAGTCCGGCGTAAACAACTAGGGGCTTACCAGCCGCACACCCCCGCACAAGGGGCTCCGCACATATACAACAAGAGATAATAAAGCTCAATTGTATTCATTTTTTGAAACGTACTTTGTTTATTTAATATAACGTACATTTTCGCACGATCTTTTTCAACTAAGTTCCTCTCTTTTACAGATGAACACCGTGCGACACCCGTCCAGGATACGACACAACGGAGACACAGGCGCAGACGTGCAGTAGGGACCCGTTGCAAGGATTCTTTTCAGATTAAGACCCTGCGTAAACCTTTTTTACTGTCTCTTGTTGATGCACATCCCCTGGTTTTTTATTATAACCGAGGAGGAGGCTGGCATTTTGGCATAGGCCACGTCATAATTTTGCGCTTACCTGGACACCAGGGGCTTACTACAAAGGGCGTTGTTCGGCCGTTTTCATAAAGACCGAATACCTTAGAGAGTGTTCGGCGTCTCGAGTTAGGCCTTATATGCATCAGCTCTGAATCATGTCTTTGGTCAAATGTTGGGTTTGCCCGGCTCTTGTGTTTTGCTACCTTACATTCCGCTCTATTGGCTAACGCGGCACCAGGAGAACTACTGCGATTGTGCCCCGGTTCGGCCAGGCGAGCACCTCAGTAGAGAAAGCCAAAAACTGACTGTCATGATATTGCGTGAGACTGGTCAACCACTCGATGACCCACCGGAATCTATAGGATTCCTCCGCATTGACGAAGGGCCGTTTCCCGGTCAGGCACATACGCGCCCCGAATTCGGGTGAGCGCGGTGCCCCTAGGGGCTATATAGTAGCCCCATTGTCAAACTCCTATGGCTAAGTGAAAGTGATAAAGCATTATAGTCCGGTTGCCTAGTTTGCTACGCTACCACCTCCTTTATAGGACCAAGACGTTGGATCAAGTGTGAAAATGCGCCTTTTGCAAACACCCCTGCATTATATGCGTGGGGGCTGAAGCCGAAGACTGCCATCTTTCAGGTTATATACACATATACATTAACGGCCGCACAGGAGGTATTTTAATTCTTGAAAGAACAAGTATAAAAAGCTTTTATATTTCATCAAAACATTGTTTCACAATAAATACATGTTATTCGAACATAATATCCTTCGAGCACTGCGTCTCTATTAAACGAGCACCCTGCAGAACTTCCTGAAAATAGTGCTCGAGAGGTACTCGGCTTCCGTCCGAATCTTGGGATGCAACATTGGCGGCCTTCATCTCCGCCCAGTATGTCTTGACACGGGAAAGAGCCATCCGCGCACCCTCTATGCATGCCGACCTCCTCATTGCATCGATATGCGGCACCGCACCAAGGAACTGCTGCACCAAGCCAAAATAACTCTTTGGCTCGGGCCTCTTCAGCCACAAAAGACTCACGACATCCTTCATGGCAAGTCCGGATAACCTATTCAGCTCCGCCCATTCGACCAAGCGATCGGTTAATGGAAGTGGGCGCTCTGGATTATGGAACTGCGACCAAAAAACCTTTCCCGTTCCGTGATCCTCTTGATCTCGGAAGTGTTCGGCCACGTCCGGCGCACTTGCCGCCAAGTCCAGATAAGCATCTTCCGCACTCCATAGCCGGTCCAACTGAGCATAATTAGGGTCCATGAATTTCCTCCGCAACAGAAAGGGCTTTCCACCCGCGATATCTCCGGCCTGACGTAGCTCCTCCTTCATAGCTCTCATCGCAGAGCGAGCATCCTTGGCCTCAGCAGTGGCCTTCTTCAGGTCCTCTCGTACCGCCCGATCTTCTTTTTTAAGAAGCTTGCAATGGTCGGCAGCATTCTTCAACTCCACGGCCATCTCGGCCATCTCCTTCTTGCTTCGGCAGTGAGCAGCCTGTTCGGCTTTTAGCTCTTCGGCCGCCTTTAAGGCAGCCGCGTCACTCTTTCTGGCCTGCTCCTTGGCTTGGGCGAGCTCCGCCCGCAGGTTCTCCAGGGCAGCGGCACCTTCTGCGTCAAGCATACTTGTTGTAAGGCACGGGCATCAAGCTACCTTACCAGGTGTCCGCGGGGAAATTGCATACCTTGTGACTTGTCAAGTCGCCTATTCACAAGCGTGATGTCGACATCCGCCACGTCAAGTTGCCTCTTTAGTTCGGCAAATTCATCAGTCCGGCTAGCCACCGGACCCTTCGCCACCTGTATAGGAAGGGCGACACATTATACCTGGGATTATGATGCTCGGTGTGCTGTCATTTTTGACAACACACCGAGCCTTAGGGGCTACTATCTACACAGGGCGCATTTTATATGCGGAACTGTCATAAGGTACATCATTTTGCATACCTCAAAACCTGTCAGTAAACCTCTGACGGCTTCATGCAATCCGCTCTTAGCGGATGAAATCCTTTCAATCACCGTACTCATTAACGCACGGTGATCTTCTGAGATAAACACTCGCCCGAGTAGATCCTTCAGCTCCTCCGACCGTACACCATATGGTGTCGGACTCGTCCGATGGCCTTTTCCGAAGGCCAGACGCGGAGGGCTTTGAGGGGACATACGACCACCTTCCGCCCCCGCCGGACTCGGAGAAACCCTCCGTGACGACACCTCAGGGTTGCCCACCTCGTAAGACGGTACGGCAGGGGGAGGCGTTTCGCTCTCTATCATCTCCGGACGAAGATCCCCTGAAGATGAGCTCTGCTGAGAAGGGCTGAGATCCGAACTACAAGGTAAAATTTCGGTTATCAGAAATAGGGTAGGGATATCCTTTATTTTAATAAAAACTCCCCTTTTTACTTACGGCTCGGTGGAGGGCTGATCCCCTTGGGGGCATAATGCGGCCGAGGCATCTCTCGGCATCGGACCCTCTGACGAAGATTTCTTCCCCCGCTTTGAGACCATGGTCTCCAGGTCTTCAGAGGCGGTCCTCTTCTTCCCTTGGATGGAGGGATTCTCGATCCCTCCTTTCCTGGCAGCCTCCTTCACGGAGGCGGTAGCTTCCTTGTTCCCCCCTTCACCTTCTTCCGAAGGCGCAACCTCCAGCATCCTGGTTAACACGGGATCCGGCGTCGTCTCAGGGAGGGGTGCCGGACACCTGATTAACTTTGCTTTCGCTATCCACTCCTATTCAAGGGACAGCTCTTTTAAAGGGCAAGTTTGTGATAAATATAGGATAGCGTGTCCGGGTACAGGGCTACTTACTTGAGTATCCGGGCGATTGCAGCTCAGACCTGCATCCTCGGTCAAGTTCGGACGCATCTCTTGTGATCCGAAGAAAAGGTTGTACATCTCCACGGGCGTCGCGCCCATAAAATGTTGGAGAGCTCGTGGTCCCTCCGGGTTAAATTCCCACATGCAGAGGGGGCGACGTCTGCAGGGCAGGATGCGACGAATCAGCATGACCTGCGCTACTATGACCAAAGTGATCTCTCTGTCTAGGAGGTCTCGAATGCGGCCCTGCAGCAAGGGCACGTCCTTGGACGACCCCCAGTCAAGCCTTTTATTGACCCATGACGCCAGCCGCGGTGGAGGACCCGAGCGAAAGGCAGGTGGCGCCACCCATTTGGTGCCCCTGGGAGCTGTGATATAAAACCACTCTTGTTGCCATAAACTAATCTCCTCTTGAAAAGAGCCCTCGGGCCATGGAGCATCAGCATTCTTACTTATAATAGCCCCTCTGCACTCTGCCTGTTGCCCCTTGATCATCTTCGGCTCCACTTTGAAGGTCTTGAGCCACAATCCGAAGTGAGGGGTAATGCGGAGGAAGGCTTCACACACGACGATGAACGATGAGACGCGGAGGATGGACTCCGGATCCAAGTCGTGAAATTCCAACCCGTACTAAAACATGAGCCCCCTCACGAAGGGGTCCGTCGGGAAGCTTAGCCCCCGTAGGAAGTGAGACGCGAACACCATGCTTTCACCAGGCTTGGGAGTGGGAATAACCTGCCCTTGAGCAGGCAGCCTATGCGAAATTTCGGCGGTTAAATACCTGGCATCTCTTAGCTTTAGCACGTCTTCTTCCATAACGGAGGAAGGCATCCACCGGCCTTGCAGGTCGGAGCCGGACATCATCGAAGGTCCGAAGCGCCTGAATCTGGAGCTTTGGGTGTTGGAACTCGAGGCGAGGGGCGGATTCGGTTGAGATTGAAAGAAGGGAGTGGAGCCTTGGTTTCTTTATAAAGAGGTTGAATACCAAGAGCCTCCCCCGTGACCGTTCGGAACTCGCCTTCGATAGAGGAGACGTGCCAACGGGCACGGTTGGGTTACCCACGCCCGTATTAATGAGAATCGCGGAATAAGGAGACACGATCTCTTCTTTGACAAGACGTGCCAAGGAAACCGCCTCGCTAAACGCGCTGAGGTGGAACAGTAAAAACGATTCGAATAAAGGCTTGGCCGTGGTGTGATGTCACACCACGAAATATGTCAGCAGATTGAATTTGTGTAAATATTATTCTCTCTACGGTGGTATGTGGAACTTATTTTGCAGAGCCGGACACTATCCTTGTGTTCAAAATCTTCTATGAAGTATTCGGAGGAGGAACCCGCCTTGCAATGCCGAAGACAATATGCGCGCCGGACTCGTCGTCATTGAAGCCTAGTTCAGGGGCTACTGAGGGAGTCCCGGACTAGGAGGTGTCCGGATAGCCGAACTATCATCTTTAGCCGGACTCCTGAACTATGAAGATACAAGATTGAAGACTTCATCCCGTGTCCGGATGGGACTTTCCTTGGCGTGGAAGGCAAGCTTGGCGATACGGATATGTAGATCTCCTACCATTGTAACCGACTCTGTGTAACCCTAACCTCTTCAGTGCCTATATAAACCGGAGGGTTTTAGTCCGTAGGACGAACAACAATCATACCATAGGCTAGCTTCTATGGTTTAGCCTCTCTGATCTCGTGGTAAATCTACTTTTGTACTACCCATATCATCAATATCAATCAAGCAGGAGTAGGGTTTTAGCTCCATCGAGAGGGCCCGAACCTGGGTAAAAACATCGTGTCCCTTGTCTCCTGTTACCATCCGCCTAGACGCACAGTTCGGGACACCTACCCGAGATCCGCCGGTTTTAACACCGACAATGTCCTTTCTTAAAACATCTAGTTCTTACCACAGAAATTTAAAAGGCCATGCGAACAAATATTGATGGGTATCCACGGATGCACATATTCTCAGTGCTCATCATGCCTTGGAATTGGCACTAGATGGTATGCTACAAACATAATTATGAAATAACTGTTGGATCCACTTTAATTGGTGAATAGGGGTAGAAAATCTTGCACAGAGAACATTTAGGTTTCTGGCGGATATTAATAAGACAAATCAGCAAAAAACAATCTAAGGTACCAAATACAGGATATGCTATCTTCCGGGATGGTCGCACACATATGAAATAAAATGATTGCAGCTTAGCAACTTGTGATATAGAAATATGAACAAAATCCATACATTTGCCATCTTTTAAAAAAATACTAAAGTTGTCATGTTCCCATTACAAAATACCAAAAGTTGTCATGTTCTTTTATAGAACAAACTTCCTAAATTCGCCATGTACATTTTTTTATAGGTGAGTTTTATTATTTAGACCATGGAAATTTTATTAATTAGACAATGATAATATTATTCTAGGCCGCATGGCAATTTCATTATTTAGACCATGGAGAATTTATTAATTAGACAATCATAATATTATTCTAGGCCGCATGGCAATTTCATTATTTAGACCATGGCAAATTTTAAGTTGTATTGGTAGCATGACCATGGCAAAGTTTATTGTACGTACCATGGCAAATTAGAATTTTCGGTAAATTACTTTTTGCATACATGGCAAAATATTTGAAGATTCCATGGTAAAACTGCTTTTATGTAGCTATTTTACAATTATTTTTCTTTTAGTCTTTTGCCATGAAGCAATTTTTTGCTATTTTTTCGATGACCACAAATAATTACAAATTTAGTCATGCTCAATAGCAAACAATTTCTCTTTAATTGCCATGTGACTATTTTTACAATTTTTCTAAGTCTTCTTTATTTTACCTTAACCATTGCAAGCTCATCAATTTGCTAATTCCAACTTTTGGGCCTTGGCGAATTGCATTGCTGGACCATGCCTAGTTTTTCATCCATGGCAGAGAAAATTTAAATTTTATGCAAATTGCATTTTTGCTAGACCATCGCAAATTGCATTGCTAGAACATAGCAAATTTATTTTCAGAGCCATGGAAATTTAGTTTTCCTTGACAATGGCACATTTATTTTTAGAGTCATGGAAAATTTATTTCAGAGCCATGACAATTTACTTTTTCCTGGATCATGGCAATGTTATTTTTCCTAGACCATTACAAATTTATTTCCATAGCCATCACAATTTAGTTTTTCACTGGACCATGGCAAATTTATTTTCAGAGCCATGAAAATTTTATTCTCAAAGACATGGCAAATTATTCTCAGAGCTACATGTTCGTATGAATTTGTGGATACATGGTAGTTTTATCACTAAGAAGTATGGCAACTTTTCTGTTTGTTACAGTTTGTGGCTACTTCTATCATCCAGACATGTCAAATTATATATGAATTTTTTGAATCCATCTCTATGCGGATTGTTTTACTTTTATAAAGATGGCAACTTTTGTATGTTTTTTTAGCTCGTGTGCAAAATATTAGCTCTTTTAAGGCCTGGTTTTTAGTGTGCTCAAGGTAGGTATTTCTTTTAGCACAGTACAGGCGCAGACCCTCATATATACACACATACTGATCAGCATGTTTAAATGAATACACACCACGGATCTAACGGGTTGTGAACAGTTGTACGCTGCAATGTTGATTGGGTCTTGCACTCCGAAAACATACATATAGGCTACACTACTGTAAGTTTCATAAAAGAATCAAGTAAACTGCATAAGATCTTTAGTCTTGCTTATACTTAACCGACATAAGTGCTCTGATTTAAACCTTCAATGGTATAAAGCCCATTGTCAGATCAAGCTGGCAAGAGTAAACTCTTACGTGACAAAAAAAATGGAGAGAGAAGGCAACTGTGGCAGTCAAGGCCGGATCTAGTGGGGATGCCATGATAGTACATACACTCATCCCCTATGGACGTGTGCATGCACACATTACCCCAATGAGCACCTCCAAAAGACTAAGCCGGCACATCATCTTGAGATTGTCGAAGTTGTCACATACGCATTCGTCGTCGACAGGAATGTTTCATCCCATTAAACACACATCACCGGACCTGAAATAAATCCAGAAAAATGCGAGCACCAACATCAAGTTTAGGACTTGAACTCTGATGGACCCGGGATATCACTATCCTCATAAATATCTTTTTTGGCCCAGTTCTTTTTACTAAGGATGTTTTGTTGGCGGCAAGAGATTTTTCTAGTGAACAGGAGTTGTGGTTCGCACTGGGGATCTATTATATAACACCAAACCACAAAATCTTGTTCAGGTGGTTTTCATGGGCTAGTCTCCATGTCAATCAACTATAACATCAATCAGGAAATTGGGTGAATCTTTTTTTTCTCGGGGATTTGGTGAATCCATTTGACACAGGGTAGTTTGTGAATTCACCACCCGACTGGCTCTTGCTAAGAGCATCTCCAGCCGCGCCCCCAGGAAGGCCTCCCCAGGCGATTTATTTGCGCCGGCGCCGAAAAAACAGCCCAGTCGCGCCCCCAGGACGCCGAATTCCGCCGGCTCGGGCCGTTTTTGCGCCCGGCGCTCGCAGGCCGAACCCGGCGCACTGGGGGGGGCGCTCGGGGGCTCCGGCGCAAGCGAAAAGTGTTCCTGGGGCCACATTGACAGGCGAAAAGTCAATCCACCCGCCCAGATTCGCCCTCTTGCCCCCCGCGCTCGGCCGCCACCCTTCGCCACCCGGCCGATCCCGGCGCCGACCACCGCTCGCTGCAGCTAGGTAAACCATCTCCAGCCTAGAAAAAGAAGGAGTGTCGCCGAGGCAGCCTCTTCGCCGCCGCCCCGACACCTTTTCCGGCGCTCCGGCCGCGCAGGGCCTGTACGCCGTCGGGCTTGCGCCCACCTCACCCACAAGGTGTTCGGTGAATTGCCCGGTCCGGCGATGGACTCCGAAGATGAGGAGGCGCTCGCGGCGTTGCTGGATGAGGAAGCCGAAGTCGACGTCCAGGAGCAGGAGCATCTCATGGTGCTCACCGCCCTCGCCGGCCTGCTCGCGAGCAGTGAGAAGCCGCGCCGAGGTGGCTCGGCGCTTGGGCGGGTGAAAGCAAAGAACCGGCATCGTCTAGAAGGCTACTGCATGCTCTACTCGGACTACTTCGCCGACGATCCATTGCACGGTGAAAAAACATTTCGGCACCGTTATCAGATTAGCCAAAAGCTTTTCCCCTGGATTGTGAATTCCATCCGGGAGTTCAGCGGCTACTTCAAGTGCAAGAAGAATTGCACCGGCACACTTGGATTCACCTCGATCCAGAAGTGCACGACAACTATGAGGATGCTTGCATACGGAGCTCCCGGTGACTCACTCGACGAGTATGGGCGCATGGCCGAGTCTACCATCATTGAGTGTTTCTACAAGTTCTGCAGGGCAGTGGTGGCAGTGTTTGGACCGCAGTACTTGCGAACACCCAATGCGGAAGACACTGCTCGGATCCTAGCACAGAATGAAGCAAGAGGATTTCCTGGGATGCTTGTAAGCATCGACTGCATGCATTGGAAATGGAAGAACTGTCCATTCGCTTGGCAAGGGTTGTACAAAGGCGCCAAAGGCGGTTGCAGTGTGGTGCTTGAGGAAGTGGCCACACAGGACCTCTGGATTTGGCACTCTTTCTTTGGGATGCCAGGAACTCACAATGACATCAACGTCCTGCAGTGCTCCCCAGTCTTTGCCAAGCTTGTTGAAGGTCATTCTCCTCCGGTGAACTTTGAGGTCAATGGGCGGCAGTACAACAAGGGGTACTATCTAGCTGATGGCATCTATCCGAGATGGTCGACATTTGTGAAGACCATCTCAAACCCTGTGCCAGGAGGCAAGAACGCCTGGTTTGCGAAGATTCAGGAGGCTTGCAGGAAGGATGTCGAGCGGGCATTTGGTGTGCTCCAATCTCGATTTGCTATTGTCCGGTACCCTGCTCAGACCTGGTCGAAAGATCAAATGTTGAAGATCATGACTTGCTGTGTCATCTTGCACAACATGATCATTGAGAGCGAGCAGGAAGAGACAGTGTTTGACACTGAACCATATTACTTGCAGGGTCCTCTTGCCCAAGTTGATCACCAGATACCGGCAAACTGGACTGACTACCTCAATATGCATCAGGAGATCCAAGACCCACAGGTGCATCAAGAACTACAACACGATCTGGTGGAGCACCTATGGAGGCTCAAGGGCGAGGCCGGGAATGGAGATGAAACTTGAGTTTTTGTTTGTTAAACCATATAATTTGTGCTGAACTATTTGATTTATGTGATGAAACAAGCCGAAAACACGCCGAACTATGTGAGGAGCTAATTGATTCCTATTTGTTTGCGAAAATTCACGCCCAAACCCGCCGAACCGCGCCGAATAAGGGCCGATTCACGCAGTTATCGGGCCGTTTCTGGACTTATTTGGGCCGAAAGCTGGGCTAAATTCGGCGCCTGGGGGCAACCTGGGGGCAACGGTTGGGTGCCGAACCGCCCCAGCACCGAATTTATCGCCGGCGCACCCCCAAGATGCTCTTTTTCGGCGCCCTGGGGGCCGAACGGCTGGAGATGCTCTAAGAGCATCTCCAGCCCCGCCCCCAACAGGCCCCCCAGGTAACTTTTTCGGTGTCGGCGCCAAAAAAACGCCCCAGTCGCGCCCCCAGGATGACGGAAAGCGCCGGTTCGGCCCTTTTTTCCGCCCGGCGGCCGCAGGCCGAACCCGGCGCGCTGGGGGGGCACTTGGGGGCTCCGGCGCAAGGGAAAAGCGCAGCTGGCCCACGCCGTCAGGTGAAAAGTCAAGATTTTCTTCCCTGACTCGCCTTCCACACCCCGCGCTCTCGGCCACCACTAGCTATATCCCGGCGCCGCCCGCTTCCCTTCACCGGTAGATAGCCATTCCCCGCCGGAAAAATATCAGAGGTTCGCCGCGGCAGCCCCTCCGACAGCAGCTGGGCGTTTCCGGCCGCCGTTTCCGGCCACGGAGGGGCAGTTTAGCGGCGGGTGCACGCCCACCGGGCGCAAGGTGTACGGCGATTTGCCTGCCTCGGCGATGGACTCGGATGACGAGGAAGTGCTCGCCGCGCTGCTGGAGGAGGAAGCCGAGGCCGACGTCCAGGAAGAAGAGCATCTCATGGTGCTCGCCGCCCTCGCCTAGCTGCTGGCGAGCAATGAAAAGCCGCGGCGAGGTGGCTAGGCGCCGGGGCGGGTGAAAGCAAAGAACCGGCATCATGGATTGCACCGGCAGAAAGCTTTACTCCGACTACTTCGCCGATGCTCCACTTCACGGCGACAGAACATTTCGGCGCTGTTATCGAATGAGCAGAAAGCTTTTCCTCAGGATTGTGAATTCCATCCGGGAGTTCGACAACTACTTCAAATGCAAGATGGATTGCACCGGCAAACTTGGATTCACCTCGATCCAGAAATGCACGACAGCGATGAGGATGCTTGCATACGGAGCTCCCGGTGACTCACAGGACGACTATGGGCGCATGGCCGAGTCCACCAGCATAGAGTGTTTCTACAAGTTCTGTCGGGCAGTGGTAGCAGTGTTTGGACTGCAATACTTGGGAACACCCAATGCTGAAGACACTGCTCGGATCCTAGCACAGAATGCAGCAAGAGGATTTCCTGGGATGCTTGGAAGCATCGACTGTATGCATTGGAACTGGAAGAACTGCCCATTTGCTGTGACGCCCCCGATTCAATCATAAACTAATCATACACGCAAATGTGTACGATCAAGATCAGGGACTCACGGGAAGATATCACAACACAACTCTAGACACAAATAAAATAAAACAAGCTTTATATTACAAGCCATGGGGCCTCGATGGCTCGAATACAAGCTCGATACACAAGAGTTAGCGGAAGCATCAGTATCTGAGTACAGACATAAGTTAGACAAGGATGCCTTAAGAAGGCAAACACAAGAGCAACAACGATCGAAGAGGCAAGGCCTCCTGCCTGGGACCTCCTAACTACTCCTGGTCGTCGGCGGGCTCCACGTAGCAGTATTCGTAGGCGGTGGCATCTGGCTCCAAGGATCCACCATCTGGTTGCATCAACCGGAAAGAAGAAAGAAGGGGGAAAAGAGGTAGCAAAGCAACCGTGAGTACTCATCCAAAGTACTCGCAAGCATCAAATCTATACTAAGTATGCATCTGTATCAAATGGAAGGGTTGTATCTGTGGACTGCACTGCAGAATGCCAGAATAGAGGGGCAAAGCCTAGCCTATCAAAGACTAGCATCTTCACGCAGCTCCGAGCATCTTGCAGCATGTAGAAGAGTAAAGAATAGCAGTTTAATATTTAACAAACATGTTGTAACATTAATGCCCAGAGATCTTTCCTCCACTCCCTGCGAGAAAGCAACCCTGGAGCCACATATCTCAAGTATCCATTTGTAGTTGTATAAGATCAGGATATAAGTCTGAACGTCCATTACCGTGGACACAGTATTCGAATATATAACTTCCCTGCAGGGGTGCACCACATTACCCAACACGCTCGATCACTCTGGCCGGACACACCTTTCTGGGGTCAATGCCCGCCCTCGAAAGATCAACACGTCGCAGCCCTACCTACGCTCAGCAGAGAGGTCCCCACCAGTCTACATCCTAAGCACTCCGGGGTCTCGGGCCCATCGCCCGCAGCACTCCGCGTCATTGTGCGATGAGCCGGGACGAGCACCACCTCATATTGGATGGCACTGGTCCGACAGGCCCACAATGCTGAACTGGACGTCTCACAAAGCTTCGGCTGATACTGCGACGTCGAGGCCCATAACTATTCTCACGTGGTGGTTGGTGCGTAAAGGCCAAAGGCCAACTCACAACAAATACCCAAACCATAGTGTATTATTAGCTTGTGGAGACAAGCAGAGACTCACGATCGAAAGTGACCCCGTCGCCCCGTCTCGTGGACTTACGACAAGGGCCTAGAATGCCCGGCCGTGCCACGTCATTATCTTGTGGGTGCTCTCCGGGCCCGCCCGACTTTCACCAAGGTCTCAAGTAAAGTCAAGGTAACTGTGTGTCTAGACATCAAGTGGAGAACCCGAGGAATCACCCCCGGTGGATTCCACTCAATGTAATCATCAAGGTGAACATAAGAGGGACCACCCTCAAGGTTCACACTTGAGGTGTTGAACGATAGAGCCGTATCGGAAATGATGAAAGAGGAAATCACCCTCGATGACCACGACCGAATAGCTACACTACAGAATTATCATCAGGAGTGCGTTATGAGGGATCACCCTCGGCACTCGATAGTAGCTCTGCAGAGTCGAGCAACTAAAGGGGCGTGATGTGATGTGAGGTGTCGGGCTCTGTTCATCGATCGCGTCGATCGAGGCGTCGATGATGAAGCAGGAGCAACAAGGACAAGGTGGGGGTCACTGATGGATCACTAACCAACCTATACTAAGCAGTTTAGGATAAGCAGGTAGGTAACAATAAGCAGGTACAAAAGCAGGCTATGCATCAGAATAGGAGCAAACAATAACAGTAGCAAAATCTAATGCAAGCATGAGAGTATAGAATGGGCGATATCGGGATGATCAAACGGGGGCTTGCCTGGTTGCTCAGACAAGAAGGAGGGTCGTCGTCGACGTAGTCGATCACAGGGACATCAGCATCGGTCTCGGGGTCTACCGGAGAGAAGAGGGGGGAGAAACAGTAAATATAAAGCAAACATAGCTTCACAAAGCATAACGCAGGAATAAGCGAAGCTATAGGTGTTCTAACGCAGTGCTAGGCGATACTGGCGAAGGGGGAAACATCCGGGAAAGTTCTCCCGTTCCGCACGTCTATCAGACAGATGAACCGGAGGGGAAAGGTTGCATGTTTGCTATGCTAGGGATGTGTGACAGACGAACGAAGGGCGTATCCGGATTTGTTTCGTCGTTCTGAGCAACTTTCATATATAAAGTTTTTCGATCCGAGTTACAGTTTATTTTATATGATTTTTCAAAGTTTTAATATTATTTTGAAATTTATTTGTTAACAGAAATATCTAAAATGATTTATGACATCAGCATGACATCACACTGATATCAGCAGTCAACTGTGACCATTGACTGGTCAAACCTGACCTGTGGGTCCAGTGGGACCCACTGGTCAGTGACTGGACTAATTAAACAGGGTTAATTGGACTAATCTAATACTAATTATCAAGCGGGGCCTACTGTCAGTGTCTAATTGGTGAATAGATTAATTAATCAATTTAATTAATACATTTTCTATTTATCTAAACATTTTATTGACTCGGCCCCACATGTTAGTGGGTTGACCCAGTCAACGAGTCAACTAGGCCCACCCGTCAGTGGCTCAGCGGGCCCCATACGTCAGTGCCAGGTCAACCTTGCCGGCGTCGGTGCCGGAATCACGCCGGCGACCAAACCTGCAGTGGCGTGGCCTCGGAACTCGTTGGAAAACGCGCTCCGGCCACCGTTTTGCGCACGCGAGGTGGCGTTCGAAAGAGGCGCCCTGAGCATGTTGACGTGCTTACCCGGCCTTGGCAACGACTACAGCGACGGCGACTAGCTGCACGGCGGAGCTCAGCGTGTCCATCCATGGCGATGGCGGTTACGGGTGCGGAGAAGAGCGGCAGAAGGAGGGAGGAGAAGCAGAGCTCACCGCCGCGGCACAAGGAGGCCTTTCAGGGGCTTAGGAGCAGTAGTGGCCGGCCGGTGAGGGAGGAGGTCGCTGCCGGCCCGAGGTTGACGAAGGGTCGATCCCGCGCTGGGGTGGCTCCCGCCTTGAGGTCGTCGATGCAGAAGAAGCAGCAGACGGTCGCAGGGCTCTTGGACACCTCGAGGCGGCGAGGAGGGCCTGGTGGCTGAAGTGGCACCACGGGCGATGATGACAGTGCGTCGGGCGAGGAGGGGGAAAGTGGATCCGGGCTAGGCAGGGGGGAGAGAGGAGTGGCCGGGGGGAAAGCGAATGGGTGGAGGTAGGTGGGGGAGGAGGCTCGAGGCGTCGGCCTCGCCCTTATCCCCTCCGTGGCGCTGCCGAAGAGGGGGTCCGGTGGCGACCGCGGGCGCGGTCGGTTATGCCCAATGAACAGGAAGAGGACGAACAAAGAGGGGAGCTGGGCTGGGCCGCTGGGTTTGCCCTGGTGGGCCAGCTGGGTCACGGCCCAGTGGGAGGGGGGGTTCCTTTTTTGTAATTTTATTTCTTTTATTTTCTAACAAAAGTATAGCTACTATTTTGGATAGAAAGAAGGCATCAAAAGATTTTTGTCGAGTGTGAAACTTAGCAAATAGTTCAGGCACAATATTGTGGTGTTGCCTAAAAAGTTTCAGGGCCAAAGGAATGGTTCAAGCATTTTTTTAGGTTGAAAAGGTCATTTAGTATAATGTTGGACCACTAAAGAATTTCCGAGGGCATTTTCGGAATCCAAAAGAGGTTGGTTCCAACATGACAAACACCCAGGGATTATTTGCCACACTTTGAACATTTTAGTTTTCATGTTTGGCAAATTTGAATTTTGACTTTAAATTTGAGTTTGAATCTGAACCGTGATTTGGATCAAGTGAGGATTAGCAACAGTAATGTGATGACGTGGCACCATTAACGGAGGATTACTGTAGCTTAATTATCCGGGCGTCACAATTCTCCTTCACTACAAGAAATCTCATCCCGAGATTTAAAGGGTGGAGTAAGGGGAAAAGACTCGGAGAGAACGAAGCTCAACACAAGATATGTACTCGTGGCTATCTCGACGAACGTGGCATAGAGGCATCTCCTGAGTTAAAATTCAAGAAAGTCATCGAGAGCAAGGTAAGGAGGAGAAATAAGGAGCTTCAACCGGGTAGGCAATCATTCGATGTTTGAAATAGAGGGTTAAAGGGGTTCAAAGCATCGAGAATAAGTATTGCGTCTGATACCATAATAGATCACTAGGAAGTGGGCTCGTGATTTGCAACGAAGCCAAGTGCAAAGAATATTTCGGTGTCAAGGTTGTACACAAGAGTCAAGTTTCGATCATGTGGAACTGTGGGTTATGGGCCCACCATGTGGGTTAAAAGCGGGAAGGGTGCTAACATTTGCACGGTCATGATAGCAAGGCAGGTCAGAGAATATCTTGTCAGTTCAGCAACAACGTCGGTACCAAGGGCGAGGGACGAAGAGAACCATTTTCCTGCTCGTTGAATGAGGCGGACCAATAGGCAAAGTTCTCGTCCATTGGTGGCTACCAGAATGTCATCAACAATAGTAACAAGGTCTTATTGACAAAGTTTGTACACCGAGGTGTCTACATAAGCAGGGAATTATCACTACTCGAATATGTTAGGTTACAAGAAAGTTTAAACAAAACAATGGAAAGGAAAGTGTAGACTTGATTCAGTTATCGGTGTTCTCGAGTGTCTAACAACTCAGAACACGTGGAAAATTTTAATCGGCGAGGATAATAGTTGATGAAGAACTCATAAGAAGTTATGTAGTTCCAGGATATTCTCGAGATACCAGAGGGTAATACTCGAGGGTAGAGGAGAATAGAGGTTGGACGGGTGAAAAGATCCGCAGAAGACAAGTACTTTAACTTGTCCGAGAAATGGGATCAAAGAAGAACAATATGGTCGGAACCACGGTTGCAAAAGGACCAAATATAGGTGCCAGAAGAACTTATCACAAGGGATTATTATTTTAACAAGAAGCTTCCATGATAAGTTCCACATCGGGTCCATGGGCATGAACACAAAGGTTCAAGGTCGACTCCCGCTTCTCTAATGCACAACCTTCCATTCACTTCTCGTCTTCAAAGAAGTTGTAGCATTGAAAATTTTACCTGACGAAAAGCCAGCAAAGTATAACCCGCATAACTTTTGAGTTCACATGGATTTAGGGAAGACATAGATTCAACCCATCGGGGCATCTTAAGAACATATAACACAAACTTCACGAGTAAATAAAGCCCGGAAGCAGAGTATGGTTGACTAGAGCGGGGGATACAATTTACAAAAGGCATTATCTATCCGAGGAAAGGCTCACAAGGTTACTGTATATGAAGGACGCTGTCGGATATAACCCCACAAAGGATCTGGTGGCTCACAAGGGATCTGATCTGAGTATCGATACTCAACTAGAAGAAGAAGAAAAAGCAAGGAGATCAGGTTATAGAAACAACTGACTAATTCAATGCTCAAATGCAAAGGAATTACAATTTCCAAAATCAAGGGATCAGAAGCAAACGCTCTGATCAAGGATGGATAAGTTGAATAGACTTAGGGCACAATTGATGGCAATCTGATTGGCCGAGAACCAGCTCATGTTCGGGAAGACGTCTGAGCCGGAAAGCTAATCTATAAGGACCAACTGATGATTGCGACTATTCACAAACATATCAAATTGAAAGACTCAAAATGATAATGAGAAAGGACGTCAATGGATACAACTAGGCATATGGAATTAACCAGAGTGTAGGCATGTAAGAACTTCTAGAGCAATAGGTGACAGAGGTCCTCAAAAGCTCGGATTGTATTACAAAGTATCTTATGAAGCATAAGAATAACTGGGGTTGAATGGATACTCGATAAGAGCGAGTAATTATCCGAAGGGGTATTCATGCGGCTAGGACTGCAGGGCAGTAAGCATAAAGGATCCTCGGAACATCGAAGAGTATTTCAGGACATCTTAATAACAAGAGCAACTGGGGATGAAGGTATGAACGACAACATAGGTAGTTACGCATAAGGATTTATCGGTGGTAGGGATTGCAACGGCGAAGGGTGCGAGGGACTCGGTAAAACATCGGAGAGTATCTTCAAAATCTTCTGGTGAAGTGGGCCATCATTTGGAACGAAGGGGCTCTCCGGGAGAAGTATTTACGAGAACCTAGAGTTATAGTTTGCAAAACCATTAAACCCAAAAAGAAGAGAGATAAGAGTCCCAGAGTATAGCCGGGGAGTAAAAGATCCTAATACCACCCAATGGCGACGTGGGTCCATAAGCCACACAGCCATGTTAGAAAAACAATTTTTAAAAGACTAGACTCAACTTCGGCCAAGGAGTTGGAAAGGGGGATCCTACAGGCAGTTGGCTTCGATACCAACTTGTGACGCCCCCAATTCAATCATACACTAATCATACACGCAAATGTGTACGATCGAGATCAGGGACTCACGGGAAGATATCACAACACAACTCTAGACACAAATAAAATAAAACAAGCTTTATATTACAAGCCATGGGGCCTCGAGGGCTCGAATACAAGCTCGATACACAAGAGTTAGCGGAAGCAACAATATCTGAGTACAGACATAAGTTAGACAAGGATGCCTTAAGAAGGCAAACACAAGAGCAACAATGATCGAAGAGGCAAGGCCTCCTGTCTGGGACCTCCTAACTACTCCTGGTCGTCGGCGGGCTCCACGTAGTAGTATCCGTAGGCGGTGGCATCTGGCTCCAAGGATCCACCATCTGGTTGCATCAACCGGACAGAAGAAAGAAGGGGGGAAAGGGGTAGCAAAGCAACCATGAGTACTCATCCAAAGTACTCGCAAGCATCAGATCTATACTAAGTATGCATTTGTATAAAATGGAAGGGTTGTATCTGTGGACTGCACTTCAGAATGCCATAATAGAGGGGAAAGCCTAGCCTATCGAAGACTAGCATCTTCACGCAGCTCCGAGCATCTTGCAGCATGTAGAAGAGTAAAGAATAGCAGTTTAATATTTAACACACATGTTGTAACATTAATGCCCAGAGATCCTTCCTCGACTCCCTGTGAGAAAGCAATCCTGGAGCCACATATCTCAAGTATCCAATTGTAGTTGTATAAGATCAGGATATAAGTCTGAACGTCCATGTGGACACGGTATTCGAATATATAACTTCCCTGCAGGGGTGCACCACGTTACCCAACACGCTCGATCACTCTGGCCGGACACAGCTTTCTGGGGTCAATGCCCGCCCTCGGAAGATCAACACGTCGCAGCCCTACCTAGGCTCAGCAGAGAGGTCCCCGCCGGTCTACATCCTAAGCACTCCGGGGTCTCGGGCCCATCGCCCGCAGCACTCCGGGTCGTTGTGCGACGAGCCGGGACGAGCACCACCTCATACTGGATGGCACTGGCCCGACAGGCCCACAATGCTGAACTGGACGTCTGACAAAGCTTCGGCTGATACTGCGACGTTGAGGCCCATAACTATTCTCACGTGGAGGTTGGTGCGTAAAGGCCAAAGGCCAACTCAGAACAAATACCCAAACCATAGTGTATTATTAGCTTGCGGAGACGAGCAGAGACTCACGATCGAAAGTGACCCCATCGCCCCGTCTCGTGGACTTACAACAAGGGCCTAGAATGCCCGGCCGTGCCACGTCATTATCTTGCGGGTGCTCTCCGGGCCCGCCCGACTTTCACCAAGGTCTCAAGTAAAGTCAAGGTAACTGTGTATCCAGACATCAAGTGGAAAACCCGAGGAATCACCCCGGTGGATTCCACTCAATGTAAACATCAAGGTGAACGCAAGAGGGACCACCCTCGAGGTTCACACTTGAGGTGTTGAACGACAGAGCCGTATTGGAAATGGTGAAAGAGGAAAACACCCTCGATGGCCACGACCGAATAGCTACACTACAAAATTATCATCAGGAGTGTGTTATGAGGGATCACCCTCGGCACTCGATAGTAGCTCTGCAGAGTCGAGCAACTAAAGGGACGTGATGTGATGTGAGGTGTCGGGCTCTGGTCGTCGATCGCGTCGATTGAGGCGTCGATGATGAAGCAGGGGCAACAAGGACAAGGTGGGGGTCACTGATGGATCACTAACCAACCTATACTAAGCAGTTTAGGATAAGCAGGTAGGTAACAATAAGCAGGTACAAAAGCAGGCTATGCATCAGAATAGGAGCAAACAATAACAGTAGCAAAATCTAATGCAAGGATGAGAGTATAGAATGGGCGATATCGGGATGATCAAAGGGGGGGCTTGCCTGGTTGCTCAGACAATAAGGAGGGTCGTCGTCAACGTAGTCGATCAGAGGGACATCAGCATCGGTCTCGGGGTCTACCGGAGAGAAGAGGAGGAGAAACAGTAAATATAAAGCAAACATAGCATCACAAAGCATAACACAGCAATAAGCAAAGCTAGAGGTGTTCTAACGCAGTGCTAGGCGATACTGGCAAAGGGGGAAACATCCGGGAAAGTTCTCCCGTTCCGGACGTCTATCAGACAGATGAACCGGAGGGGAAAGGTTGCGTGTTTGCTATGCTAGGGATGTGTGACAGATGAACGAAGGGCTCCGAATTCGTCTCGTCGTTTTGAGCAACTTTCATATATAAAGTTTTTCGATCCGAGTTACAGTTTATTTTATATGATTTTTCAAAGTTTTAATAATATTTTGAAATTTGTTAACAGAAATATCTAAAATGATTTATGACGTCAGCATGACATCACACTGATATCAGCAGTCAACTGTGACCATTGACTGGTCAAACCTGACCTGTGGGTCCAGTGGGACCCACTGGTCAGTGACTGGACTAATTAAACATGGTTAATTGGACTAATCTAATACTAATTATCAAGCGGGGCCTACTGTCAGTGTCTAATTGGTGAATAGATTAATTAATCAATTTAATTAATACATTTTCTATTTATCTAAAACATTTTATTGACTCGGCCCCACATGTCAGTGGGTTGACCCAGTCAACGAGTCAACTGGGCCCACCCGTCAGTGGCTCAGCGGGCCCCATACGTCAGTGCCAGGTCAGCCTCGCCGGCGTCGGCGCCGGAATCACGCCGGCGACCAAACCTGCAGCGGCGTGGCCTCGGAACTCGTCGGAAAATGCGCTCCGGCCACCGATTTGCGCGCGCGAGGTGGCGTTCGAAAGAGGGGAGCGAGGCACGTCGCGTGGCGCTAATGGTTGGCCTCGGGAAGGCCTAAAACGACGACGGCAAGCGGCGAGGCGGACGCCGGAGTTCGGCCATCTCCGCCAACGGCGACAAAGGGCATCAAGAGATGAGCTAGAGGCTCGGGTGGCACCAGGGAGGCGCCCTGAGCATGTTGACGTTCTTGCCCGGCCTTGGCAACGACTACAGCGACGGCGACTAGCTGCACGGCGGAGCTCAGCGCGTCCATCCATGGCGATGGCAGTTACGGGTGCGGAGAAGAGCGGCAGAAGGAGGGAGGAGGAGCAGAGCTCACCGCCGCGGCGCAAGGAGGCCTTCGAGGGGCTTAGGACCAGTAGTGGCCGGCCGGTGAGGTAAGAGGTTGCTGCCGGCCCGAGGTTGACGAAGGGTCGATCCGGCGCTGGGATGGCTCCCGCCTTGAGGTCGTCGATGCAGAAGAAGCGGCACGGTCGCAGGGCTCTTGGACACCTCGAGGCGGCGAGGAGGGCCTGGTGGCTGCAGTGGCACCGCGGGCGACGACGACAGTGCGTCAGGCGAGGAGGGGGAAAGTGGATCCGGGCTAGGCAAAGGGGAGAGAGGAGTGGCCGGGGGGGGAAGCGAATGGGTGGAGGTAGGTGGGGGAGGAGGCCCGAGGCGTCGGCCTCGCCCTTATCCCCTCCGTGGCGCTGCCGGCGAGGGGGTCCGGTGGCGACCGCGGGCGCGGTCGGTTGCTCCCAATGAACAGGAAGAGGACGAACAGAGAGGGGAGCTCGGCTGGGCCGCTGGGTTTGCCTTGGTGGGCCAGCTGGGTCACAGCCCAGTGGGAGGGGATTTCCTTTTTTTGTAATTTTATTTCTTTTATTTTCTAACAAAAGGATAGCTATTGTTTTGGATAGAAAGAAGGCATCAAAAGATTTTTGTCGAGTGTGAAACTTAGCAAATAATTCAGGCACAATATTGTGGTGTTGCCTAAAAAGTTTCAGGGCCAAAGGAATGGTTCAAGCATTTTTTTTTGAGGTTGAAAAGGTCATTTAATATAATGTTGGACCACTAAAGAATTTCCAGGGGCATTTTCGGAATTCAAAAGAGGTTGGTTCCAACATGACAAACACCCAGGGATTATTTGCCACACTTTGAACATTTTAGTTTTCATGTTTGGCAAATTTGAATTTTGACTTTAAATTTGAGTTTGAATCTGAACAGTGATTTGGATCAAGTGAGGATTAGCAACAGTAATGTGATGATGTGTCACCATTAACAGAGGATTACTGTAGCTTAATTATTCGGGCGTCACATTTGCTTGGCAGGGGATGTACAAAGGCGCCAAAGGCGGTTGAAGTGTGGTACTTGAGGCGGTGGCCACACAGGACCTCTGGATTTGGCACTCCTTCTTTGGTATGCCAGGAACTCACAATGACATCAACGTGCTGCAGTGATCTCCTGTCTTTGCCACGCTTGTTAAAGATCATTCTCCTCCGGTGAACTTCGAGGTCAATGGGCGGCACTACAACAAGGGGTACTATCTAGCTGATGGCATCTATCCGAGATGGTCGACATTTGTGAAGACCATCAAAAACTCTGTGCCTGGAGGCAAGAACGCCTGGTTTGCGAAGATTCAGGAGGCTTGCAGGAAGGATGTCGAGCGGGCATTTGGTGTGCTCCAATCTCGATTTGCTGTTGTCTAGTACCCCGCTCCGACCTGGTCGAAAGATCAAATGTGGGAGATCATGACCTGCTGTGTCATCTTGCACAACATGATCATTGAGAGCGAGCAGGAAGAGCCAGTGTTTGACACTGAACCATACCACAGGCAGGGTCCTCTTGCCCAAATTGATCACCCGCTACCGGCAACCTGGACTGCCTACCTCAGTATGCGTCAGGAGATCCGAGACCCACAGGTGCATCATCAACTGCAGCAAGATCTGATAAAGCACCTATGAAGGTTCAAGGGCGACGCCGGGCGCGACATGTGATGAAATATGAGTTTTTATTTGTTGAACTATATAATTTGTATTGAACTATTTGTTGTTGTACTATTTTGTTGAAGTATTTGATTTTTCTGTGATGAAATATGTGATTAAAAAAATATTTATGTTGATAATTGAATGCCGAGCCACGGCGAACCACGCTGAATATGGGCCTATTCTCGTCTATATGGGCCCTTTTCGTCGAAATGGGGCTTCAAAAGTGGGCCAACATCGACGCCTGGGGGCGACGATTGAGCGCAAAACCGTCCCCAACGCCGAACGAATCGCCAGCTCGCCCCCAGGGGACGATTTTTATGCGTCCTGGGGGGGGGGGGGCAACGGCTGGAGCTCTAAGGTTCATGTCTTCGGCTTGTTACCACACATCGCGAAGTATTATTGTTTCGGTCATTTGCATGGGCTATACCCCCACCCTTCTTGGGGGCTTGACTGATTTCTACCAAGACCTGCGGGTCATGGTCACGGTCTTATTATACTCCCTCC
>NC_041391.1:239929632-239936320 GCF_002162155.2 Triticum dicoccoides
CATGGCTCTGCGCGGTGCCCATCCCATCTCGCCGGCGACCGAGGGGCGGTGACAACGGGAGATGCTGCAACCGGGGCTACGGGGTGCTACCACGGCGACGCCTACCTCGCATGCATCGGAGCTCTGCCTACCTCGCCGGACCCGGCCACGCCGGAGCTGCAACCAGCCATGGCAGACTACACCCCACGGTGAATTTTTGCTGGAACTGGTTGTAGCAAATTCAATCACCGGTGGTAGCAAAAATCTACTACGGTTGCAGCAAAACGGCGTCATCGTCATCGCGGGGGTCGCAGCTGAGATAAGAAGTTTGAAGCTTTTTTCAATGCGGTTGTAACTTTTATAACTGCCGGTTGCAACTTTTTCGTTTTTGGTCCATGGCTTTGTTTCCACAGTTGAAACTTTTTTTATAGTCGGATGAAGCTTTTTTCATCGCTAGATGAAGCTTTTTCTGTCACCAGTTGTAACTTTTCTTGGTCATCCATAGCTCCAGTGGTATACTGGTTGAAGCTTTTTTCGTAGCCGGTTGAAGCTTTTCCTATTGCTAGTTGTAGCTTTTTTTGCCGTAGGTTGCAGCACTGGGCATCTCCCTGGGAGCTCGATTTTTTTGTTGCAAGCGGGGGATGAGCGCCGGCGAGCACACCGGTGAGCACACCGGTGAGCTCCGGTCGTCGCCATCGGAGCTACAACGGTTAGCCACGGAAGCTACAACCGCATGGGTGGGCTTTTTGCATGGACGAAGCCGGTGACGAGAACGGCAGCCGAGGGCTGGGACCGACGACCAGGGCGGCCGGCGAAGACGGGCGGCGAGGGCGGCGATCGAGGAGGGCAGGCGAGGGGGGCGGCGACGGGGGAAAACGCGTGCGGCCGGCGAGACGGGGTTCCTTTTCCCGTCCGCGCTCACGAGAGGAAGAGGATGATCTGATTGGATAAAGATCTGACGGATCGGGACGGGCCGATCTGATGGCTATGGTTGGACCGGCCGAAGCTTTCGGCCGGTGCACCGGCGCCTAGCATCGCCCAAAATATTATGGACGAGGGAATAGCAATTAGCAAAATCTTGCCGTCTTGGTCCTTTTAATCCCATCAAGGAGAACATGCAACTCATTTGTAGTGACGGATGGCTGTGTGCATCACTATGCAGAGGCCGAGGGTCTTTCCCTCTTTCCCATCAATAGGCATACTGCTATACCATATCGAAGCAATTACATGATTTGTTAAATGGTAAAAATCTTTGAGGAAGTCCAGCTGCAAAGATAAATTCAAGAAAAATAAAGGACTCGTAAATAGCATCTTATACTCCCTCCGTTCCGATTACTCGTCGTGGTTTTAGTTCAAATTTGAACTAAAACCACGACGAGTAATCCGCTCCGATTTACTCGTCGTGGTTTTAGTTCAAATTTGAACTAAAACTACAACGAGTAAATCGGAACGGAGGGAGTAGTTGACACGACTAAATGGAAATCATACGGCAGCGGAGTTGAGTGATCATACAATGGATCGAGAAGCTCTAGCTGGATCGGGGCAAAGGGTCTAGAATTTCTCAAAAATCTCCGGATGTCCTTCACTTCGGTTAATGTTTCATTCACATCTTACCTGACAAATTTACACATTCTATATCTACAAACTGAACAAACCGTTGACATCCATCGATAAAACTTGTTAACAACAATAGGTTCTGTAATATGGCATGGAACAGGGTTTAACTTGCACAAAATCAAACTTGGGGTCTCAGGCATTTGAGCCGCTCATTTGCGAGAAACAAGGTTGGTGTATACAATTTCCAAAATTATCGATATAGGACTGCTGAGCAAAGTAGCCTCCGTTGTCTTTCCCATCAAGAGTAAAAGCGGCACTTTCCAGTCCCGGCACATACCGCACATGCTTCGACTCCACCTGCAGCGTGCCTCAGGCAGTATTTGATGCGATCATTCATAATATCCTGCAAAGCAACTTTCCCATATTGACAGAAGAACTCGCAAACAATTCCTGTTTTTAGTTGATATCAATTCACTGACTTCTTTCTAGAACAAGCATTCACTGAGTCTGAACTCAATGTTAATAACAAACAAAAATCTACAGTCCCTTTTCAACAGAAAAGTTCAACATTCCTTGCCGAAAAAATGCAGCGCATCATTAAAGGAGTGCCTGTTCCTTTAGATCTACTCCCTCCGTTCCAAAATAGATGACTCAACTTTGTACTAAAGTTAGTACAAAGTTGAGTCATCTATTTTGGAACGGAGGGAGTACTTATAAAAAGTATCACATTCCTCTTTAGGCATCTAGTTTGCTTTTCTATTAACGACAACTCTCGTAAGGATGGACTACTAAATGCATAATTGAGTGTGACACAAATAATCTTGCACAATCCAGAGGAGAATTAATTAGCACATACCACCATAAGCTCATGTAATCCAAGAGGAGCCGTGATGATGTAGGGTACCCTCGAGTGCTCTTTAGAGGCTTCTGATGCTAAAGAAGGAATATCCTGAGAAAGAACAGTGCCAAATTGCATGACAACTCATGTCTTACTGATGCGATATAAGCAATAGAACAGAACCGAACATAGACACCTCTAACATCTTCCGTAATAAGCATTTTAGAACTACCAATCCTGAAAAAAATCAACAACATACTTGCTTCCAGTGTCGTCCAGGGGAAAGGAAATATGGAGTGACAATAACCCGAGATGCTCCCTGCTGCACACATTTTCCAAATGCTTCCTTAATAGTAGGCTCAGCCAGCTCCTTCAATTTGTCAAAGCAAAAGTTTAGCAACTTCATGCATCTCAAAGTGAAAAAATATCTCCAGATAAGAACCAACAGTGATATGATTCGTTAGCACAAAAGCCTCCAGCTTTGAGTTCGAAAGAAAGAAGCCTCCAGCCCATTAATTTAATATAACAAATAAATAGCAATTGGAGAATGATGAAACAAATATCAAAGAGATTTTGGTAATAGTAATACACCTTTCCGAGAAACCTCAAGAAAAAGCATACAGGTCAGTGGCTATACGTTGGTAAATTACCACTCATTAACAAAAGCATACAGGTATAGTCTGTAATGGAGGCCTGCATGAAGGGCAATTGTACTGCATTTTAATGAAGTTAGTGTCGGTGATTAATCTAAACTGCCCTCCTGATGGTCAACTGAAAATGCGTGATTAATTTATAACAAGAGATCCAAAGAAACAGATGCTTATATTTTGACTGAACTAAACCCCAATGTGCAAGCTAACTAAATGTACATGGACACTCCTAATAGAGAATAGCTACAAGAAAACCGGAATGCTTGCGCACAGCATATGTTTCACTTCATGTCCGACAGGCATTTGTAAGAATGCTACATCTTTATACTAACTCAGAGTCACATTATTTGTCATGTCCTACATGTTTTTGTTCAAACTAGAAAAAATGATATTAATGAAATGGAAAGAGATGTCATTTATATCGGCTCGGCTATGAAAGTACATTGTTTGTCTGGTCCTAAATATATTTGTTCAAAACAAAAAACTATTTTTAAAGAAGCGAAAAAGATCTCATTTCTATTGTTTGTCTATGAAATTGATTTATTAAGTGAAAAGATTATCAAGACCAAGAAGTTGTGAAAGAAGTTTCTTGCAAAAAGGGCGCGGACACTGCCAAAGACCATCAGTGCCTGGTTAATCGCTACAGCGCACTGACATGACAAGGTCATGGAGAATCCTTCCTCTAGTTGCTGGTGCAGATGTTGCTATCTTACTCACTGCAACCAATGTCCTAATTGAGAAATTGGGGATGGTAATTTCATGCGGTTTTGGCAGGAACCCTGGATCAACTGTTTTTCAGTTGCTGAGATCACATCAGACCTTCTCTTTGTTCTCCCTTTATCGATCCAGCAGAAAGGAACAGTGGCTGGGGCTTTGACCCTTGGTAGGTGGATCAACAATATCAAGGCCCTAATCTCCATTGCCAAGTTTATGCCAGTTCTGAATGTGCTAGGGGTACTCAATGGTTGACATTAATCTTCAAGTATCAGTAACTGGTCGTGGAGACGGGATTCATCTGGAAAATACACATCCAGAACTGTCTATAAAGCCTTTTTTTGGTCACCATCGAGTCTCAGTATGCCTGAGTCATCCGGAAAGCCTGGGCACCCCTTAGTTGCAATATATTTATGTGGATTCCTATCTGAAAGAGATGCTGGACTCCAGACCCCCTTGTGAACCATGGGTTACAGCACAACGAGACCCTTGTGTTCTGTCAGACTACGAGCTGAGACCTGGGCCATTTACTCATCGGGTGCGGCATCTTCAACATGATTTGGACCAGGGTACTGCAATGGTATGATACTTCAGCCAACAGTTGGAGCTCATTTTGAAGAATGGTGAATAGCATCCAGAGGCAGGCTGCAAACATGACAGAAGAAGCAGATTTGATAGCCTGGTAAAGCTGATCGCCAGAAATACGTTGAAGAGAAGGAATGGAAGAGTCTTCGAACAGGAGTATCACAGCTTTACAGCAGGTCTAGGACGACATCAGATCAAATACAGATCGTGGATCACAGTTGGTGCAAAGTGAAATATCAAGGAAGACATACACAATTAGGGTCGTTTTTGGGGGTCACTAGCTACAGGTTTTTGCCCGCTTCTGTGTTGTAGTTGTTGTATCACTTTTTGGGGTTTCTTTTTCCCTGTTGTATTTCTGCTGGCGGTCATACCTTCTAGGCATTATAAAACTCTTTTCTCTAATTTATACATGCAGCTCTTCTTCATGGTCTTGAAAAACGAAATGATTTCTCCATATCCCGAGCTATTTCTTCATGCATGGAAATTGGTTACGACGTCGTATTTCTCAATCTAAGATAAGGCCATTGCAAGAAGTGAAATACTCCCTCCTTTCCAAATTAGATGAAGTTCTAGCTTTGTCCTATGTCAACTTTTATAGGTTTGACAAAGTTTATATAAAAATATATCAACACCTACAAGACTAAATTAGTTTCATTAGATTCTTCAGAAAATGTATTCGTCATATATTTTTGATGTCGTAGATCTTAAATATTTTTTGATAGACTTGGTCAAACTTAAAGAAGTTTGAATTAGGACAAACTTAAAGAAGTTTCAATTAATTTGGAATGGAGGGAGTAGAAGCTAGCAACATGGAACGACACCAAACGCTGGGTTTACTATAAACTTTTAACTGAAGTAGAAAGCTTTCAATATAAGTGAAAAGGACACATATACTACAGCTGCATGTGTATTGTCATGCAGCCTATGGGTAAAAGAAGTGCAACAGTGTGTGCAAACCTTCATAAATAGATACACAGGAACTCTTTGGACATATCACTACTGCATAAAATCATGTTAGAGTTCTAAATGTGTGACCTTGTGAGTTGACCAGTACAGGGTGCAGTGCAGTAGCTTAAAAAATAGTATCAACTCCATATGAATTTAATTTGACAAATTTGAAGTGATGACTAAAATACTTTACTCAGTCTGCATCCTAAACATGCTCAATTATGGACAAAGAATTTAGACCTAGAAATACTATGGTAACTTGAACCCCAGATTGCGAGTTGATATAATTGTCAATAGTCTTTCCTTCACAAAATAATGGAAATCTAATGATGCCAACAACTTTCACTTTGCTAATAAGGAAATTTCAAGAGAGCTACAAGCTTCAAGCAAAGCTTAATAAATTCATAATTTGCACCTCCTCATTGAACAAATACAATTTCAGAAAAAGCAACAATCAAAACATACCATGTGAGCAGGCTCAACAATATTGTAGCAAGTCCTGGCCTTGAACATGCTAACAAAATCATCTGCAATTTTCAAGCGAGACTAATATAAGGTAGGCGTCAATATAAACACCAAAAAACTCACAAAAAATAATCAGTCCATTACGTAGCATGAGATTAGATTCTTGTCGACGTGACCCGTGATCAACTATGATCACACCATCATTCTCTCCCACTACACAATCATGTCCTACAGAAGTTTCAGGCCTAGACACAGAATTTGGTCTGAAATTTGTGGCCCAATGTCCACTACTTCTTCCAATTGGCAACAACTTTATAAAACCACGGTCATAATTCGCACTAGTGCTCCTAAAGCCAATAAACAAGAAATGGAGTTAAAAATGAATGCAACACAAGAGATAGGAAATGACAAAAATTCAATGGAGGCCGATAAATTAATAAGAACCATCAGCAAAGAAATACCTTAAAGAATATTTGTTTATTGAATTTGCAGTGAAGGGTTGTAAGGAGAGCGACATAGGGTGCATAGACATATTGGAGCACCCACTGTAATTCTTAAGGTAACAATAGGGTCACTTGAAGAAAATGCAGAAACTCAACTTAATAGGCACCTTCTCCGTAAGATAACTTTCAGACAGGACAACAATATTCCTGATCAAAGCATGCTCATTAGACATTGCAAAATGCAAGAAAAAATAAATCTCTGATACAAACAAAAGGCTCAGCAGTCCCTGCATTTTCCATATAAGCAGATCCACTTCCATTTGGAAAAATTAGTAAGTACATGTATTCAGTGGCATTTAATTTGAAATTGGTTCCACTAGTAACTAGGGCTCAACCTATGCACACAAACCCAATTTTATTAGTATTTAAGTAGAAATAAAACTATCATGAAAGTAGGATTTAAATCGAGCCATTGTTAAATAAGAATAGGAATCTTACTATTATCGGTT
>NC_041391.1:239936620-239956252 GCF_002162155.2 Triticum dicoccoides
AACTAGCACTGATAGCTACCCCAAAAAAATAGATCATGCCAAGGCATAGAAAATATGGCTAGATTGCACAATGAATGTAGAATTTAAACTCAATGCTTAATGATCCAACAAAAATAGATAAAACCATGACAAAAACTACAGATAATAGTTGGGAGATACGAAAGAGTACCAAATCAGTGGTTTGATTCATCTATGCCTCCCACCAGTGGAAGGAAGGAAGACAACACCTTCAAGACATCAAAAATATAATTTCATAAGAAAAGGCATAAACATCAAGTGAAATAATTAATCATTGATACAAATATGAAAGCCTCAACTACGACGAGGTAAAACTCCTTTGAGAGACCTATAGGTTTGAAAACGATAAAAGGAAATGCATCAACTTGAGTTCAGTTCAGTACATACGCATCTTCTATCTCAATTCATTTTAACTTCAGTGCCCCAATTTAGACGCGTCTTCTCTTTCTGTTCACTATAATTTCGATGCACCAATTTAGAAATTACCTGGTCCAAGAATTTACCCGGGGCGAAGCGAAGCAGCAGCCTGGCTGCGGCACGTCGCCGCGTTGGCGAGAAGCAGTGGGGCGCAGAGCAGCTGCGCGAGTCGGCGTTCCTCGGCCTCGGCGGCGCAGCGGAGGCAGGGATCGACGGCAGCAGCACGGCGGCCGAGGCCGGGGAGCACCGCCGAGACCGAGGGGGAACGGCGCGGTCGCGGTCTCGCGGAGCAGCCAGCAGACGGGACTGCGGGGGAACGGGGAGCTGGGCTGCAGGCTGTAGCAGCAGTCGCACGGGAGAGGCCGAAGTAAATTGCAGAAAACACTACTGTTTCTCAAAAAAAAAAGCAGAAAACACTACTCTATTTTTTTCAGAAAACACCGCGTCACGTCTTGTGTAATCTATTTGCAAAAATCACTTCGACAGATCTCATTCTGTTAAATGAGTTTATGACAAATAGGCCTTTTTTTTGCCTATGTGGCCAAACGAGCCGTCCCGACCACCATTAGACAGCGTTAGACGACGCCATTCGCACCAAGTTCATTTTTCCTCTCGTCTGTGCCGCTTCACCGTTTTTCCCTTCCTGCTTCCCGCTCTCTCCCCCCTCTCAGTCCACTCCAGAGATGGCGACTCCGGCAAAACCAGGCGGCAGCCAGCCCGGTGGTGGCACAGGGGACGTGGATCCCGAGCCAGGCGGGCTTTGCGGGAGCTCGAACCCTAGCAAGCCACGGAGACAACGTTGTCGCAGTATTCGGTCGAATACACGGGGCGGGAGCGTTTACCGCGGCGGTGAAGGCCAATCCGAGGGGAAGTCACCCTTCGACGGCGTCTAATGATATTTCTTCCCCCTTCCCCCTTCCCCGTCTCCTTTCTCTACTGCTTTGACTAGGGTTAGGGTTACCGTTGTTATAGTCAGCTAGTGTTACTGTTATAGTGAATAAATTAGGTGTTGTTCAATGCTATGATGTGCATATTGTTCAATTTGTATACTGGTTGTGTGTGATTTAGTTCAAATTAGGTTTTGTTTAACCCCTAGGGTTAGGTGTACTGTGTCAAATTAGTTGCTGTTGAATGTTAGGGTTAGTGTATTGTGTGTCAAATTAGATGTTGTTGAATGGTAGGGTTAGTTGTACTCAAGCATTTATGTTGTGTTGCTTTGTATTGCACTGCTTTTTAATTAAGCAAAGCTCTGCATTCTCTATTGTTTTGTTGTTCCTTTTTAATTAAGCAAAGCTTTGTATTGCATTGCTATGATATGTTTCATTTGTTTTATACAGTTTTAGTTAAGCACTTATATTACATTGTTATGTTGTTTTTATTATTTGCAGTCTGGATGATGAGGTTTGGGAATTAAAAATGCAATTTCATGACAGACAATCTTGAGAGAACTATGATGTTGGCAGACATCACATTTTACAACCTAGTAGCACTAATAGAGACAGAAGAATATGGTTTGAGAGATTACATGTACTATGTCAGGGATCTTGGCCTAGGGATAGAAGGAATGGAAGAAATAGATGGTGATGACAAGCTGGAGGAAATTCTAGCCCACATGGTCATGCAGAAGTAGAAGATATTGAATATGATAGTTGTTAGGGCCAGTTCTTCCAAACCTGCAGATATAGACAACAGTGCCAAATGTTATTGAGAAGCAGATCCCTCTAGAACAAATTGGAGAGCCCCAACTGTATCAGATAGATGATGGAGTCTTGTTCAATGCACGACATATAGATGTAGCAGCAGAAAATTCAGATGCAGCAGCAGAACATGAGCCAATGCTAATACAGTTTCAAATGCAACAGAGCACAAAGATAATGAGCCCCGGAGCCTGCTTTAGGTGATGTAGAAGTGGAAGAAGATTATGTAACAAAAAATTCGGAGGAGCAAGCTCAAATAGAAATTATGGAGGAGATAATGATAAAGGAAATTGAAATGTTTAGGAAGAATAAGAAACAAAAAGAGAAGGGCACTTCTTTGAAAAGGAAAGCTAGAGTTATGGACAATGAAGAGGACAGTGAAGATGATAATTTGATAGAATATGGTGATATCCTTGCTAGGCTTGAGGAGATGAAAAGACAGAGGGATGATCCACTACTGCATTTTGAAGGGGGCACATATGTTGAGGAAAAGTATGAGACAGAGGATGAGGAACTGTATGAGCCGGGAGGTGAAGAAGAGGATGAAGATGAGCAAGAGGAGGAGGACTGGAGGAAGAGGACGAAGAGGAGGAGGTTGGACAAGATCTGCAGGAGAAGAAAGAGGCCAAGAGACACAGAAAAACCCAACAAGCAGATGTACTTGTGAGCTACGTTGGGATTTCCTCAAAGAGGAGAGGATAAAGCAGTACAGTAGAGATAAGTATTTCCCCCAGTTAAGAACCAAGATTATCAATCCAGTAGGAGAACCACACAGATCCTCGTTAGCAGCACCTACACATACAAAAGCAAATACTTGCACCCAACGCAAACAAGGGGGTTGTCAATCCCCTCAGTGGTTACTTGCAAGGATTAAATCTCGTAGTGGTAGGTGATAAATTGCAAAACAAAGTAAAATAAATAAAATTGCACCAAGGTGTTTTTGTGTTTTTATATATGATAGAAGTAGACCCGGGGCCATAGTTTTCACTAGAGGCTTCCCTCTCAAGCACATAACATACGGTGGGTGAACAAATTACTATTGGGCAATTGATAGAAAAGCGCATAGTTATGACGATATTCAAGGAAAGGATCATGTATGTAGGCATCATGTCCGAGACAAGTAAACGACTCCTGACTGGATCTACTACTATTACTCCACACGTCAAACGCTATCCAACATGCATCTAGAGTATTAAGTATAAAACAGAGTAGCGTTTTAAGCAAGATGACATGATGTAGACAAAGTAAACCCAATCAATATGAATAAACCCCATCGCTTTACCCTTAATGGAAACAATACAAATATGTGCATTGTCCGTTTCTGTCACTGGGACATATAGCACCGCAAGATTGAACCCATCACAAAGCACCTCTTCTATTGCAAGATAAATCACTCTAGTTGGCCAAACCAAACCAATAGATCGAAGAGAAATACAAAGCTATAACAATAATGCATAATAAAGTTCAAAGAAGACTCAATTAATATTCATGAATAATCTGATCATAAACCCAAAATTCATCGGATCCCAACAAACACACCGCAAAATAAGATTACATCAAATAGAACTCCAAGAAGATCGAGGAGAACATTATATTGAAGATCAAAGATACTGGGTTAATAGGTTAGTTCTAGAAAATAATATAAAATAGCATATAATTGCATATAAAACATCCAATTAATACTATAATAGGATGAAACAATCAAAAAGTATAAATACGTTGGGGACATTGGAGACCTATCAGGCATCGCCAAGCTTAATTCCTACTCGTCCTCGAGTAGGTAAATGGTAAAAACAGAATTTTTGATGTGGAATGCTACCTAACATGTTCATCATGTAATCTTTCTTTTATTGTATGCATATTTAGATCTAAATGATTCAAGCAATAGTCTATAACTTGACATAAAGACATCAATACTCAGGCATACCAACAAACAATCATGCCTTTCAAAATAAAAATGCTAAGGAGCGCTATCCCTACAAAATCATATAGCCTTGTAATGCTCCATCTTCTTAACACAAAATATAAATCATGTACAACCCCGGTGTCAGCCAAGCAATTGCTTCATACTTTGTAACCCACTTAAGCTTTTTCAACCCCCACGCAATACACGAGCGCAAGCCATGGATATAGCACTATGGGTGGAATAGAATGCAATGGTAGGGATTAATATGGGGAAGACAAAAAAGGAAGATAGAAGTCTCACATGGACGCGGGTAATCATCGGGCTATGGAGATGCACCATCAATTGATGTCAAAAGGAGTAGGGATTGCCATGCAACAGATGCACTAAGAGCTATAAGTGTATGGAAGCTCAAACTAAAAACTAAGTGGGTGTGCATCCAACTTGCTTGCTCATGAAGACCTCGGGCATTTGAGGAAGCCCATCATCGGAATATACAAGCCAAGTTCTATAATGAAAAATTCCCACTAGTATATGAAAGTGACAACATAGGAGACTCTCTATATGAAAAACATGGTGCTACTTTGAAGCACAAGTGTGGAAAAGGATAGTAACATCACCCTTTCTCTCTTTTTCTCTCATTTTTTTGTTGGGCTCTTTTTGGCCTCTCTTTTTTCCCTATTTATTTATTTATTTATTTCCTCACCGGTACAATGCTCTAATAGTGATGATCATCACACTTCTATTTACTTACAACTTGATAGAACTAAAACATATGACTCTATATGAATGCCTCTGGCAGTGTACCAGGATGTGCAATGATGCTAGCGTAACATGTATGATAATGATAATGATGGACGAACCATAAATACTATGTCAGCTATATGACCATGCAAAGTAATATGACAATGATGATGTATGTCATAATAACGGAACAGTGGAAGTTGCATGGCAATATATCTCAGAATGGCTATGGAAATGCCATGATAGGTATGTATGGTGGCTTTTTAAGGAAGATATAAGGAGGCTTATGTGTGATAGAGCGTATCATATCATGGGGTTTGGATGCACCGGCGAAGTTTGCACCGACTCTCAATATGAAAAAGGGAAATGCGTGGTACCGAAGAGTCTAGCAAATCATGGAAAGGTGAGAGTGCGTATAATCCATGGATTCACATTAGTCATAAAGAACTCACATACTTACTACGATAGTCTATTAGCACTCGAAGCAAAGTACTACTACGCATGCCACTAGGGGGGGGTTGATAGGAGTTAACCATCGTGCGCCCCCGACCTTCACGCAAAGGAAGACACTCAATAATAACTCATGCTCCAACTTTTTAGATAAGTAAAGACCATGCATGCATGCTTCAAGAACCATAAACCTTAACACATCTTACTAAACCACAATTATTCACTAGTACAACCAACATATCACCATCTATATATCGCAAAACTATTGTAAGGAATCAAACTTATCATATTCAGTGATCTACATGAAAGTTTTTATTCTATCCCTCTTGAATACCTATCATCTCAGGACCAATTTCATAACCTGTACTTATTACCATTACTATTTATTAGACTCTCAAAAAGATATAAGTGAAGCATGAGAGTTGATACGTCTCCAACGTATCTATAATTTTTGATTGTCCATGCTATTATATTATCTGTTTTAGCTGTTTAATGGGATTTAATATGCTCTTTTATATTATTTTTGGGACTAACCTATCAACCGGAGGCCCAGTGCCAGTTTCTGTTTTTTTGCCTATTTTAGAGTTTTGCAGAAAAGGAATACCAAACGGAATAAACCTTCGCGATGATCTTTCTTGGACCGAAAGCAAACCAGAAGACTTGGAGTAGAAGTCTGGAACGCCACGAGGAGGCCACGAGGCAGGAGGGCGCGCCCAGGGGGGTAGGCGCGCCCCCCACCCTCGTGGGCCCCTCGTAGCTCCACCGACGTACTTCTTTCGCCTATATATATACTCTTATACCCTAGAAACATCAGGGGGAGCCACGAAACCACTTTTCCACCGCCGCAACCTTCTGTACCCGTGAGATCCCATCTTGGGGCCTTTTTCGGCGATTTGCCGGAGGGGGAATCGATCATGGAGGGCTTCTACATCAACACCATAGCCTCTCCGATGAAGCATGAGTAGTTTACCATAGACCTTCGGGTCCATAGTTATTAGCTAGATGGCTTCTTCTCTCTCTTTGATTCTCAATACAAAGTTCTCCTTGATGTTCTTGGAGATCAATTTGATGTAATACTCTTTTGCGGTGTGTTTGCCGAGATCCGATGAATTGTGGATTTATGAACAAGATTATCTATCAATATTATTAGGTTCTTCTCTGAATTCTTATATGCATGATTTGATATCTTTGCAAGTCTCTTCGAATTATCGGTTTAGTTTGGCCTACTAGATTGATCTTTATTGCAATGGGAGAAGTGCTTAGCTTTGGGTTCAATCTTGCGGTCTCCTTTCCCAGTGATAGTAGGGGCAGCAAGGCACGTATTGTATTGTTGCCATCGAGGATAAAAATATGGAGTTTATATCATATTGCTTGAGTTTATCCCTCTACATCATGTCATCTTGCTTAATGCGTTACTCCGTTCTTATGAACTTAATACTCTAGATGCATGCTGGATAGCAGTCGATGTGTGGAGTAATAGTAGTAGATGCAGAATTGTTTTGGTCTACTTGACACGGACGTGATGCCTATATTCATGATCATTGCCTTAGATGTCTTCATAATTATGCGTTTTTTTATCAATTGCTCGGCAGTAATTTGTCCGCCCACCGTAATACATGCTATCTTGAGAGAAGCCACTAGTGAAACTTATGGCCCCGGGTCTCTTTTCTATCATATTACATCTCTTTTCCATTATATCGCATCTTGTTGACTATTTTGCAATCTTTACTTTCCAATCTATACAATAAAAATACCAAAAATATTTACTTTACTATCTCTATTAGATCTCGCTTTTGCGAGTGACCGTGAAGGGATTGACAATCCCTTTATCGCGTTGGTTGCAAGGTTCTTGATTGTTTGTGCAGGTACGAGGTGACTTGTGCGTCGTCTCCTACCGGATTGATAGCTTGGTTCTCAAAACTGAGGGAAATACTTACGCTACTTTGCCGCATCACCCTTTCCTCTTCAAGGGAAAACCAACGCATGCTCAAGAGGTAGCAAGAAGGATTTCTGGCGCCGTTGCTGGGGAGATCTACGCCAAGTAAATCCATACCAAGTACCCACCATAAACTCTTCTCCCTCGCATTACATTATTTGCCATTCGCCTCTCGTTTTCCTCTCCCCTACTTCTAAAACGATTTTCAAAAACCTTTGCCTTTTCTTCGCCCCTCTTCCGTTTGTCTCTTTTCGCTTGTCTCTTGTGTGTCCGTGTGTTAGATCCCTTGATTTGCCTTCATGGCTAGTCCTCCTATCATTGTTAGTACTCCAGATAATGAAGTTCTCAATTTTAAACAAATGGAGGGAGAAAATCTAAAAGATGCTTGGTATAGAATTGCAATGCTCAAAATAGATCTACTAGGAAGCAATCTACTTCCGTTCTTCTTCAATTTTTATGTAGGCATTACTCCTTGGAATAGACATGTTCTTGATACCATTACCGAAGGGAATTTTTTGGAAGCCATACTTTTGATTCTTATAATGCCATGATAGATTTGTTAGGCCCACCACCTCTTTTGGTCAATGGAACTATTTTAACTTTGGAACATGTGATGCAAAGGCTTGATATTATTGAAAATAAAATTGCCAATGTTGAGTTAATTGAAAATTTGGATAAAAAGATCCACAACCAAATTACTCAATATGGATCTAAGGTAGGAGTTACTCTGAAAAATCTTAGGGAAAAGGAACCCATAGTTAATGAAAAGATAGATCAAGATCCTACTAGAATTGATAATCTCGAAGATATTATTACCAACTTGGGTTCCACTTTTCTGCCATTAAAAATACCTCAAATCCTCCTCCTACCAAAGTTGCCAAGTTTATCTACGTTCCTAAGAATAAGGGTGAATCTTCTAGTAAGGAAAATGAAGACCTCAAATCAATAAGTGTTCACCCCAATTTTTTTGATATCATTAAGGAACCTTTTGGCACAAATGAATTTCTTGATTTCATACCTAGGAGTATTAACAAAACCAAAGAACATCCTAAGGGTTATGTGTGTTCAATTGAAGAATTGCATATCAAGGATGGCAATATCTAGATCTATTCGTGTTTTTATGCCTAGCTAGGGGCGTTAAACGATAGCGCTTGTTGGGAGGCAACCCAATTTTATTTTTGTTCTTTACTTTTTGCTCCTGTTTACTAATAAAAAATTCATCTAGCTTCTGTTTAGATGTGGTTTTATGTTTTATTTAGTGTTTGTGCCAAGTAGAACCTTTGGGAAGACTTGGGTGAAGTCTTTGCAATCTTGCTATAAAAATAGAAACTTTTGCGCTCACGAGAGTAGCTGTCATCTTTTACGGGAGAGTGGTTTTTAAGTTGATTCTTTTTGAAGATGATTAATAGACAAATTCCTCACGTCCACCAATTTATTTCAGAATTTTTAGAGTTACATAAGTATTCGAAAGTTACAGATTGCTACAGACTGTTCTGTTTTTGACAGATTCTGTTTTTCCTGTGTTGTTTGCTTATTTTGATGAATCTATGGGTAGTATCGGGGGGTATGAACCATATATAAGTTGTAATACAGTAGGTTTAACACCAATATAAATAAAGAATGAGTTCATTACAGTACCTTAAAGTGGTGGTTTATTTTCTTACACTAACGGAGCTCATGAGATTTTCTGTTGAAGTTTTGTGTTGTGAAGTTTTCAAGTTTTTGGTTAAAGATTTGATGGATTTTGGAATAAAGAGTAGAAAGAGCATAAGCTTGGGGATTCTCAAGGCACCCCAAGATAAATTCAAGGACAACCAAAAATCCTAAGCTTGGGGATGCCCTGGAAGGCATCCCCTCTTTCGTCTTCGTCTATCGGTAACTTTACTTGAGGCTATATTTTTATTCACCACATGATATGTGTTTTGCTTGGAGCGTCTTGTATGATTTGAGTCTTTGCTTTTTAGTTTACCACAATCGTACTTACTGTACACACCTTTTGGGAGATACACGCATGATTCGGAATTTATTAGAATACTCTATGTGATTCATTTATATCTTTTGAGCTAGACAATATTGCTCTAGTGCTTCACGTATATCTTTTTAGAGCACGGTGGTGGTTTTATTTTATAGAAATTATTGATCTCTCATGCTTCACTTATATTATTTTGAGAGTATTTTAGAACAGCATGGTAATTTTCTTTGGTTATAAAACTAGTCCTAATATGATGGGCATCCAAGATGGGTATAATAAAAACTTTCATATAAAGTGCATTGAGTACTGTGAGAAGTTTGATTCTTTATGATTGTTTGAGATATGAAGGTGGTGATATTAGAGTCATGCTAGTAGAGTAGTTGTGAATTTGAGAGATACTTGTGTTAAAGTTTGTGATTCCCATAGCATGCACGTATGGTCAACAGTTATGTGATGAAGTTGGAGCATGATTTATTTATTGATTGTCTTCCTTATGAGTGGCGGTCGGGGATCGACGATGGTCTTTTCCTAACAATCTATCCCCCTAGGAGCATGCGCGTAATACTTCGTTTTGATAACTAATAAATTTTTGCAATAAGTATGTGAGTTCTTTATGACTAATGTTGAGTCAATGGATTATACGCACTCTCACCCTTCCACCATTGCTAGCATCTCTTGTACCGCGCAACTTTCGCCGGTACCATACACCCACCATTTACCTTCCTCAAAACAGCCACCATACCTACCTATTATGGCATTTCCATAGCCATTCCGAGATATATTGCCATGCAATTTTCCACCATTCCGTTTATTATGACATGCTCCATCATTGTCATATTGCCTTGCGTGGTCATGTAGTTGACATCATACTTGTGGCAAAGCCACCATTCATAATTTTTCATACATGTCACTCTTGAATCATTGCAGATCCTGGTACACCGCCGGAGGCATTCACATAGAGTCATATTTTGTTCTAAGTATTGAGTTCTTGAGTTGTAAGTAAATAAAAGTGTGCTGATCTTCATTATTAGAGCATTGTCCCGGTGAGGAAAGGATGATGGAGACTATGATTCCCCCACAAGTCGGGATGAGACTCCGGATGAAAAAAATAGGCCATAAAAAAGAGAAAAGGCCCAATTAAAAAATGAGAGAAAAAGAGAGAAGGGGCAATGCTATTATCCTTTTACCACACTTGTGCTTCAAAGTAGCACCATGATCTTCATGATAGAGAGTCTCCTATGTTGTCACTTTCATATACTAGTGGGAATTTTTCATTATAGAACTTGTCTTGTATATTCCAATGATGGGCTTCCTCAAAGTACCCTAGGTCTTCGTGAGCAAGCAAGTTGGATGCACACCCGCTTAGTTTTCTTTTTGAGCTTTCATACACTTATAACTCTAGTGCATCCGTTGCATGGCAATCCCTACTCACTCACATTGATATCTATTGATGGGAATCTCCATGGCCCATTGATACGCCTAGTTGATGTGAGCCTATCTTCTCCTTTTTGTCTTCTCCACAACCACCATTCTATTCCACCTATAGTGCTATGTCCATGGCTCATGCTCATGTATTGCGTGAAGATTGAAAAAGTTTGAGAACATCAAAAGTATGAAACAATTGCTTGGCTTGTCATCGGGGTTGTGCATGATTAAATACTTTGTGTGATGAAGATAGAGCATAACCAGACGATATGATTTTGTAGGGATAGATTTCTTTGGCCATGTTATTTTGAGAAGACATGATTGCTTTATTAGTATGCTTGAAGTATAATTATTTTTATATCAATATTAAACTTTTTTCTTGAATCTTTCGGATCTGAACATTCATGCCACAATAAAGAAAACTACATTGATAAATATGCTAGGTAGAATTCCACATCAAAAATTCTATTTTTATCATTTACCTACTCGAGGAGGAGCAGGATTTAAGCTTGGGGATGCTTGATACGTCTCCAACGTATCTATAATTTTTGATTGTTCCATGCTATTATATTATCTGTTTTGGATGTTTAATGGGATTTAATATGCTCTTTTACATTATTTTTTGGACTAACCTATTAACCGGAGGCCCAGTGCCAGTTTCTGTTTTTTTGTTGTTGCCTATTTTAGAGTTCTGCAGAAAAGGAATACCAAATGGAGTCCAAACGGAATGAAACCTTTGCGATGATCTTTCTTGGACCGAAAGCAAACCAGAAGACTTGGAGTAGAAGTCTGGAACGCCACGAGGAGGCCACGAGGCAGGAGGGCGCGCCCATGGGGTAGGTGCGCCCCACCCTCGTGGGCCCCTCATAGCTCCACCGACGTACTTATTTCACCCATATATACTCTTATAGCCTAGAAACATCAGGGGGAGCCACGAAACCACTTTTCAACCGCCGCAACCTTCTGTACCCTGTGAGATCCCATCTTGGGGCCTTTTTCGGCGATCTGCCGGAGGGGGAATCGATCACGGAGGGCTTCTACATCAACACTATAGCCTCTCCGATGAAGCATGAGTAGTTTACCACAGACCTTCGGGTCCATAGTTATTAGCTAGATGGCTTCTTCTCTCTCTTTGATTCTCAATACAAAGTTCTCCTAGATGTTCTTGGAGATCTATTTGATGTAATACTCTTTTGCGGTGTGTTTGCCGAGATCCGATGAATTGTGGATTTATGAACAAGATTATCCATGAATATTATTTGGTTCTTCTCTGAATTCTTATATGCATGATTTGATACCTTTGCAAGTCTCTTCGAATTATCGGTTTAGTTTGGCCTACTAGATTGATCTTTCTTGCAATGGGAGAAGTGCTTAGCTTTGGGTTCAATCTTGCGGTCTCTTTTCCCAGTGATAGTAGGGGTAGCAAGGCACGTATTGTATTGTTGCCATCGAGGATAAAAAGATGGGGTTTATATCATATTGCTTGAGTTTATCCCTCTACATCATGTCATCTTCCTTAATGCATTACTCTGTTATTATGAACTTAATACTCTAGATGCATGCTGGATAGCGGTCGATGTGTGGAGTAATAGTAGTAGACGCAGAATCGTTTTGGTCTACTTGACACGGACGTCATGCCTATATTCATGATCATTACCTTAGATGTCTTCATAATTATGCTCTTTTCTATCAATTGATTGGCAGTAATTTGTTCACCCACCGTAATACATGCTATCTCGAGAGAAGCCACTAGTGAAACCTATGGCCCCCGGGTCTCTTTTCTATCATATTACATCTCTTTTCCATTATATCGCATCTCGTTTACTATTTTGCAATCTTTACTTTCCAGTCTATACAATAAAAATATCAACCCCTTTATCATGTTGGTTGCAAGGTTCTTGATTATTTGTGCAGGTACTAGGTGACTTGTGCATCGTCTCCTACTGGATTGATACCTTGGTTCTCAAAACTGAGGGAAATACTTATGCTACTTTTCTGCATCACCCTTTCCTCTTCAAGGGAAAACCAAGACATGCTCAAGAGGTAGCAAGAGTGCAGCTATTTCTTTAAAATATAACCACCGCCATGCTCTAAAAGATATAAGTGAAGTACTAGAGAAACTGCCTAGCTCAAAAGATATAAGTGAAGCACATAGAGTATTCTAACAAATAACGAATAAATGTGTGTCCCTCTCAAAAGGTGTGTGCAGCAAAGATGATTGTGGCAAACTAAAAAGCAAAAAAGCAAAGACTGTTATAATACATGATGCTCCAAGAAAAACTTATATCATGTGATGAATAAAAATATGGCTCCAAGTAACATAGCGATGGTTGGTAGACGAAAGAGGGGATGCCATCTGGGGCATCCCCGGGCTTAGATGCTTGGGTCTCCTTGAATATTACCTTGGGCTACCTTTGGCATCCCCAAGCATAGGGTCTTGCCGCTCCTTATTCGTTCATCCATTGTGATCTCACCCAAAGCTTGAAAACTTACACACAAAACTCAACAGAAACCTCGTGAGATCCGTTAGTATAACAAGCAAATCATAAACTTTAGGTATTATTGTAAACCCGTTCATATTTTATTATTGCATAATACCTAGTTTGTTCTAACTTCTCCATGACTTATACCCCCGAAAACAATCCATAATTCATTAAAAAAGCAAAATATGCAACGAAAACAAAATCTGACAAAAACAGAACAATCGGTAATGATCTGACCAAACACAATACTTATGTAATTCCAAAATTCTGAAAACATGGGAAATTTTTATATCAATGATGTGTAAAAAATTCAGAAATTTATCACGTTCCAGTAAGCCATAGTAATCATGTACTGGGCGTAAAAGTTTCTGTTTTTCACAGAATCAAGTCAAATCAACTAAATAATCCCAAAGGCTTTACTTGGCACAAACACTAATTTAAACATAAAAACACAATCATAATAGTGGCATAAGTGTATGAGCACAAAAATAAAAGAAAACAAATTGGGTTGTCTCCCAACAAGCTTTTTCTTTATAGACATTAAGATAGGCTTTGAAATTTCATTGATGCTCACATGAAAGACGAGAATTGAAGCACAAAAGAGCATCATAAAACATGTGACAAACAGATTTAATTCTAACATATTTCTTATGCATAGGCATACTATAAGCAAACAAATTATCAAGGCAAGCAAAATCAAGCATAAGGAAGGAAGAAGAAAGAAGCAATAGCAATCTCAACATGATGAGAGGTAATTTAGTAACGTGAAGATTTCAACAACCATATTTGCATCTCTCACAAGAACTACATGTAGGATAATATTCAAATTCAACAATATAACTATCGTGTAAAACATTCTCTTTATGACCCATATGCATGCAAATCCTATAGTCTTCCAAGATAGTGGGATTAACATCAACTAAAGTCATGACCTCTCCAAACCCACTTTTATCAATAGTTTATAAGATTGAGCACTCTCCAAATATGTGGGATTATTTTTCCTAAAGTTTAAACTCTTCCAAACCCACTTTGACTAGTATAGCAAACATTAGTATCAATATCATATTCATCATGAGGCTTAAATAAATTTTCAAGATCATAAGAAGCATCACCTCAATCATGATCATTACAATAAGTAGTGGACATAACAAATTCATCACAATTTTCATATTCATGATTTTAAAGCAAAACTTCATAGAGATAATCAAGTGCACTCAACTCGCTATAAGTTCGTTCAACATAATTAGATCATTTGAAAAGATTAGCGAGTGTATGAGGATGCATAGATATCTTAATTCTCTTGTTTTTCTTTTTGTTCTTGAGTCATGACATATAAACAAAAAAGCAAGCAAACAAGCAAACAAAAATATTTTTGTGTTTTTGTAAAAAAATAGAAGTGGGGGAGATGGAAACGAGAGGAAAAGTAAAATAAAAATAAGATCAAGCATATGATAGTTTGTGTGAAGGTACTTGATAGGTTTTGGTGATGTCTCCCCGCTAAACGGAGCCAAAAATTTGATTTCCTCGATGAGGAGAGGATGAAGCAGTATAGTAGGATAATTATTTCCTCACTTAAGAACCAAGGTTATCAATCCAGGAGGAGAACCACACAGAACCTTGTTAGCAGCTCCTGCACACACAAAAGCAAATACTTGCACCCAACACAAACAAGGGGGTTGTCAATCCCCTCGGCGGTTACTTGCAAGGATTAAATCTCGTAGCGGTAGGTAATAAGATAAATTGCAAAACAAAATAAAATAAATAAAATTGTAGCAAGGTATTTTTGTGTTTTTATATATGATAAAATTAGACCCAGGGGCATAGTTTTTACTGAGACTTCTCTCTCGAGCACATAAATACGATGGGTGAACAAATTACTGTTGGGCAATTGATAGAAAAGCGCACAGTTATGACGATATTCAAGGAAATGATCATGTATATAGACATCACGTCCGAGACAAGTAGACCGACTCCTGCCTGCATGTACTACTATTACTCAACTCATTGACTCGCTATCCAGCATGCATCTATAGTATTAAGTATAAAACAGAGTAATACTTTGAGCAAGATGACATGATGTAGACAAAGTAAACCCAATCAATACGAATAAACCCCACCGTTTTATCATTAATGGCAACAATACAAATACGTGTCTTCTCTCTTTCTATCACTGGGTTATAGAGCACCGCAAGATTGAACCCATCACAAAGCACCTCTCCCATTGCAAGATAAATCAATCTAGTTGGCCAAACCAAGCCGGTAGATCAGAGAGAACTACAAAGTTATAACAATCATGCATAATAAAGTTTAGAGAAGACTCAATTAATATTCATGAATAATATGATCATAAACCCACAATTCATCAGATCCCAACAAACACACCGCAAAAGATGATTACATCAAATAGAACTCCAAGAAGATCGAGGAGAACATTGTATTGAAGATCAAAGAGAGAGAGAGAAGAAGCTATCTAGCTACTAGTTATGGATCCGTAGGTCTATGGTGAACTACTCACGCTTCATCGGAAGGTAGCAAGGATGATGTACAAGCCATTTGTGATCGATTACCCCTCCAGCAGAGTACCGAAAAAGGCCTCCAGATGGGATCACGGAAGAATAGAAACTTGTGCCGGCGAAAAAGTGTTTCGGGTGGCTCTATGTTGGTTTCCCAATTTTAGAGAATTTATGGAGGTGAAATTAGGTCAGACGAAGCCACGTGGGGCCCACGAGGCATCAAGGAGCGCCCTATTGCCTTGCCGTCTCCTTGCTTCTGGTTTGGTCTCCTCATGAAGCTTCTAGGTTCTCTCTTGTCCAGAAAAATCATCAAAAAGTTTCATAGCGTTTGGACTACGTGGTAAAGATTTCCTGGAAAACCAAAAACAAGCAAAAAAACAACAAATGGCACTAGGCTTTAGGTTAGTAGGCTACTCCCAGAAAATAATACTCCCTCCGCTCCAGAATATAAGGTCTATTGGTTTCCTTGCAAGTCAATCATTTGAATGTTTGAACAAGATTATAGAATAAAATAACAACATCTACATTACCTAGTAGATAAAATATGAAACAACTTTCATGATGGATAAAATGATATAAATTTTGTATGGTGAATGTCGATATATTTTCCTAAAAACTCAGTCAAACTTTCACTCGTTTGACTTTTAGAAAACAAATACACCTTATATAAAGGAATGGGGGGGGAGTATAAAGAGCATATAATTGCATATAAAACATCGAAGATTGATACTATAATAGCATGGAACAATAAAAATTATAGATATGTTGGAGACATATCAGCAGAGCACATGCAAGTATAGACCACTTGCTTGAGGAGGACTGGATACCATCATCTCATGAGGACAGGAAATCATTAGACGGGTTAGGAATATGATGATGGGGATGAGGCATTGGCACATGTGTTGCCTAGGAAGAGCAGAGAAAAGAAGATGAAGCTAAGAACTTGGTATGATGAGGAGAGAGCTCAACCATAGGAGCAATCTATGAAGCATCTTTGCTTCACAGATGTGTACCGTCTCAAAGGTGCGCTTCGAACTCAACATATTTCATAGAACAAGAACTTGAGTACCATTGAAATTGCAATGATAGGATTACAGTGCAGTGCATCGATGAAAATGCCCTTTTTATATAGCAGTTTCTCAGATTGCAAATGAGAAGACATTTGCCACCAGGAAGCAATATTTGGTGCACACATGCCCTTCTGTGTCAGAGAACAACAAAGTCACTGCCAAGTGGGTTGCAAAACATTGTTAGGAGGCAATCAGGAATGACCCATGCACAATAATCACAACAATTACTAACACCGCAAATAGCAAGTATGGAGTGGAGATATTAACCCACATGGACTACAGGGATAAGAAGGTAGCTAAGAAAATTGTTTTAGGAGATCAGAAGGCCTAGTACACTAGTATTAGGGATTACTTGCAGGTTGTGCTAGATAGTAATCCAGGTTCTAGATGTATTGTTACAACAAAATATCCGAAGGAGTATCCAAGCAAGAACCCTAGGTTTCATGGGTTGTTTTTCTGCCTAAATGGATCCAAAGAAGGGTTTCTCAATGGCTGCAAAACCATTCATAGGTAATTCCCCTGTATTGTTGTCTGTATAATCAATATGTGCTTTCATCTACTTAACATTTATGCTTTCATTAACTTATTATAGGTGTGGATGGATGCTTCATAAAGTTCACTACTGGTCAACAAATTCTTGTTACTACTGGAAGAGATGGAAACAATAATATATTTCCCATTGCTTTTGGAATTGTTGACAAGGAGGACACTGGTTCCTATATCAACTGAGGATAGAAATTGGTGGAAAATCTAGGAAGTTTGGTTACTAGACAATCATTTCTGATAGGCAGAAGGTAATATATTTCCCTTGTGGTTATTTTACTTTCTGCTAGTTACTTTCATTTAGTTGTAGTTATTAAAGCACATTTACTTAGTTGTAGCTACTTTCATACAGGGCCTTCTAAATGCCATAAACAAAGTATTCCCTAATTGCCCACCAGGATTTTGCCTTATACATATTTACCAGAACTTTCAAAATGCTAGGTTTAGAGGACCAGAATTAAAGAAATACATGGATGCAGCTAGTTACTCATATACTGAGCATGGTTTTCAAGTTGCAATGGAAAAGTTAAAGAGTGAGTGTGAGGCAACTTGGGCATGTATTAGTAAAATACCTAAACACACTTGGGCTAGACATGTCATGGATTTGAACTACAAAACAGACTTAATTTTTAACAACTTAAGTGAGGTTTTCAACTAGTGGGTTCTAGATGTCAGGTCTAAGCCAATAAGGACCATGGTTAATGGAAAAAGAACTAAGTTAATGGTCAAGTTCAATGCAAATAGAACCAAAACTGAGACAGTCAGATGGGAGATTTGTCCAACATATGCCAAGAAATTGGAGGAAGCAAAGAAGTGGTCTAGGAACTACCAATCTTTGATGCCTGACCCACATCTTTACCAAGTGATAAGCGGGATAGAGAACTTATGAAGTCAACCTGGAACATAGGACTTGTGGCTGTACGAAGTGGGATATGACAGCAGTGCCTTGTATCCATGCTATTTCTGCCATAAACAATGCTAAGCTTCAACTAGAGGACTTTGCTCGTGATTTAAAAATACAATGTACAAGGCAGCTTACAGTTCCATCATATATCTTGTACCTGGCCCTGACATGTAGCCAAGGACAGATAGTGTGGACATTGAGCCTCCAATTTTCAAAGAACATAAGGGCAGAGCACAAACTAAGAGGAGAAAGGGGCAATATGAGAAGTCAGCTCTCAAAAACACTTCAAGGATGGCCTCAATTACTTGCTCTAATTTCAATAAGGTGGGCCATAGATACACCAGTTGACATGATGGTTTGAAGCCTACACTAGCCATGAGAAAGAACAAGCATCAGGTATCTGACATGCTAACAATAGTCTTAAATTTCTTGATACTTTGTTCTTTCTTTTGTTCATAACCAGCTTACTTACTAATCTTCAATTATTTTGTAGTCAAGCACCAGCTCTTACCCACCTAATGCTAGTGCCACACCAGCAACAACAAGGACTGCAACCTTTGCTACTGCTAGTGCCACAACAGTACCAGCAAAGACTGCAGCCTCTACTGCTGCAAGTGCTGCACCACCAAAGTGGGCAATCTCTACTGCTACACCAGCGAGGAGGGCATCATCTGCTGCTTCTATGGTTGCACAACAAGGAGGGCATCATTTGTTGCTGCTACTAGTTCATCTGTTGCCGCACCAACAACTAGATCTTCATCATCTACTGCAAAAGGTAAGGCACCATCAACTAGACCTTCATCTGCTACTACAAAGGGACCAAGGCAAGCTTTCTTACCTCCAAGACCTATTGGTGGTTCTTAGAGAACAAGAAGCCCACACACAAAATGAAGGAGTACTTGACTGCTTCTGGTGCCCAATGATAATGATGTTGGGTACATGTTCCCTCCAAACAATGCACTGATGTTGTGTTGTTATGCCGTGTCAAACTATGAACTGGTATATTTTGGTAATGATGTGTCAAACTATTGTGATGATCAAGTGATGGTCTGCTACATATTGTGATGATCAAAATATGTTCTGCTACATATTGTGATGATCAAGTTATGTTGTGCTACATACTGTCTAACTAAATTAAGTTATGTTGTGAGTTGTATGTTGCTGTCATGATCAAGGTATGAAAAGTGAACCCTATTTGATGCCTCGACGTCGAAAAACCCCGCAATATGCCAAGATGACCCTATTTGATGCCTCGATGTCACAAAATCCTAAAATGCCAAGTGCACCCTTTTGATGCCTCAACATCGACAAAACCCCTAAAATGCCAAGACCCTATTTGATGCCTCGACATCGACAAAACCCCTAAAATGACAAGTGAACCCTTTTGATGCCTCGACATCGACAAAACCCCTAAAATGCCAAGTGTACCCTTTTGATGCCTTGACATCGAAAACCCCCTAAAATGCCAAGATGACCCTATTTGATGCCTTGACATCGACAAAACCCTTAAAATGCCACCTATCTGATGCCTCGACATAAAAAAACCCAAATGCCAAG
>NC_041391.1:239956732-239969426 GCF_002162155.2 Triticum dicoccoides
AAAACCCCTAAAATGCCAAGTGCACCCTTTTGATGCCTCGACGCTGATAAAAACCCTAAAATGCCAAGATGACCCTATTTGATGCCTCCACATTGACAAAACCCCTAAAATGCCAAGATGACCCTATTTGATGCCCCAACGTCGACAAAACACCTAAAACGCCAAGATGACCTATTTGATGCCTCAACATCGATAAAACCCCTAAAATGCTAAGATGACAGTATTTGATGCCTCGGCGTTGACAAAACCCCTAAAATCACAAGTGAACCCTTTTGATGCCTCGAAGTCGATAAAACCCCTAAAATGACAAGTGAACCCTAAAACCCCTAAAGCAACATAGTTAACATCATATTGGATAGGTAGCATCACATTCAACAATTCAAAACATATTGGAACATCAAAATCATCAAAATGTAGTATCACATTCAACAATTCAAAATAACATAGTTAATATCACATTCAACAATTCAAAATAGCATAGTTATGATCACATTCATCATAGTGCATATTTAATAGATAGGTAGCATCACATTCAGGATAATTTCAAATCCATACGTAACCATAGTACTAGGTCAGTACATTGCATAACCATAGTTCAGACAATTATAACTACTTTCATTACAGCAATGCCAAACCACACCCTACAAAAGGTCATCAAATGCCAAATGATACTGCCATTGTTCTCTTCCACAACTAGCTGCTCATTCATTTATGATGGTCTTCATCCCCTGCAGCTTCACATTGTTCTTTACCACAGCCAGCGTGAGCTCATCAATGTGGATCTGCAAGTTCTTCCTCTCTTTAGCTAGCTTGAGGTTCCTAATGACACTAGCTTGAGCAATTGTCAGATTCTTAACCATGTCATACTTCTCTTGTAGCTTGCTACTTTCAGGATCTTTCTTTTCTATCTCTGCCCTCTGCTCCTGGGCATCCAAAAGAGCATTGACATCTTCAACCAACTTCTCATAGCTAGCCTGTAGCTTCTTCTCTTGTGTCACGTTATGAACAAAAAATGGATTCATCACATTGTCCTCAGTCATGTTTCCCTTACTCTCTTCATACATATCCCATAACTGGGCCAATCCATTGTATTGAGCCAAGCTGGATCAATCCATTCAACCAGTCCATGATTTTTACCTTGCTAGAGAAATACAGTGTTAAACTACATAGTGCCTGCAAGCTCAAGCTAGATTATTTAAAATACACTGGAGTGCTTACAAGCTAGCTTATTAAAAAATTGTCCTTAAATACAGTGCTTGCAAGCTCAAGCTAGATTATTTAAAAACCCAGTGCTTGTAAGCCATGCTATAAAATAACGAACTGATGACAATCCTAGTAAACAATGGTGTTGTGCTCTAAAGTAAACAACGAGTGCTTCCACTAACCCATTCATCCAGTATCCTAAAATATTAAAAACATGCTAGATCCAGAGTAAACAATGGTGCCAGATATGCTAAGCAATGAGTGCTTCCACTGTTCTATGCATGCATAGTACAGATCCAGAGTAAACAATATGACCTCAAGTAACTAACCAACTAAACATGGTGCTTAGCATACATTCAATACTAAACAATTACAGATAAGAACATATTAAATCGACAACTTTCAATTATAATCAGTTTGAACCTTACCTTCTCAGCACAAGAAAGGAACCTCCTCCAGTAAGAATGCCTTCGAAAGCAACCTGCCTCTCTGTTGCCTTCCTATGTCCGTGACACAAAATAAGCAAGTCCGTTTCAAGGACCTGGAAATCAGAGTCCTCCGTGGTAGTAGGGATCTATGCGCGCAAAAGGAAAGGCAAAGACTTGAAACAGAACTTCAAAAGAAGCTCCATGGAGAAATCCCCCAAATCACAAACTCTAACCCTAATTCTAAGAACTGACCTTCATGGTACCGTCGTCGAAAGATCAGCTCATACTCGGTGGTGTGCTCGCTGCTGTCGCCATCACTCCATGACACCATGGCACGACGGCGTGACGATGTTGGAGAGCAAGAACAACGCGTGCGCCCGCGAGAGAGAGAGCGAGAGCAGATAAAAAGCAGAGAGTGTGTGTGTGTGTGTGAGAGAGAGAGAGAGCAGAGACGGAGAGAGGAGTAATGATTCGGTCTATTTTGACATGGTTGTCTCCATGGCGCTGTCTAGCGCCGTCTAACGCCGATCGGGACAGCTCTTTAAGCCATGTAGGCAAAAGACGGCCCCCATGTGTCATAAGCTCAGTTAACAGAATTAGATTGGTCGACCAGTGATTTTTACAAATAGATTACACAAGACATGGATGTGGTGTTTTCTGTTAAAATTTAAAATAATGGTTTCTGTTAAACTAGCCTTGAATGTTGTGGTTTCCTGTGGTTTACCTGGGAGGGCGAGAAGTGGCGCGTGCATGCAGCCAGGCAGCTCGCAACGAGAGCTCCTATCCCACATGCTGCTGTGTGCTGGGATGACGGTCAAGGCGAAGTAGAGCAACCCACCTCCGCGACCACACCAATGGCAACCACTTCTTGCTCCTTGCCGCTCACCTCCACCGCAACCCTCTCCACCTTCTAGCTGGCATCCCCCTCCTCCAAGCGCTTCCTCCCCTTCTCGTCCCGCCTGCCACGCCCTGGTACCTACCTCCACGCGGGCTCCCTCAGGGAGTGGCGCGAGTTTGAGGACGCCGTCAAGAGCAAGGACCTCGCGCGCTCCACTTCCTACAGTCCATGGAGCCCTTGTCTTATCCGGAAGAGGACACAAATGTGGCTACACAGGTGGCTCTCCTCTGTCGCCAGGGCGGGACTTGGACGTGTTGGACACCTGCATCGATGCAGATGCCATGCGGCTCGCCGGCCGGGGGTACCAGTTCCTCTCCGACTACGGGGTCCTCGCGAGCTTCGGCAAGTGCAAGAACATAGGTAAATGGCGATCTCTCGTTATTTATCCCTTTTTTGCATGATACTTGAATAAAATTATTATCCTGGTTGCCAAAATGCTTTTTGTACTTGGTGTAGAATTTGATATGTTAGTTGTTAGCAATGATCGGTGAGGTCTACGGGATTCATGGTAAAATCCAGCATTCTAGCTTTATAGGGCAGTTGGATATCTAGAATGCTAAGTTGTGAATTTTTTTTTGGAACCAGGATTTCCCCTTTTCCATTACTAAGAATGGAAATACAACATTCTTATAGGATGAAAATAGGGAGTGGGGAGAGGGGAGAGCGAGTTCAACGCACTGCTAGGAAACCCACTTCACTCGCCCGTGAAAACCTAGTTAGCACCAAAACCACAACTAGCCGTATTACATGGCGCAACATCGCCAACAAGTCTGAGGTAACAGTTTTTCCAAAGAACGTAAAGATACTGCCAAAACACGCGGCTACAGAGGATCATCCACGCTTTAGTCTTCACTATCGAGCGGAAACGTCAGAAGCACGCCCATCATTTCCCGATCTTGGCCGACGCATCACAGAACCTCATTAGCATCTGCTACCTCTTGAGCATGCGTTGGTTTTCCCTTGAAGAGGAAAGGGTGATGTAGCAAAGTAGCATAATTATTTCCCTCAGTTTTGAGAACCAATGTATCAATCCAGTAGGAGATGACGCACAAGTCACCTAGTACCTGCACAAACAATCAAGAACTTTGCAACCAACGCGATAAAGGGGTTGTCAATCCCTTCACGGTCACTCGCAAAAATGAGATCTAATAGAGATAGTAAAGTAAATATTTTTTGTATTTTTGTTGTATAGATTGGAAAGTAAAGATTACAAAATAGTAAACGAGATGCGATATAATGGAAAAGAGATGTAATATGATAGAAAAGAGACACAGGGGCCATATGTTTCACTAGTGGCTTCTCTCGAGATAGCATGTATTACGGTGGGTGAACAAATTACTACCGAGCAATTGATAGAAAAGAGCATAATTATGAAGACATCTACGGTAATGATCATGAATATAGGCATCACATCCGCGTCAAGTAGACCGACACGATTCTGCATCTACTACTATTACTCCACACATCGACCGCTATCTAGCATGCATCTAGAGTATTAAGTTCATAAGAATGGAGTAATGCATTAAGCAAGATGACATTGTGTAGAGGGATAAACTCAAGCAATATGATATAAACCCCATCTTTTTATCCTTGATGGCAACAGTACAATACATGCCTTGCTGCCCCTACTGTCACTGGGAAAGGACACCGCAAGATTGAACCCAAAGCTAAGCACTTCTCCCATTGCAAGAAAGATCAATCTAGTATGCCAAACTAAACCGATAATTGAAAGAGACTTGCAAAGATATCAAATCATGCATATAAGAATTTAGATAAGAACCAAATAATATTCATAGATAATCTTGTTCATAAATCCACAATTCATCAGATCTCGTCGAACACACCGCAAAAGAGTATTACATCAAATAGATCTCCAAGAACATCGAGGAGAACTTTGTATTGAGAATCAAAGAGAGAGAAGAAGTCATCTAGCTAATAACTATGGACACGAAGGTCTGTGGTAAACTACTCACGCTTCATCGGAGAGGCTATGGTGTTGATGTAGAAGCCCTTCCTGATCGATTCCCCCTCCGGCAGATCGCCGGAAAAGGCCCCAAGATGGGATCTCACGGGTACAGAAGGTTGCAGCAGTGGAAAAGTAGTTTCGTGGCTCCCCCTGATGTTTCTAGGGTATAAGAGTATACATAGGCGAAAGAAGTACGTCGATGGAGCTACGAGGGGCCCACGAGGGTGGGGGGCGCGCCCTCCTGCCTCGTAGCCTCCTCGTGGCGTTCTAGACTTCTACTCCAAGTCTTCTAGTTTGCTTTCGGTCCAAGAAAGATCATCGCAAATGTTTCATTCCGTTTGGACTCCGTTTGGTATTCCTTTTCTGCAAAACTCTAAAATAGGCAAAAACAGAAACTGACACTGGGCCTCCGGTTAATAGGTTAGTCCCAAAGATAATATAAAAGAGCATATTAAAGCCCATTAAACATCCAAAACAGATAATATAATAGCATGGAATAATCAAAAATTATAGATATGTTGGAGACGTATCAAGCATCCCCAAGCTTAATTCCTGCTCGTCCTCGAGTAGGTAAATGATAAAAATAGAATTTTTGATTTGGAATGCTACCTAGCATATTTATCAATGTAATTTTCTTTATTGTGGCATGAATGTTCAGATCCGAAAGATTCAAGACAAAAGTTTAATATTGACATAAAAATAATAATACTTCAAGCATACTAACAAAGCAATCATGTCTTCTCAAAATAATATGGCCAAAGAAAGCTATCCCTACAAAAATCATATAGTCTGGTTATGATCTATCTTCATCACACAAAGTATTTAATCATGCACAACCCCGATGACAAGCCAAGAAATTGTTTCATACTTTTGATATTCTCAAACTTTTTCAATCTTCATGCAATACATGAGCGTGAGCCATGGACATAACACTATAGGTGGAATAGAATGGTGGTTGTTGAGAAGACAAAAAGGAGAAGATAGTCTCACATCAACTAGGCGTATCAATGGGCTATGGAGATGCCCATCAATAGATATCAATGTGAGTGAGTAGGGATTGCCATGCAACGGATGCACTAGAGCTATAAGTGTATGAAAGCTCAAAAAGAAAACTAAGTGGGTGTGCATCCAACTTGCTTGCTCACGAAGACCTAGGGCACTTTGAGGAAGACCATCATTGGAATATACAAGCCAAGTTCTATAATGAAAATTTCCCACTAGTATATGAAAGTGACAACATAGGAGACTCTCTATCATGAAGATCATGGTGCTACTTTGAAGCACAAGTGTGGTAAAAGGATAGTAGCATTGCCCCTTCTCTCTTTTTCTCTCATTTTTTTGTTATTTTTATTTTTTTATTTGGGCCTTTTCTCTTTTTTTATGGCCTCTTTTTTTTTTCTTTTCTTTTTCGTCCGGAGTCTCATCCCGACTTGTGATTGAATCATAGTCTCCGTCATCCTTTCCTCATTGGGACAATGCTCTAATAATGAAGATCATCACACTTTTATTTACTTACAACTCAAGAATTACAACTCAATACTTAGAACAAAATATGCCTCTATGTGAATGCCTCCGGCGGTGTACCGGGACGTGCAGTGATTCAAGAATGACATGTATGAAAAATTATGACTGGTGGCTTTGCCACAAATACGATGTCAACTACATGACCATGCAAGGCAATATGACAATGATGGAGCGTGTCATAATAAACGGAATGGTGGAAATTTGCATGGCAATATATCTCGGAATGGCTATGGGAATGCCATAATAGGTAGGTATGATGGCTTTTTTGAGGAAGGTAAACGGTGGGTGTATGGTACTGGTGAAAGTTGCACGGTACAAGAGAGGCTAGCAATGGTGGAAGGGTGAGAGTGCGTATAATCCATGGACTCAACATTAGTCATAAAGAACTCACATACTTATTGCAAAAAATTATTAGTTATCGAAACAAAGTATTACGCACATGCTCCTAGCGGGATAGATTGGTAGGAAAATACCATCGCTCATCCCCGACCGCCACTCGTAAGGAATACAATCAATAAATAAATCATGCTCCAACTTCATCACATACCAGTTCACCATACATGCATGCTACGGGAATCACAAACTTTAACACAACTATCTCTCAAATTCACAACTACTCTACTAGCATGACTCTAATATCACCATCTTCATATCTCAAAACAATCATAAAGAATCAAACTTCTCGTAGTATTCAATGCACTTTATATGAAAGTTTTTATTATACCCATCTCGGATGCCCATCATATTAGGACTAGTTTTATAACCAAAGCAAATTACCATGCTGTTCTAAAAGACTCTCAAAATAAAATAAGTGAAGCATGAGAGATCAATAATTTCTATAAAATAAAACCACCACCGTGCTCTAAAAAGATATAAGTGAAGCACTAGAGCAATATTGTCTAGCTCAAAAGATATAAGTGAAGCACATAGAGTATTCTAATAAATTCCGAATCATCCGTGTCTCTCCCAAAAGGTGTGTACAGCAAGGATGATTGTGATAAACTAAAAATCAAAGACTCAAATCATACAAGACGCTCCAAGAAAAACAGATATCATGTGGTGAATAAAAATATAGCCTCAAGTAAAGTTACTGATAGACGAAGACGAAAGAGGGGATGCCTTCCGGGGAAAGCATTCCCAAGCTTAGGCTTTTGGTTGTCCTTGAATTTATATTTGTTTGCCTTGGGAATCCCCAATATTAGGCTCTTGCCACTCCTTATTCCAAAATCCATCAAATCTTTACCCCAAAACTTGAAAACTTCACAACACAAAACTTCAACAGAAAATCTCATGAGCTCCGTTAGTATAAGAAAATAAACCACCACTTTATGGTACTGTAATGAACTCATTATTTTTTTATATTGGTGTTAAACCTACTGTATTCCAACTTCTCTATGGTTCATACCTCCCCCCCTGATACTACTCATAGATTCATCAAAATAAGCAAACAACACACAAAAAACAGAATCTGTCAAAAACAGAACAGTCTGTAGCAATCTGTAACTTTCGAATACTTATGTAACTCTAAAAATTATGAAATAAATTGGTGGACGTGAGAATTTGTCTATTAATCATCTGCAAAACGAATCAACCTAAAATCTCTCTCCATTAAAAAATTACAGCTATTCTTGTGAGCGCAAACGTTTCTGTTTTTTACAGCAAGATCGCAAAGACATCACCCAAGTCTTCCCAAAGGTTCTACTTGGCACAAACACTAATTAAAACGTAAAAACACATATAAACAGAAGCTATATGAATTATTTATTACTAAACAGGATCAAAAAGCAAAGAACAAAAATAAAATTGGGTTGCCTCCCAACAAGCGCTATCGTTTAACGCCCCTAGCTAGGCATAATTTCAATGATGCTCACATGAAAGACAAGAATTGAAGCACAAAGAGAGCACCATAAAACACGTGACAAACACATCTAAGTCTAACATACTTCCTATGCATACGCATCTTGTAGGCAAACAAATTATCATAGCAAGCAAAAACTAGCATTTGCAACGAAGCGGAAAGAAACAATAGCAATCTCAACATAACGAGAGGTAATTTAGTAACATGAAAATTTCTACAACCATATTTTCCTCTCTCATAATAATTACATGTGGTTTCATAAGCAAATTCAACAGAATAGCTATCACATATAATATTTTCAACACGATCCACATGCATGCGAAGTTGACACTCTTCCAAAATAGTGGGATTAACATTAACTAAAGCCATGACCTCTCCAAACCCACTTTTATCAAAAAATTCATAAGATTGAACATTCCCCAAATATGTGGGATCTAAAGTTGACACTCTTCCAAACCCACTTTCAATAATATTGCAAACACTATTATCAATCTCATATTCATCATGGGGCTTAAATAAATTTTTAGGATCATAAGAAGAATCACCCCAATCATGATCATTGCAACAAGTAGTAGACAAAGCAAAACTAGCATACCCAAGCTTAGGGTTTTGCATATTTTTAGCATAATTGACATCAATAGAATTTATATTAAAATCATTGCAATCATGCTTTTTATTCAAGGAGCTATTGTGAATCTCTTCATAAATTTCTTCATCACAGTTTTCAGATTCACGAATTTCAAGCAAAATTTCATAAAGATAATTGAGTGCACAAAACTCACTAGTAATTGGTTCATCATAATCGGATCTCTTAAAAAGATTAGAAAGTGGATGAGGATCCATAAACTTTTAGCAAGGGAAGATGCAAGCAAAAAGAAGGCACATGGTAACACAAGTGAACAAAAGATCGAACAGAAGAAGGGCGAAGGTTTTTGAAAATCGATTTAAAAGTTGGGGAGAGGAAAATGAGAGGCGAATCGCAAATAATGTAATGCAAGGGAGAAGAGTTTATGATGGGTACTTGGTATGGCTTGACTTGGCGTAGATCTCCCGGCAACGGCGCCAGAAATCCTTCTTGCTACCTCTTGAGCATGCGTTGGTTTTCCCTTGAAGAGGAAAGGGTGATGCAGCAAAGTAGCGTAAGTATTTCCCTCAGTTTTGAGAACTAAGGTATCAATCCAGTAGGAGACGATGCACAAGTCACCTAGTACCTGCACAAACAATCAAGAACCTTGCAACCAACGCGATAAAGGGGTTGTCAATCCCTTCACGGTCACTCGCAAAAGTGAGATCTAATAGAGATAGTAAAGTAAATATTTTTGGTATTTTTGTTGTATAGATTGGAAATTAAAGATTACAAAATAGTAAACGAGATGCGATATAATGGAAAAGAGATGTAATATGATAGATAAGAGACCCGGGGGCCATAGGTTTCACTAGTGGCTTCTCTCGAGATAACATGTATTAGGGTGGGTGAACAAATTACTGCCGAGCAATTGATAGAAAAGCACGTAATTATGAAGACATCTAAGGCAATGATCATGAATATAGGCATCACGTCCGTGATAAGTAGACCGAAATGATTCTGCATCTACTACTATTACTCCACACATCGACCGCTATCCGGCATGCATCTATAGTATTAAGTTCATAAGAATGGAGTAACACATTAAGCAAGATGACATGATTCAGAGGGATAAACTCAAGCAATATGATATAAACCCCATCTTTTTATCCTAGATGTAAACAATACAATACGTGCCTTGCTTCCCCTACTGTCACTGGGAAAGGACACCGCAAGATTGAACCCAAAGCTAAGCACTTCTCCCATTGCAAGAAAGATCAATCTAGTTGGCCAAACTAAACCGATAATTCGAAGAGACTTGCAAAGATATCAAATCATGCATATAAGTATTCAGAGAAGAACCAAATAATATTCATAGATAATCTTGTTCATAAATCCACAATTCATCCGATCTCGCCAAACACACCGCAAAAGAGTATTACATCAAATAGATCTCCAAGAACATCGAGGAGAACTTTGTATTGAGAATCAAAGAGAGAGAAGAAGCCATATAGCTAATAACTATGGACCCGAAGGTCTATGGTAAACTACTCACACTTCATCGGAGAGGCTATGGTGTTGATGTAGAAGCCCTCCGTGATCGATTCCCCCTCCGGCAGATCGCCGGAAAAGGACCCAAGATGGGATCTCACGGGCACAGAAGGTTGTGGAGGTGGAAAAGTGGTTTCGTGGCTCCCCTGATGTTTCTAGGGTATAAGAGTATATATAGGCGAAAGAAGTACGTCGGTGGAGCTACGAGGGGCCCACGAGGGTGGGGGCGCACCCTCCTGCCTCGTGGCCTCCTCGTGGCGTTCCAGACTTCTACTCCAAGTCTTCTGGTTTGCTTTCGGTCCAAGAAAGATCATCACGAAGGTTTCATACTGTTTGGACTCCGTTTGGTATTCCTTTTCTGCAAAGCTTTAAAATAGGCAAAAAACAAAAACTGGCACTAGGCCTTCGGTGAATAGGTTAGTACCAAAAATAATATAAAAGAGCATATTAAATCCCATCAAACATCCAAAACAGATAATATAATAGCATGGAACAATAAAAAATTATAGATACATTGGAGACGTAAGCATCATGGTCCCACTGTCACTACAAAAAAATACACTTCCATGAAGATACGTGTTTGTCACAGTAGGTCACATTTTTTGTCATGCATGTACATCCATGACGATTTTATGACAGAATCAAGATAGTCATACCTGTGCTGCGTTGAAGTGTTCCATGACATTACCAAAATTATCATCACGGAAGTGTCCACTTCCATGATGATAAATCATGCGTCACAGAAGTGATTTCGTCAAGGGTGACTGACACGTGGCATCCACCGTAACGGAACGCCGTTAAGCTATCGAGTCCGGTTTTGGATCCGATAACCCGTTAACAGCCTGGACCAATGAGGATTTTCCACGTGTAAAATCATCATTGGCCGGAGGAAACACGTGTTGCCTCACCGTTGGGACAGATGTCATCCACTCATTGGACATGAGGCACCTATGATAGGTCGACACGTGGCACGGCCCAATAGTGGCCCATCCCGATGAAAAAGGCTGGCCCAGTAAAAATTAGCAGGCCAGCCCATATAAGGCCTACTTGTGGTAGGTCCATTTAAGCCCACGGCCCATATGAGATGTGCCAATTCGGCCCGTCAACGGCCTGTTAAAGATTTGACACCAGTGCAGCCCATCGTCAGTTCGACCCCGTTAACAGCCTGCTATATATTTGGGCTCAATATTGGCCCGATGAGATTTCGGCCTATTAACGGCCCATTCAATGGATGGGCCAATTTTCAGGATGTACATCTTTCGGCCTTTTAGCGACCCATTTAAATGTTGGGATGATTTCTGGCCGGGTGTGTCTTTCAGCCTGTTGACGGCCCATAAATCAGTTGGGCCATTTGTAGTCGGACCTGAGTTTCGGCCTTTTAGCGACCCATTTAAGTGTTGGGCCAATTTTTGGCCCGGTGTGTCTTTCAGCCTGTTGACGACCCATAAATCAGTTGGGCCATTTGTAGTCGAACATGAGTTTTGGCCTTTTAGCGACCCATTTAAGTGTTGGCCAATTCCCGGCCCTGTATGCCTTTCATCCTGTTAACGGACCATAAATGAGTTGGGCCATTTGTAGTCGGACCTGAGTTTTGGCCTTTTAATGGCCCATGCCCTTCATGGTCCAATACCAGCCCTGTTTCTCTTTCAGCCTGCTAAAGGCCCACAACACAGTTGGGCAATTTATAATACGACCTGACTTTCGGCCTCTTAGCGGCCCATGCTCTTCATGGTCCAGTACAAGCCCGTTGTCTCTTTCGGCTTGCTAAAGGCCCACAGTATAGTTGGGCCATATGTAGCCCGAACTTAGTAACGGCCTGTTAATGGCCCGTGAAATCAAATGGGCCCACTTGTTGCCCGCTTCGATGTCGGCCTGTTAACGACCCGGGAGGTAAGAGGGCTGACCATTAACTTTCGGCCTGGTAACGGCCCATTAACTTAATGGGCCCACTAAAGTTCGTACATGTCTTTAGGCCAAATTAGATAATTTGAGCCCATTACGACTAGCAATTATGATGCACAGGACCAAAACCGATCAAGCAAAGGTACGTCATACAAGGAAAAACATTGCACATCCAGCATATATTACAGGAAATTACATCCACTGGGCAATCAAGGATTGATGCCAGTGCAAATAAATGAACAGAACCTAGCGATCTACAACGTCACAATCTGCAACGTCAGCACGGATGACACCCATAAGGATGTGACACTACAAAAAAAGACACATCCGTGACATTTTGGGCCGAACGATTTTTTTCTGTCATACATATGACACTTCTATGATGATAATTGTGACAAAACTTGGTATCATCATAGATGTGGTGGGCTCCTACTTCTATGACAAAAAATCATGACAGAAAATGCGCTTTTTGTCCTGGGCAGGCCGGAGACGCAGCTGGATGACATTCTTTGGGCCATCCATGACGGAAAAACCCTGGTAGAAGCGAGGGCGAGGAAAATTTCGGGGAGTTCCCGGTTATGGTGGGAGGTCGGGGGCCGAGTGATGCGCGTTTCTCTCGTACACGCACGCGCGTGTGTGCGAGGTGTTGGCTCTAACTGAACCCGAGCGAGGCGTTGGGCTCTAACTGAACCCGAGCGATTGCACTGCAAGCTACGCGTTATTGAACCCGAGTGATCGATCGATGGCTATTAACTGAACCCGATTGAGCGATTCCTTCACTACTGCTGCTAACTGAAGC
>NC_041391.1:239969619-239991521 GCF_002162155.2 Triticum dicoccoides
GTGGATGAATAGGACCCCGTGGTGTGGAGGGCTGGATGAATAGTAGACGGCGGAGGGGTGCCCGTGGAGGGGTGGTTGAACATGACCCCGTGGTGTGGAGGGCTGGATGAACAGTAGACGGTGGAGGGGTGCCCGTGGAGGGGTGGTTGAACAGTAGCCGGTGGAGTAGCGCGTGGTGGAGGCTAGATGAACAGGAGCCCGTGGAGGCTGGAGGAGGTCGACGGTAGCCCGAGGAGGCTGGAGGAGGTCGACGATGGAGATGGACAATATCCCGTGGAGTCCCGTTTTGCGATACGCCACACCCCTCCCGATGAACAGGACCCCCGTTTCGACCGTAGCGCTCCAACACAAGTCCGTTTCGTCCGTTTTGTGGTATGCCACACCCCCCGATCAACAGGACCCGCGTTTCAATCGTAGGAGGTCCGTTTCCTCCGTTTTGCGGTACGCCACACCCCTCCCGATCAACAGGACCCCTGTTTAGGAGGTCTGTTTCCTCCGTTTTGCGGTACGCTAGACCCTCCCGATCAATAGGACCCCGTTCCGAACGTAGGAGGTCCATTCCTCCGTTCTGCAGTACACCAGGCCTCGTTTCCATCGCCTATTCCATCCAAGCCCTCCCGATGAACACGACCATGCATTCCGTTCCGACCCAGCCAGTTGGCTCCCACGCGTTCCGTTGCCTCCCGATGAACACGACCCATTCCGTTGCCTCCCCATGAACACGATGCATTCCGTTGCTTCCCCATGAACACGACGCATTCCGTTGCCTCCCCATGAACACGACGCATTCCGTTGCCTCCCCATGAACACGACGACGACGCCGTTTCTCCATTCCAACCCAGCCATGTACACGAGCCCTGGCCATACATATGCGCGAGTAGGCGTTCGAGACCCTGCCCGTATGTACGTACGTGGCCGTATTCTCTTTCTTGCACCCTGGACGCTGTACGTACATGTACATGCTACGTGCACGCCTCTACAACGACCAGTATGTACGTACACGTTTACGACTGAAAGTGCGTTATATGGACTAGAGGGGGGGGGGGTGAATAGGCGATTTTTATGAATTCTTCACTGAGGAATTTGCCGGTGAGGAAATTCCTTAGCGAAGAACTACTAGCAGCGGAATAAGTACTCAGAAGTAAGCATAACGGTATACAAGCATGGTCATCATGATGAAATGAAGACAAGCACAGAGTACAGAAAGCGTAATCACAGGATGCACAAGATGAAGACAAACAGACTGAAGAAATTGAACTGAGGAAATTGAGAAAGTCTTCAGTCAAAGTCTTCAAACACAGATATGAACAAACACTCAACATAGTAATGAGGAAATGGAAGGGTTGAGGAAATAGAACCAGTTAGGTTGGTGAAGACAATGATTTGGTAAACCAGTTCCAACTGCTGTCTCAGTTGTACGTCTGGTTGGAGCAGCTGAGTATTTAAACTCGAGGACACGCAGTCCCGGACACCCAGTCACTGAGCACGCAGCTCAGGACACCCAGTCCTCACCGTATTCTCCTTGAACTAAGGCCATGCAGGCCTCGTCCAATCACTCGTGGTAAGTCTTCAGGTGACTTCCAAACCTTCACAGACTTGGTCACTCGGCGATCCACAATTCCTCTTGGATGCTCTAGACCTTGACGCCTAACCGTCTAGAAGAAGCACAGTCTTCAAAGGTAACAAGCGTCGGATCCACGCAGGATCAATTTCTTCAGTGATGCTCAATCACTTTGGGTTTGTGGGGGTTTGGTTTTGGGTTTTCCTCACTTGATGATTTTCGCTCAAAGTCCTTGGAGGATGGGTTGCTCTCAAATGACAAGTGTCAAGTTCTCTTGGAGCAGCCAACCAGCTAGTGATTGTAGGGGGCGGCTATTTATAGCCTAGGGAGCAGCCCAACATGATAAGACATAAATGCCCTTCAATGATATGACCGTTAGGTGGATATGATATTTTGAGACAGCTGGCGCGCAGCACAACAACGGTCGGAAATTTGACTCTCAAATTCCTCAGGGCTATCATGTTCCTCACTGTGTAGGCAATTCGCACTGGCGAATTCCTAACTCCTCAGTCAGAGAAAAGTCCTCAATGACCAGAAGAACTGCGTCTCTGTCACTGAAGAAATTGACTGAACTGTATGATATTTCCAATGGCTTCACTCGAAGGGATTGGTAGATGTAGGATTTTGAGTTGAGCATCACATGGAAATTTTTCCTTAGTATTTCCTCGACCCCCTTTAACAGTACGGTGTTTCCTATGACTCAAGAAAGAGAAAATGAAACTACGAAAACAAAAGTCTTCACGCTTCATGTTCCTCAAATGAATACCAAGTCTTCAAGGTTACACCAATTTCTTCACTTTCAAAGTCTTCAGAGAGTCTTTAGAATATCAAAGTCTTCAGTTGAAGAACTTCATTTTTAGGGGTCGACTTTCTCTATAAATATGAAACTCCTCATAGACTTATAGACCCGTTTACACTCGCAAACGCATTAGTCCCTTAACCTATAAGTCTTCAATACACCAAAATCACTAAGGGGCACTAGATGCACTTACAATCTCCCCATTTTTGGTGATTGATGACAACATAGGTTAAGTTTTCAACGGGGATAAATATATGAAGTGTAAGTACTGATATTGAGGAATTTGATTGCAAGATATAGAAGAACTCCCCCTGAAGGTGTGCATAGTGAGGAATTTGCTTTTGAGGCAATGCACATTTGAAGAGTTGAATCATGGAGATCTCCCCCTATATCTTGTAATTCATACACGCATTTGATATATAATATGAAGAATTTGGAATGCATGATGAAATATGGTGCCTGATGAAATTCAACATGCGTGCAATAATATTAACGAGGAATAAGCATGCCAAAAGCATCAAAAGTTTCAGAGCATAGTGCATCAAAAGTATCAGAGCACCATCCAAAAGTATCAGAGCACCATCGGGTTTAAGATTACAACTTGATCCAATAAAAGTTTCGGAAGAACGAGAGTTGTAACTTAGAAAAAAAACGCCCTTAATATAGAGACCCGCTTGAAGACTAACTCAGATTTCTCCCCCTTTGTCATCAAATGACCAAAAGGATCGAAACTGAGGACTAACGCCCCTGAAGAATTTCAAGTTGATGGAGGAGCGCCAGCGTTGTCGGGGTTGTTTGTTGTAGCAGGGCCCGCTGCAGTGTCGTCCAAATCTTCATACTCATCAGTGTCACGCGATGAAGAATAAGAGCTGGCCACCAGTGGAGGAACTTTGACCCTCTTGAATTTCTTCGGAGGAGGTGCAGACCAGTCAAATTCTTCCTTAAGACCCATAGTCTTCAGTTCTTCAGCGCTATAAACATGAGTGAGGACAGCCAGGTGCGGTTGAGGGTTTCATGAAGGTAGTAGTGGTTCTTCTTTACTGCATTATGTGTTGAGGTCATGTTGTGAAGAATTGCACCAAACTGACGCTTTACCCATTTGTGATTGCGATCAACCTTCTGATGAAGACTGAGGAGTAACTCACGGTCAGTCATCACCCTGGGTGCTGCGACTTGAGGATCTTGCTTGGCTGAGGTATTTGCGGCAGAGTCATGTGTGGCAGAGTTGTCATTGGTAGAGTAAGATGTAGCTAGGCAAAATTGACCATCCAATGGACGAGTGCCTTCATCGATCACAGCAGCTGCCTTGCCCTTATCATCAGATGAAGAAACTGGCCGTTTGAGGACTTCAATGGGAGGCAAGTAGCTACTGTGGTTCAGAGTGTCCGCCTTGTAATTCAGTGAAGATCTTGCCCTTATGAATCTCATGATCCAAGGCGCATAGGGCTTCAGCTCTAATGGTGACATAGCAACATTTGCCAGAGTCCTCATGAAGAAATCATGGAAGTTGACGGGAATGCCATGAATGATGTTGAAAAGCATATTCTTCATGATGCCAACGACTTCTTCATCATTTGAGTCGTGGCCTTTGATAGGACTCATTGTCTTCGTCAGAATGCGATAGACAGTCCGAGGCACATAGAGTAATTCCTTGATGAGGAATTTGGTTCGTGGGGCTTGCCCTGGCTTCAAAGGCTTCATGAGCACTTGCATATAGTGATTTGTCAGTTCTGGGTCATTGTAGATGCAATGTGCACTGTCATGGGGAGGATCAAGAGGAAGGACACGAAGCAATTCAGTTGCCGGCGCCTTATAATGAGTGTTTTCAGTCATCCAATCCAGCACCCATGAATTGACATCTTCAGCGTCTCCGGTGATATGCGGTGTGGCGTAGAACTGAAGAATGAGTTCTTCATTCCAATCACAGATGTCAGTGCTGAAATTGAGTAATCCTGCATCGTGAATAACACTAAGGACTGGCTCGAAGCATGGCAAAGATTCCATATCCACGTGAGGAATATGTTCATGATCGAAGATTTTGTCCTTGTCAAACAGCACTGAGGAATAGAAGTTGGCTTGACTAGCAGTCCAGAAACACCTCTTCCTTATGCGAGCAGAGTCATAGGGGTTGTAATCAGTGAAGAATACATGCTCGGAAAAGAAGTCTTCAGCCTTGAACTTCTGTTTGCTTGAGAACGGATTCTTCGGCTTTGGCAGAGGGGTGTCAGTGATTTGCAGCACCACCTCAGGAATCGCGAGCTCAGGTTCTTCAGGCTGAGGAATTTCTGGTTCCTCTTCTTGTGCAACTTGAGGATCAGCAGCAGCAAGTTCTTCAGCACTAGCGGCTGGAATATCTTCATGAACAGAGGGAGTGGGATGAGTTTCTTCAGATCCCATCTGAACTGTTGTTGTCGGGGACTGAGGAATTTGTTGAATAGGTGTGAATGGAGGAGTATTGGGATGCTGACTTTCCCAAAAGTCATCAGTCATCACAGGAGTGGTGCATCCAATATCCACATCTTCATCTTCATTTTCAATTTCCTCAACACCAGCCTCTTCAGCTGTGAACTGAGGCATAGGTGAGGAAATGACTGGCGTTGAAGGGATTGCATCCACTTCAATTTCTTCATCAAGCTGCTCTGACGTAGCAGCAGAATGATTTTCTTCATCAGATCCACTTGGGATCTTATAGTCTTCTCCATAAGGAACAATTTCCTTTGATGACATGGAGGAAATTGGAACAGCATCAATAGTATTTTCAAAAGAGCTGGTCATTGGCTTCATTTTCTTCGTAGCCGAAGAATTTGACGCAGCTGTTGCCTTCCTTTTCTTCACTGCAGCTCGCTCTGCAGCCTTGGTCTTCTTCACCTCATAGGCAGATGGAAGAATTGGAGTTGGTGTAGGTGCGGGAGGAGCTGAGGAATCTGGTTGATTTTCTTCAGGTGCAACTGATGCAGTTGCCCTGATCTCTTTAGTTTCTTCAGGCGCACCACTAGTGGATGCCCTGGCAATTTCTTCAGTGGCTGGAATGGAGTCATCAGCCCTGGAACTTACATTTTCTTCAGCAGGCTGAAAGTCATCAGCGGTGCTGGCATGTTCTTCAGCAGGCTGAGCAGAGTCTGCAGCCTGAAGATTTTCTTGTTGCGATGGGGCTGCAACATTCGTGAATTTCTTCGTCAGATCGACGAATCTCACTTTGGCTCCTTGCCAATCAGCATAGTATGCATCGAAGTCTTTGCTGAGGGCTTGAATTTCAGACTGAGCCTTGAGAAGTTCCTCAGGTGTCATTCTGACAACATTTTTCTTCAGGAGCTTCTCCTTTCTGTATTGAGCTTTCTTTATCTCTCTTGCCTTCTCAAACTTCCATTTCTCTTGAGTGATGAAATGGGTCATCATGTGACTTTGACCAGGAGTCAGAGGAAGATCAGGCATGGGGGTGTTTGGATCCTTGTGCCAGAGGTCAATGTAATCGAGGATTTTCCTCGGATCCAAAAGCAGTGGCACAGATGTGCCTTTGGCTCTTGCGGTCTTCACATGTCTGTCTCTGATGATTTCTGCAAGTTCATCATCAGAAGCTTCATCATCAGAGGGCACATGGAATGCGACCTGTTTCTTATTTGGACTTGGCCGAGGACCGCATCCAGCTGTTGCTTTAGTCTTCAGCAGTTTGGGGCCTGATGAGGACATTGGTGTAGCTGAGGAACTTGCTGAGACACCAGAGGCAATCGAGAAACTAGTAGTCCTTTGACATGTAGCCAGATGCATAGGAGCTGAGGACTTGGTTAGAGCTGCTGAGGACTTTGGTGGAGCAGTAGCAGTCTGAGGAATTTGCCGTGAGGGCATAGCTGAGGAACTTGGCCGTGAGGGCGCTGTTGGTGAAGCACTTGGCTTGCGAGCAGGCTTCTTTGGCATTGATTTCCTCGGTCTGACCGAGGTCTCAGCAGAGCAGCAGCGGAAGAATCCTCATTGAATTTCTTCACTGCCTCCTTGGCTTGCCTTGCCAATTTTGCTTGGCGCTTAGCCCATTCATCAGGAAAGTCCTCACCACGCTTGATGCTGGTGGGATCAGCTACTTGGCCAGGTGCCAATGGAGCTCTTGGGCATGGAGGATTTAAAGCGAATTTCTTCATATACTTTGGAGTAACATATCTGTACTCCCTCCACTCTCTTGCCCATCTCCGTTCAATCTTATGTATGCGCACCTTGCGCTGATTTTTAGTTTCTTTACCAAATTTTGCTTCATCAGGAGTGCAATAGCCAGCATATATTTCATCAGGGATCACGAAAGCAGTCATGACCTCAGGCTTCTTTCCTCCTTTCTGCAGTCTCTTACCGTCTGCCATATTCTTCAGATGAGGAATTTGAACAATTGAACACTCTGAAGAAGTATGCAGTTTTTCTTCGAGGAACGCTGCAAATGAGTTAAGTTGATGAGAACCTAGTGATTCAGCAGCGGACATGAGTACCTGTGAACAGAGTGTAGGTGCGAGGAATTTGAAGAGGTCATATGCGTTCTCAGAAGGTTTTTTGAAAAGACACGTTTTGAGGAATTTGACCAGATAATCCTTGAGGAATTTCACTAAGCGTTCTCTGTCTTAGGTTCCAGAGTTGTACAGATCGAAGATCCACACAATTGAGGAATCTTGAAGAAAATGGTTGCTTAGAGAAATGGATCAAGAACATACAGTGTGTGAGGTGTTTATATGTGTGTAGATTTGAAGAATAAAACACCTTTGAAGATTTTTAGGAAAGTTTGAGAATCAAAGTGAGTAATAAAAGTAACTTTTAATTACCCGAAATGAAGAACACGATGAACTGAGATGAACAGACGTGAAGTTCGTCAGGTTAGATTTCCCACGCCCTAGCTTGGCAGAGGGAAACAGCTACGGCGGCGGTGGAGTGAAGATTTCCGCAACCGGCGCGAGTACGACAGCGACGAGGTCGAGGCAGCGAAGCTCTTCCTCACCGGCGACGATGGAGTAGCGGCGGCGCTAGGGTTTGAGGAGCTTGAGTGAGAGACAGCGACCGAGCGGAGTAAATGAAGTGAGGAAGGGGAGAGGGGTATTTATAGCCACGATGAAAAACTGTTTGCCCGAAGATTTAGGACGAACATGCCCCTGCCCTTTCTCCTTCACGCGACATGTGTCACCCACGTACTGTGTAGATGAGATCGTGTAAGATCGTGGGTGAATATAATAATGCATCGTGGGATGCAGAACGGTTTGAGCGGTAAAACCGAAAATCTGGATAAGATTTGTTTTAAAATTTCGTTCGCAATTTCTTCAGCTGACAAGGACACAGTGAAGATTTTGAACGAGTTTCAAATAGAACGCACATGAAGAATTTGTGAATAGATTGGATTGAGTATAGCATAGAGAGGGAAGGGTCCGATCACATTCACTTAGCAGAAAAAGCAACATGAGGAAATAGCCATAAGTGAATGCTGTAGAGGACATAAACTCACATATATATATAGCCAATGAAGAAAAACGACGGAAACAGTGAAGATTTTGCAAAGTTGAAGAATTTGAAAAACTGAAGAATTTCAAAAATGAGGAAAAACTCAAATTGAAGATTTTCAACTTTTTGTGGTGGCGTGACCCACCGTATAAGAATGATGATTTCAGACACCGCGTACAATTGTCGTAGGGTTCTGAGAATCAAATTCTTCATTAATTTCTTCACACTTAGAGTGTTATTCTTCATTGATTGAAGAAAAACGTTTCTTCATGTGTTGCACATCTAAGTCATCAATTTTGCATAAGTGTTAGGATGTGTGTCCTTTTCAAAGAACATTCGAAGACTCTTAGATATTTAGCTCACACGGCAACTTGCTAAATCTCTTCTCATCCAAGGGCTTAGTGAAGATATCAGCTAGCTGTTCTTTAGTCTTCACGTGCTCGATGGAGATGTCGCCCTTCAACACATGATCACGAAGAAAATGATGACGAATCTGGATGTGCTTTGTCTTCGAGTGCTGAACCGGGTTGTGAGCAATCTTGATGGCACTCTCATTGTCGCAGAGGAGAGGCGCATTCTTCACGTTGACGCCATAGTCCTTGAGGGTTTGCTTCATCTAAAGCAGTTGAGCACAGCAAGAGCCAGCAGCAATGTATTCAGCTTCAACAGTAGACAGTGATACGCAGTTCTGTTTCTTTGAGGACCAACAGACCAAAGATCGTCCGAGGAAATGACAAGTGCCAGAGGTTGACTTGTGGTCCACACGATCACCAGCATAGTCAGACTCATAATATCCAATGAGATCAAAAGCAGAGCCCTTGGGGTACCATAATCCTAGTATTGGTGTGTGAGCTAGATATCGAAGAAGATGCTTCACAGCCTTATGGTGTGATTCCTTCGGTGCAGCTTGAAATCGGGCACACATGCAAACACTAAGCATTATATCTGGCCTAGATGCACATAAGTACAATAAAGAACCAATCATGGAGTGGTATACCTTGTGATCGAAGTCAATACCATTTTCATCAGTGCATAGATGGCCATTTGTGGGTATAGGAATTTTGATGCCTTTGCAATCTTGCATGCCGAATTTCGTCAGTACATCTTTGAGGTATTTCTCCTGAGATATGAATATGCCATTGCGCTGCTGACGAATTTGAAGACTTAAGAAGAATTTCAACTCTCCCATCATAGACATTTGATATTCTTCACTCATCATATAGGCAAATTCATCACTATAACGTTGGTCAGTACAGCCAAAGATAATATCATCAACATGTATTTGGCACACAAACAGTTCACCATCATAAGATTTAGTAAAGAGAGTAGGGTCGAGTGAACCGGGGGTGAAGCCATTTTTCATGAAGAATTCCTTCAATGTATCATACCACACCCGAGGGGCTTGCTTGAGGCCATAGAGGGCCTTATTAAGTCTGAAGACTTTGTCAGGATTCTTCAGATCTTCAAAACCTGGGGGTTGAGCAACATATACTTCTTCCTCAAGCTTACCATTGAGGAATGCACTTTTCACATCCATTTGATATAAGATGATATCATGATGGTTAGCATAAGCAAGTAATATGCGGATAGCCTCAAGTCTAGCAACAGGTGCAAAAGTTTCATCGAAATCAATTCCTTCAACCTGTGTGTAGCCTTGAGCTACTAGTCGTGCCTTATTCCTCACCACAAGGCCATTTTCATCTTGCTTGTTGCGGTAGATCCACTTTGTGCCAATGATATTATGCTTGCGAGGATTTGGACGATTGACCAGTTCCCAGACATTGTTGAGCTCGAACTGATGTAATTCTTCTTGCATAGCCTGAATCCACTCCGGCTCCAGAAATGCTTCATCTACCTTAGTGGGCTCTGTGATAGAGACAAAAGCATAGTGCTCACAAAAGTTAGATAAATGTGAAGCTTTTGAGCGTGTGAGAGGACCTGGGGCTCTAATGTCATCGATGATCTTCTCCACTTGCACTTCTTTTGCAACGCGAGGATGAGCTGGTTGTTGCTGAGGAATTTGATCAGCATTTTCTTCAGCACCATTTTCGTCAGCATTTTCTTCAGGTGCATCAGCTTGACGTTCTTCATGAACTGGAATGAATTCTTCAGCAGGTTCTTTAGTAGGACTGACATCCTCAGTTGCCTTGAACTTGATAGAATCCTCAGGTGCTGGTTCATCTAACACAGAAGGTAGGTGCTCTCTTTGTGAGCCATTAGTTTCATCGAACCGCACATCTACAGTGTCAACAATCTTGTGAAGGACAATGTTGAAGACTGTAGGTGTGCGAGTCCTTTCCGTAACCAAGCATAAAACCTTCATGTGCTTTTGGTGCAAATTTAGAGTTGTGGTGAGGATCTCTAATCCAACATTTAGCACCGAAGACTTTGAAATAACTCACATTGGGTTTCTTGTCAGTGAGGAGTTCATAGGCCGTCTTCTTGAAGAATTTGTGAAGATATACTCTATTGATGATGTGGCAAGCAGTATCAATTGCATCAATCCAAAAACGCTGAGGCGTTTTGTATTCATCAAGCATAGTGCGAGCCATCTCAACAAGAGTTCTGTTCTTACGCTCCACGACGCCATTTTGCTGAGGAGTATAGGGAGCAGATAACTCATGAGTAATACCAAGTTCATCAAGATAGGCATCAAGACCGGAATTCTTGAACTCAGTTCCATTGTCACTTCTGATGTGCTTGATCTTCACACCAAAGTTGGTTGAAGCCCTCGAGGAAAATCGTTTGAAGACTTCCTGCACTTCATGTTTGTAAGTAACAATGTGTACCCATGTATATCGAGAATAATGATCAACAATGACAAAACCATATAGAGATGCATCATTAGTGACTGCTGAGTAATGGTTAGGTCCGAAGAGGTCCATGTGAAGCAATTCGAATGGATGAGTAGTGGTCATGATAGTCTTCACTGGATGCTTGGCCTTGGTCATTTTTCCAGCTTCACAAGCTCCGCATAAGTGATCCTTGAGGAATTTGACATTTTCAATGCCAATGACATGCTTCTTCTTCGCAAGAGTGTTCAAATTCCTCATGCCTGCGTGACCAAGTCGTCGATGCCATAGCCAGCCTTCTGAAGCTTTTGCAAGTAGACACACGGCTGGTTGTGGTCCTATAGAGAAATCAACAATATACAAATCTGCTCTCCTAAAGCCTTTGAAGACTTTGGAATTGTCAGCTTCCATAATCACAACATAGCGATACTTGCCAAAGACAACAACCATGTCAAGATCACACAACATTGAGACTGACATGAGATTGTATCCTAAGGACTCAACAAGCATGACTTTGTCCATGTGTTTATCCTTAGAGATTGCAACCTTACCAAGACCCAATACCTGACTTTTGCCTTTGTCAGCAAAGATGATATGCTTCAGAGGTGACAGTGGTAAGGGAGCATCCATCAATAGATTCTTGTCACCAGTCATGTGATTTGTACATCCACTATCGAGGACCCATTCAGTGGTTTTGGGTTGATCATCCTGCAGATGAATTAGTGTAGCTTACAATCTCATATGCTTCATCAGTGAAGAATATGATTTCAAGTTCATCAGATGAATTTCATCAAGCAGTAAACAGATATAGTAGTATGAGGACGTGTGAAATGAAAGTTCATTTCATCATGATTCACCTGCGTCCTTTCAGGCAATTTTGTCAGGTCCCCAGCAAATTCTTCAGATGTTAAAGCACGTCTAGAGACCTGACCCTGCAGAAGAGATTAGTTCCTTTTCTTCACCACCCACATCTGGAGGGGTGGCAAATAATTCATCACTCTGCGAGCACCATATGAGAAAGGTGGCAAAGATGCCAAACCATTTCGTTTCACATAAGAGGGGTTAGGGTAAGCATATGAATAAGCAGAGAAATTCTTCGAGGACTTATGAACATAATGATTTGAAGAATAATGCACATATTCATAGCCCTTAGCTCTACCCTGCGAGACAGAGTTGTTAGCACGATGATAATCATATGAGGACTTTGATCCTTTTGAGGAATTTGATCCATGTGAGGAATTTGGTCCGTATGAGGACTTGGATCCATATGAAGAATTTGGTCCATATGAAGAATTTGATCTGGGGTTCCTGTTCTTCACTGGTGGTGTCATGAGGACATTCACCTGAAGACTTTCAAGGCACTTCTTTGGAACCCAGATTTTCTTCATAGGAGAACCATTCCTGCAGTTAGTGCCAACATATCTAGCAAATACTTCACCATTCTGATTTTTGAACAGTTTATAGTTGGAGTCAAATGACTCATCAGAAGAATGAGGAGATTCACATGTAAAGCCAGATAAATTAGATGGATCAACTGGAGGTCCCTTTGCAGCAACCCATGAGGTTTTGGGGTACTGCTCAGGCTTCCAATATGTTCCATCAGCATTGAGTTTCCTCTCAAAGGCAATACCCTCTTTCGTAGGGTTTCTGTTGAGGATCTGCTTTTTAAGCACATCACAGAGAGTCTGATGCCCTTTGAGGCTTTTGTACATGCCTGTCATGTACAATTCCTTCAGCCCTGCATTGTCAGTGATACTAGCAATGTCCTCAGATGAGGAATTAGTGATAGCAGAGGCAGATGAAGAATTTGTAACAGTTGAAGCATTTGAACATTCAGGTGAAGAATTAGCAGATTCACGTTCAATGCACTTTAAGCATGGAGGAACAAATTCTTCCTGAGAAGCGCTGATTTGTTGAGCTAGTAATGAATCGCGCTCCTTCTGAAGATCTTCATAACACACTCTTAGCTTTTCAAGATCTTCCTTTCTTTGAAGAGATTCAGAAGAAAGCTTCTCGTGATCAGTCAAGAGGGTATTATGTTGATCTTGAAGGGCGTCAAACTTGGAGTGAATTCTCTGAAGACATTCACCCAATGCTTTTGACTGATCCATTTCTTTACGCAACATATCATCACTTTTGTCTAGCATGATTTGAACTTGTTCCAAAGCCGTTTGTTGTTTAGTGGCGATGCAAATAAGTTTGGTATAACAAGATTCAATATCATCATCAGATTCATCATTATCAGATTCATCATTATCAGATTCATCGTCACAAAACTCGGATGAGGAGCATCCGGTTACCTCAGCACCGTCTGCCATGAGACATGATGCAGAAGATGATGATTCTGGCTCGAAAGTCATTGTTTTGAGAGATTCCTTGAAGTCCTCAAACCAGGGATCATGACGGGTTCGATGACCTTCCTAGACATCAGAGATTCGGTCCCAGATAAGCTTCGAATTGCCAAGATGCATAATGCGCCCGAATTGATCTCTGGATAGGCAGGAACAGATGATATCCTTCGCCATGATGTCAAGTCGAGTGTACTTGCGAATATCATCAGCATCCGCCATTTTGCATAGATCAGTAAGACCAATCTCAGTGACGGTCCACAGCTTGCTGTTCATTGCCATGAGGCGCTTCCTCATCATGGCCTTCCACTTGGGATAATCATGACCGTCAAAGATAGGGCATGTCACTTTCTTCATACCTGTGGTCGACATAACTAAAACTCCAGGAGGTTAAACCAAAATCACACAGAACAAGGGAGTACCTTGCTCTGATACCAATTGAAAGTGCGTTATATCGACTAGAGGGGGGGTGAATAGGCAATTTTTATGAATTCTTCACTGAGGAATTTGCCGGTGAGGAAATTCCTTAGCGAAGAACTACTAGCAGCGGAATAAGTACTCAGAAGTAAGCATAACAGTATACAAGCATGGTCATCATGATGAAATGAAGACAAGCACAGAGTACAGAAAGCGTAATCATAGGATACACAAGATGAAGACAAACAGACTGAAGAAATTGAATTGAGGAAATTGAGAAAGTCTTCAGTCAAAGTCTTCAAACACAGATATGAACAAACACTCAACACAGTAATGAGGAAATGGAAGGGTTGAGGAAATAGAACCAGTTAGGTTGGTGAAGACAATGATTTGGTAAACCAGTTCCAACTGCTGTCTCAGTTGTACGTCTGGTTGGAGCAGCTGAGTATTTAAACTCGAGGACACGCAGTCGCAGCTCAGGACACCCAGTCCTCACCGTATTCTCCTTGAACTAAGGCCATGCAGGCCTCGTCCAATCACTCGTGGTAAGTCTTCAGGTGACTTCCAAACCTTCACAGACTTGGTCACTCGATGATCCACAATTCCTCTTGGATGCTCTAGACCTTGACGCCTAACCGTCTGGAAGAAGCACAGTCTTCAAAGGTAACAAGCGTCGGATCCACGCAGGATCAATTTCTTCAGTGATGCTCAATCACTTTGGGTTTGTGGGGGTTTGGTTTTGGGTTTTCCTCACTTGATGATTTTCGCTCAAAGTCCTCGGAGGATGGGTTGCTCTCAAATGACAAGTGTCAAGTTCTCTCGGAGCAGCCAACCAGCTAGTGGTTGTAGGGGGCGGCTATTTATAGCCTAGGGAGCAGCCCGGCATGATAAGACATAAATGCCCTTCAATGATATGACCGTTAGGTGGATAGGATATTTTGAGACAACTGGCGTGCAACACAGCAACGGTCGGAAATTTGACTCTCAAATTCCTCAGGGCTATCATGTTCCTCACTGTGTAGGCAATTCGCACTGGCGAATTCCTAACTCCTCAGTCAGAGCAAAGTCCTCAGTGACTAGAAGAACTGCGTCTCTATCACTGAAGAAATTGACTGAACTGTATGAGATTTCCAATGGCTTCACTCGAAGGGATTGGTAGGTGTAGGATTTTGAGTTGAGCATCACATGGGAATTTTTCCTTAGTATTTCCTCGACCCCCTTTAACAGTACGGTGTTTCCTATGACTCAAGAAAGAGAAAATGAAACTACGAAAACAAAAGTCTTCACGCTTCATGTTCCTCAAATGAATACCAAGTCTTCAAGGTTACACCAATTTCTTCACTTTCAAAGTCTTTAGAAAGTCTTCAGAATATCAAAGTCTTCAGTTGAAGAACTTCATTTTTAGGGTTCGACTTTCTCTGTAAATATCAAACTCCTCATAGACTTATAGACCTGTGTACACTCGCAAACGCATTAGTCCCTTAACCTATAAGTCTTCAATACACCAAAATCACTAAGGGGCACTAGATGCACTTACAACGACCAGAATGACAACGCTACGTACGCTTCGACCAGGTGGGTCCCAACTGTCAGGTACTTCCTTGCCTGCAAGGATGTAGCTGGTGGGTCCCAGCAGTCAGGGGGAGAATCGTTTTTTTGCCTGGACGCACTTCCTTGCGTGCGAAGATGTAGCTGGTGGGTCCCAGCAGTCAGGGGGAAATGTTTTTTTTGCGAAATACAGTGCCCCGTCTGGTGGGTCCCCGCTGTCAAGTGGAGGAATAATTATTTTGCGCATAATAAGGAGGCACTTCCTTGCTGCGGCCGTGGACCCAACTGTCAGCCTCTTCACGTACAGTCCACGTCCGATGGAAACCGTTCCTTGACCACGTTGACCACGCCATGCCGAGAGCACCAGGGCGGTGGACGACGGCGAGGCCTAGGAAGGGGATGACGCGGAGCCCGGGAAGACGCGGCAGTGGATGCCCACGCGTAGAGGAGTACGAGGGTTCACTAGTTCGCTACGATGTGAGGCTGCCGTCACCGTAGAATAACAGGGGGTGTGGGTGAGTAGAGGGATGGCCTGGCCAGCGGTGGGAGTAGTAGGGGGCGGTGAAGCCTTCGCCGCATCGCAGTCGGCCACGGGAGGCAGGAGCACGAGGCACGACCTGCGCTGGTTTGGGTGGCTGGAGCAAGAAGACCAGAGGTTGAAGAAGCACTACGGTCGTTGGATGGACATCGTACGGTCACTGGAGCTAGAATCGTGCATATTGACTAAGTTGACAAAGCCTTCCGTCCCTGTCAACTTAGTAGGCCCACAAGTCATCCTGCCACTATACTGGGTCCCAGCTAACAGGGGGAGTATTCATTTTTTTGTGCATAATAAGGAGGCACTTCCTTGCATGCGAAGATATAGCTGGTGGGTCCGAGCTGTCAGCGGTGGTAACATTTTTTTCGCGAAATACAGAGGCCCTTTCGGTGGGTCCCTGATGTCAGGTGGAGGAATCATTATTTTGCACGTAATAAGGAGGCATTTCCTTGCGTGCGGCCATGGACCCAGCTGTCGGCCTCTCCACGTACAGTCCACTTCAGATGCATGTCGCTCGTTGACCATGTTGACCAGGACGCACCGAGAGCACCAGGGCGGTGGACGACGGCGAGGCCTAGGAAGGGAACGACACGGAGGCAGGGAAGACTCGACAGTTGTTTCCCACGCGGAGGGGAGTACGATTGTACGAGGGTTTACTCGCTCGTCTGCCATCGCCGGAGAATAACGACAGGTGTGGGTGAGTAGAGGGATGGCTAGGCCAGCGATGGGAGTACGGTGGAGCGGTGAGGCCTGCGCGGCAGCACAACCGTCTGCGGGGAGGAGGGAGCAGGCAGTCCCGCTGGCGCTTGTTTGAGCGGCTGGAGCAGGAAGAGCAGAGATTGAAGAAGCACGACGGCCGTTGGATGGACATCCAACAGTCACTGCTTGTGCGTCAATCTTTTTTGACGAAAGCCTCACATCTATGGAAAACAGCATACAGCCCATCTGCCATTATTTCTAATAATTTACAGCCCATTTGCTAATTCTTAAGGTTTTTTTGGAGCCCATATTCTTTTTGTTAGCATTACAACCCATATTGTGGCCACGGTTAAAAAATTATAAGAAATTTTGCATATTTCGGTGCGGTCCGAACTGTTTTTAATCCCGAAATTTCGACTCACATTCAAACTGATTTTAAAAATAAATGTATATCAATATAAAATCCAACAAATTCTCCACGCATAAAAATTAATGTAATTTAAAATCTCGAAATGAAAAAAAAGATATTTGAAACTAATTGCCGGTTTGATGTGTTTTAAAATGTACAACCCATTTCTCATTACTGATGGGCCATTTTCTCGGCCAGCCGAATGAAAGCTCTCCTCATCTTGAAAGATTTGCAGCCCAACAGGCCTGACAAAGCGACTTACTTGGCAAATCACAAAAAAATTGGGCTGTGGCCGTGGACCCAGCTGTCAGCCTCTCCACGTAAAGTACTCTTCCGATGGAAGTTGTTCCTTGACCAAGTTGACCACGCCGCGCAGAGAGCACCACGGTGGTGGACGACGGCGAGGCCTAGGAAGGGGACGACATGGAGCCGAGGAAGACGCGACAGTGGAAGCCCGCGCGGAGAGGAGTACGAGGGTTCACTGGTTCGGCTGTGGTGTGAGGCTGCCATCGCCGCAGGGCCTGGCCAGCGGTGGGAATAGTAGGGGGCGGTGAGGCCTCCGCGGCAGCTCAACCGGCCACGGGAGGCAGGAGCATTCGGCACGACCGGCACTGCTTTGGGCGGCTGGAGCAAGAAGACCAGAGGTTGAAGAAGCACTATGGCCGTTGGATGGACATCGTACGAACACTGGAGCTAAAATCGTTCATATTTACTACATTGACAAAGCCGTTCGTCCCCGTCAACTTAGTAGGCCCACAAGTCAGCCTCCCACCAAGGTGGGTCCCAACTAGCCGGGGGAATATTCATTTTTTTGTGTGTAATAAGGAGGCACTTCCGATGGGTCCGAGCTGACAGCGGGGGGAACGTTTTTTTCGTGAAATACAGAGGCCCTTCCTGTGGGTCCTAGCTGTCAGGTGGAGGAATCATTATTTTGCGCGTAATAAGGAGGCATTTCCTTGCGTGCGGCCATGGACCCAGCTGTCAGCCTCTCCACGTACAGTCCACTTCCGATGGATGTCGTTCATTGACCACGTTGACTAGGCCACGCCGAGAGCACCAGGGCGGTGGACGACGGCGAGGCCTAGGAAGGGAACGACACGGAGCTAGGGAATACTTGGCAGTTGTTTCCCACGCGGAGGAGTACGAGGGTTTACTGGTTCGTCTGCCGTTGCCGAAGAATAACAACATGTGTGGGTGAGTAGAGGGATGGTTAGGCCAGCAATGGGAGTACGGTGGGGCCATGAGGCCTGCGCGGCAGCATAGCCGGCCGTGGGAGGAGGGAGCAGGCAGTCCCGCTGGCGCTTGTTTGAGCGGCTGGAGCGTGAAGAGCAGAGATTGAAGAAGCACGACAGCCGTTGGATGGACATCCAACAGTTATTGCTCTCGTGTGTTGACTATAAGTTGACAGGGTGTTGCGTGTGCGTCAACCTTTTTTTTTATGAAAGCATACGCGTCAACCTGTAGTAGGCACACAAGTCAGCCTCAAATCTATGGAAAACAGCATACAGCCCATCTGCCATTATTTCTAATAATGTACAACCCATTTGCTAATTCTTAAGAAATTTTTTGGAGCCCATCTTCTTTTTGTTAGCATTACACCCCATATTGTGGCCACGGTTAAAAAGTACACGAAATTTTGCATATTTCGGTGCGGTTAACTGTTTTTAATCCAGAAATATCGATTCACATTCAAACTATTTTGAAAAATAATTTATATAAATATAACATCCAAATAATTGTGCACGCATAAAAATCAATGGAATTTAAGATCTTGTAATGAAAAAAAAAATTGAAACTAATTCCCGGTTTGATGTGTTTTAAAAATGTACAACCCATTTCTGGGCAAACCGAATGAAACTCTCCTCGTCTTGAAAATTTGCAGCCCAGCAGGGCCGATAAAGCAAGTAGGCCTTGTTTGGGTATTTCTTTCAAAAAATAGAACCGGGCTAGCCATCTTCAGCAAGAAAAAAACACAACTGAGCTCATGATGTGGTAAACATAAATAAAACCCTGGCCAGACGGGCCACAGCCCCCGCACAGCCCCGTTGTTACCCTGATCCGTCGTTAAAACTAGTAAAAATAACAACTGCTTGTTCCTCAAAAAAAACTGCGCGACTTGCTGGGTCCCTGGTGTTAGCCGCTCGTAGTGTAATTCTCTCGTTTATTGACTACGTTGACAATGGCGTGAGCCCCAGATGTCCAACCATTAGGAGGAACCATATTTTTGGGCTTGTAATATAGAGGCACTTGCTTGCGTACTGACATGACGCTGGTGGGTCCCTACTGTCACCCTCTCCACGTACAGTCATCTCCTTGTTCCTCTCGGTTGTTGACGACGTTGACAACGCAAGAGGGCGGCGCACCGCGCATGGCGAGCGAACCAAGGGTGCAAGGCAGAGGACGACGGCGAGGCCTCAGACGGAACAAACAGGAGCCGTGGAAGATGCGTCGGTCCAGTCGCAGGCAGAGGGGAGTATGAGGGTTGACTGGTTCGGGCGCGGGTGCGTGTTGGGGCTGACGTCGCCGGAGAATAACAGGACATGTGGGGGAATAGAGGGAGGGACTGGCCAACGTTGAAGGGTACATACGGTAGGGCGGCGGAGGCGCAGCCAGCCATGGGAGGCGGGAGCAGGCGGAGCCAACGGGGTGGTTTGGTTTGGGCGGCTGGAGGAAGAAGAAGACAAGAGATAGAAGATACACGACAGATGTTGGATGTCAATCCAACGGCTGGTAGGCATAATCGTTTGTTGACTGGCTAGTAAGTCGACACCACCTTGGATAAGCTATTTCCTCGTGGGTCCCAAATGTCAGAATCCAAATCTGTGACGGTCATGCAACCTTTCCTATGAAAATTTACAGCCCATTTGATGTGCTAGTTCAAAATAAGTTTGTGGGTGCTGGTGAGGGCTAATCACTTGGCTTCTATAATGCACAGTGAGTTGAAGCAGCCGGCGAGAGTGATGTTATTTCCCTTATTTGGGATTTGTTACAGTATTTCACTCTAAGTTAAACGAATGGCAAGCCATTTGCCTTATTTCAAAGAAAATATGACAGTCACAACCGAGTTGAAAAGGGCAGGAACATCTAACTCCAGCTTACAAACTGTACAAAAGCACGAGGGTTAATTGTTCTTCAGGTTTACAAAAAAACCTAGATTGAAAAGGGCAACAACATCTAACTCCAGCACTGTTTTCGGCAGTCACAGTCAAATGGATCGGTCAGGTCCATAGAATGAACATCCCGGGTCGTAAAATTTACTGGATTATGACCACAATATGTTGTAAATAGAAGCCCGGCGCGTTCAGAAGCTCTTTTTCCCACCTGAAACTCCTTTTTTTGCTCTTTGACATACCCATCCGTCAAAACCATGCTACTGATAAACTGAAGCCAGATGGACAATAGTAACATCGCATTCAACAGGAAGAATGTGACAAATCTTGTGTTTACACGGTTGGCTACATATCGTTCTAGCGTTATTGTTTTCAATCGAATCTCATGAGAAGTGAGAAAATCCCGATGCTTACGAATCCACCGATTGGTTATAACTTTCTTACCCCGTCCTGTTGCCTAAATAGACATGAAGATTGAAAACAGTTAAGGTCTAAAAGAAGAGTGTCGAAAGAGCAACAGCTTAATGGTTAATTCTAGTACACTATATGCGTGTGTCGGGGGTTGGGAGTGACATATGCCAAAGAATGGCTTATCATGGTGGGGGCGAGTAGAACATCACCGGTGCCTGGAAACAGGATGAGGCGAAGACATGCACGCCGGCGGATCTTACCCAGCTTCAGAGCTCTCCGAGGAGATAACACCCCTACTGCTGCTCTGCGGGGTCTCCGCATGGTCACTATGGCAAAGTGAATACAAGGTTGCTCCTAGAGTTGTTTCTAGGAGAAGGAGAAGGCGTGGCTTGGTCTCTCCTTGTGATATGGTCTATCTAGTGCTAGATGATTCCGAACCCTTTGCATGGGTGCCCTGGGGGGTTTATATAGGCCTACCCCCCAGGGGTACAATGGTAAAATTGGCTGGGCGCGGGTCCCAGCAGTCTGTCTCTCAGGCGACGTCTTCTCCGCCGATCCTGGGGCCCGCCGACTGGTGGGTCCCGCCAACTGTCCTGGTACGAGGGCGTCAGCCCTTGTCCGCCGCGGGCGGGTTGTGCCGGCTGCAGATTACTGTAGCCGTGCTTCTAATGATGCGGGCTTGGTCATGGGGTCATGGCAACAGTGCCGCCGCCTGTCGGGCGATCACTGTTGCCATTCCCCTGTCGCGTCTGGTTAATGGCTTGTGGGGCCTGTGGGAGGGGCCGGCCGACTCCTTGGGGCCGACTCCCAATGGGTCCGACTCTTGGTGCTCTCGCCGTCTTCAGTACTCTCGCTGACTGGTGGGCCCGCCGTCTCTGGGCCGTACAGACAAACCACCGTGGGCACAGGGCCCCGCCCCCAAGAGCTGATGTCAGGGCCGGCATGGCAACAGTGTCGCGCCGGGCGGAGATCTCCGCGAGTACGGCGCACTGTGGCCATACCTGCCCTTAAATAACAGGGTGGTTGGAGTCGCAGGCCGACTTCCGTAGTCGGCCTTCTTGGAGTCGCCTCTGGGACTCGGCTTTATCTGGAGTCGCCTCTGGGACTCGGCTTTATCTGGAGTCGCCTCTGGGACTCGACTTTATCTGGAGTTGCCTCTGGTACTCGGCTTGTCTGGAGTCGCCTCTTGGACTCGGCTTGTCTGGAGTCGCCTCTTGGACTCGGGGCGTAGCCTGCCCCGACATCTTGAAAGGTTCTGGGGCTCGGGTTGGCCTACCCTTGGCCCATTACTCCGACAGTAGTCCCCGAAGCTGGTGAGGCTCCAAGGATGATAAGTCGCGGGCCTCAACAGTTTCATTCTTCCGATGGTAGGATTTAGGCCTTGCTCGCCGTCTTCCTTCGAGCCGACTAGCCGGAGTCGGACTCACAGAGGGCCGTCTTGCTTCAAACCGACTAGCTGGAGTCGGATTCGCCGAGGGCTGTCTTGCCCCCCCAAAGAGTTTGAAAGCCGCTGCGGGAACCAGGCGGCGTGCCTGATACGCTTCCCGCGGCCGCTCGCCTTGGCCCCATCGCACGGCGCCACGTGGCAGGGGCAGTCTGCCTGCCCACGCGCGCGACGGGACTGGTCGTCAGGCGGGGCCCGCCACTACCGCGCCTCGGCGCGCGAACGGATCCGTTGCGGCCGTGCGGGCGGTTGGGTTGCCCACGTCGTGACTGCGCGCAGTAACTTCGTGGGTAATCGTGGGGGGCGTGGGGTCCTGCGCGCAGTTAATCCCACGCCGCCCCATCGGCTTCTCAGCCCGCAGGCCTA